>NC_092602.1:10453863-10756893 GCF_047663525.1 Anas platyrhynchos
GCTGGGGGAGGCTCTCTCATGGTTTAGCTCTGGTTGCTCTGAGCTTCTCCCGAGGAAAGGGGCAGTTTCTGAAGGCTCGTACCAGAGGTCTGCAAGCTGCCCGGCCAGGCAGACCGCTGCAGGGAGCCCGGAGTGACAGGGGGGGCTTGGAGAGCTGCTGTGGGTCAGTGTGGCAGGTACAGGAGCGTCACTGCGCTGAGCACAGCCCAGCAGACTTGGCGCTTCCTCCCCTGCCCTTCCCCTGAGCCTTGGCCCTTCTTCCCCACCCCAGTCCCCCTCTCTTCCTGTCTCAGTGCTGGGAAAGCTGGTGGATCTGCTGGGCAGAGATAAGAGCGCTTTTTTTGTAGCGGCTTCTGTCCTGTTTCTGCTTCCTGCAGTATTTTTAACTTCCAGTCCAGCCAGACGAGAGCCCTGGAGCGTGATGTGCCTGACAGGGCAGGACTCACCAGCAACGCTGCCGTGTGTGCAGAGCATCAGGGGCTGCTGGAGTGAGAGACATTTGGCTCTTCCCTCCAGCTCCACGGAGTGCTGCCATGGGCTGGACCCTTCTGCTCCTTTGGCTGCCAGCCCAATTTCCCTGTCTCTCTTCCCCATTTGTATCAGCTGCTCCATCTCAGGCTTTTCCCAGCAGATCTCCCTGGGCAGGAGGCAGCATGGGCCAGGAATAGCCAAGCCCTAAACTGTTGTTAGGTGCTGCGTTTATCTGACTCCCCCTGTGGGGCTTTAGAGCCCTGATCAGGGCTTGTCCAGGAGGTGCAGAGGCTGGCTGGGTCAGGTCATTCTCTGTACAGAACCTCTGTTCAACTAGAACATGGGCTGTAGGGGCAGGGGAGGCACCCCGACACTGTGCAAAGACAAAGCAAGACAAAGCCCACTGACAGAAACGTGCCAGCTGGGCAAGAGCAGCGCCCAAGGCAAACCTCTCCCAAGTGCCCTTCTGCTGCCTCGGAGGGGTGAGAGGTGGGGCAGGGGCACTGGGGATGAGCTCAGCAGGGCAGGGGTTGAACGCAGCTGTTCTGTCCCAACAATGTTTTTTTTCTTTCCTTCTCCCCTGTATTAGGCTCATAAGCGACATTGGGCAGTGCCAGCCTAGGAGAAGGAAAGGGCTCAGCCTGTCTTCAGTAACATGCCAGGGCCAGGTGCTTAAGGAGGAATTACAGCCCTGCTTTCTGCAATGCGTTTGCCTGAGCAATGGAGTAGCCTGAGGTAGGAGCTTCCTCCAGGTTTCCTGGAGCTGGTTTGCTGGAAGCGGGAGGACTGCTGAGGTCTCAGCTTCATCCATGGTAGTGTACCTGGAAACACCTTGCAGTACCTGTCCCCTCTCATTTCTTACATGAGTTTTGTCTGTTAGGAGAATGTTCTGTTGCAAATGAGCAAATTTCAGCTAAAGATGTTCCTCTTTCAGACAGATTCGTTCCCAGAAAAAAAAAAAAGCAGACCTTTACCCTGTAGCATGGACGTAAGAGGGCAGACAGCTTTTATCCTGTGCTGCGTGCTGGTGAGAGCACAGGGTACTGTGGTCACAGGCAGACAGGATTGCTGAGCGTGTATCTGCCTTGTCCCTCTGGGTGAGGAAGTCTCCATCAGCTCAGTGCACATGGCTTCTAGATCAAGTTGATAGCGTCAGCTCTGTTCTTTACAGAGACGAAGTCTTCAACTACCAGCTGTAGATGGCTTGAGCTGCACTTATTCAGAATGCACAGGAGTGAGGCACCAGAGACAGCTTCTACAGAGGGCAGGGGTGCTGCTGAAATCCACATCCCTGTGTCAGAGGTTCCCTGCCCAGGGCATCAGAGTTGAGGGCTGCCTGGCAAGCAATTAGGGACTGACTTTTTGGGGCACCAGGGATCCGGACTCTGGCCTGGAAGGTGACAACAGTTTATAAGAGGATGAATGTTTTGTGTTGTTGCATTGAGCTGTACAGTAAGCCAAGAAGAGACTCCCAAATAAATGCAGCTCAGCCGTTGGGCTTTGGCAGTGAGAAGTGGGGATAGGCAGGTGATCTGACACCTCCCCTCACACAAACCCTCCGCAGTCTCAGGTGCGACCCCTGCGCTCCCAGGCCCATTCTCATGCCTCTGCCAAGCCGTGCCCTGCCAAGCTGGGTGCAGCAGGGGCTGCGTCCCACCCCACAGAGCTGTCTGTCCCGGGCTGCAGCTGGGGTTGTTGGTAGGTCTCAGACCTTGTGCCTGACTAGGGAGGGAGCCGTGGCGTGAACTCCGTGTGTGCTGCTGCTGTGCTGGTCCTGCCTGTGTGGAGCTTCCTGCTGCCTCCCCGCATGCCTCCCCCCAGAGGAGGGGGTCCCACGTTTCGTGCTGTGCAATGGCGTTCCCTGCGCTTCCTCACAACCCCAGCTGTGCTCTAACACTGGCTTGCTCCTGCCATGTGACTTCCTCACCCCCCCGCTCCATTCCTAAGCTCTTCGTTTCCCATCTGTCTGTTGGGTTATTATAATATATATTTTTTGTAAATTTCTGTTGGAACATTTTGTCATTGTGAACAAAGAAAAATGAAACCTTTTAAAACATATCCATTTTATTAAATGATTATTATTGTTATTATTATTAATAATGTTTACTACCTGAATTGATCAGTGAAATAAATACATTCAAAAAAACAACCTTTCTGTTTTTTTTTTTTTTTTTTCAGTCCCCTTCAGCAGCATTGGTGATAAGTTATGGACAGGAGAGGGCAAAATTGTCTGTCCTTTTATCCAGTTCCATCAGAGCAGGCTCCAGGCAGGCATGGGATTTCTGGACTGTGTTTATGTCAGAGGCTAGACGAGATGATCCTGAAGTTCTTCTGTCTTTAAGCTTCCCCTAGGAGCGGTGTCTAAATCAGCAGTGAGCAGCTGGGCAGGATCCAATCCCAGGAAATCCACTTTGTGAGTAGCCAAAGAATCACTGCTGTCTGCTGCATGCACAGCCAGGCTGGGTCTGAACACCTGCCTGTGAATAAAGTAGCACCCAAATAAGCGAGATGTGGCTGTGGCTGGGCAAACTTACCCTACTGTAGTCAGGCTGCTCCCAAGCGTAATGCAGGCAAAAATGGGTTAGTTTGTTAGCCCAAGATTCCTTTGCCACTCTGCCTGCCTGCCACAGTGAAATGACTGGAATGATCTGCTCCAACCCACTAGAAGTGTAAAGCTTAATTGTTTTAGAGTATCACGAAGAGTGGTTAGGGACAAATTCTGCTTCTGTTTACACCCTAGATTCTCCTAACACCAGCACATTCAGGGTGTTCATTGTTTTTGCTCTGAACCACCAGAGCTCCCGCACGTTATGCTGAGTACTGTACACACTGCAAGGCAAGGGAGAGTTGGGCCCAGTGGGGCAGCAGTTTCACAATGCAGTTCTGGTGGCCTTAGCCTTTAGCATAGCTAACGGCCTAGAGCCAGGCCCATTGCAGAAAATGTCTGTGAAGGTGTGATGACCACAAGAAGACAAAATTATGCCTATATTTCCTGAGAATATTTTTGACCCTTGGACTTATCTGTTTGAGTATGTGTGTGATGCAAACTCTGAATGAAGGATGTGGTCAATTTTTCTCAGTAAATGCAAGCTCCACTTGTTGAAAGCTGCCAAGTCACTTGGCTATCAATAGAGCAGTCCGTTGGAACACTGCGTTCCCCGGTCTGTTGTCCTTCCTGTGGAACCAACCAACTTTATTTTGGTGCAGACAGTGAAATGCTAAGAGTTGTATTTTACCTCTAACAATCAAGAAAGGCTGTAAGCACATGGGGGTCTTCTTCCTTGGCTTAACCACTGACAGCAATGAGATCTCTGGAAATCCATTTCTTTCAGCAGACTTTACACTGCTGATTAGGAGTAGATGTGTGTCACTGCTTCAAGAGAAACCTCAGGGACAGCACACTGCAAAGTGCTAGGGCTCACCACTCTGCCAAATAGAGTCTTCCTGATGAGCTGGGAAACCAAAGGGCACGGTGCGCATAGACTGTAGAACAAACCGGTAACATCACCTTCTGTGTTGAAGTACGTTTTGAGTTACTACTTTGGAGTTGAGACTTTGTGATATTTCTGCTAGAATGGTGTTCTCCTTTGTCTCCTTGTCTGGCCTGCTTGGTTCTGTGCACCAGGTGTATGAACCCTGGCTCTATTCACAGTGAATCATCTTTAAAAGAAAAGGCCAGAAAAAATAGTGGAGAAAAGGGATGTCATGCAGAGGAAGTGACTCTGGACTAAATAAAAATGAGGTGCTTCCTCTTGCAGGTATTTTCTCTCCTTTAGTTCTCAACCTAGTGCTATTCAGGGATAAAAGACTACAAGTAAGGTGTGTTTCTTGAGCTTACAGCAAAGAGAAATAATTCAGGAAGTTTGTGAAACTTGCATAAAGTTGATATATTTACATGTAAGCGTACGGAAATTATCATAAGGCTTCACCCAGAGTTATTACATTCCAGCTGATGCTGAGCTCTATAAGGTCCCCAAATTCCATGGCTCTCTACAGAAATGCTGCTAGATTCAGCCTGATCCTCTCTTATTTCAATGCCCCAACTTCCTCCAGAGTGAAGGGAGGGGAAAGGTTCTCCCTGCTCACCAAACTGCACGGGAGCAAGGCTGAACAGCTGGCATTTGGAGCAGCCAGGACTGGAATTTCTGCATAGATTTGTTGCTGCTCTACATGGCTGTGAGGCCAACTTGGCACATACAAGATGCTGATTGTGAGCCCTTAGGTGCTCAACATACGAAATTAAATTGTCTTGTTCCAAAGGGCCAGAGGAAAAAGCAGAGCACTTGGACCCACAAGAGGATTCCTCAAGCAGTCTGTGACTGTGCTGGCTGTTAAACGGGCACGTGCTAACAGCTGTGCTTTATCTCTTTTGTATTTCCAAGAGCCAAAGGCTCAAACCTGAGAAAATAACATGGAGGAAGCTCTTCTCATCCACTTACAGTGGTGAAAGGCAAAGTCTTCACCCTGCAGGTATTTTGCCTGTACAAGAATAACAAGGAAACACTTGGGCAGTATATTTTGCTGTCATCATCCTCAGTGTACTTGAATTCATTGCACTGCTGGTCTACTTGTTACCTAGAGCATGTGGGCACAGAATCAGAGTTATCGGTGCTGTCAGCATCTCTGCCAGCAAATGCATTCTTGCAAGCAGTGCCAGCTCCCATTTCTTGGCAGACTTGCTCAATGAAGACTCGGCTTCCGGTGACATGCAGCAAACTTGCAGGAAGGCCTCATGTGGGAGGTGTCCCTGGGATGAGCCTGACCCTTATCTTGTGAGCCAGCTGCAAGGGGATTATTCGGGGGTTCAGCTATGCAGCTGCAAACACTCCTGCACTGACTGGACTGCCTTAAGACCTTTGTCTTGTGTTGTAAAGCCAGCAAGAAAGCAAGGATAGATCTGCCTTGGTAAGACAACAAAGCTACATTCTGCCCTTTCTCTCTCTTTCTCTTTCTTTCTTTCAACAGATTGCATGAAATAACTGTGCCTCATTGCAGGCACGTGTAGTATTCTCTTAAAGAAGTTAGAGCAGGCTGTGTTCAGTGATGGCATAAGACTGCAATACAAAGACATGGGTCAATGAATTGTCTCTCAGCACTGTCTCAGCTTCAGATTATGCATCTGCAGGAGCAATGTCTAGTGTGAAAAGCTACACAGATCTCCTCCCAATAGTCAGCACCCTCTCTATTGCCTGCAGACTGTTTTATCGTGTCTATGCAAAACTGGAAAGACTATTTTTTTTACTTGTGGTAACAGTAAATTTATTTCTGAATCTCCTCTTGCAGTTGACAACAAAGTTTTGCTTACAGATGTAATTCAGTGCTATGATAAGGCATGAGCAGTTTCATAGTCTATTTTTTTACTTCCTGACAAGAATTTTCTTGGTTTCCCCTATAAATTGTTCTGTAGTAATGCTGAAAGTACCAGCAACTCTTGTATGCTTCTGAGGACTAGTGAAAATTAATTTGATGGCTGCAACTAAGCCTCCCAGCATTCATCTGCTCACATTTGGAAAGACCAGAAGTATTGCCTTTCTTGTAATGAAAGACCAAGATTTTTCACACCTTTTTTAACTCTGTTCTTTTCAGATCTCTGTAGTCCTAAAGTCTGTGGTGTCTATTTGCCCGATCTCCACCTCACCCACTCTCAGTGGGGGAGTGTTTGCAGGTGAAGATGAGCAGAGGGATTCTCTTCTTGCCCTTCCTTGGCTTCCTCCCACTCGTGATACCTACATGCCCTCTGCGATGCAAGTGTGCCACCAACATTATTGACTGCACGTCAAAAGGCCTAACTGTAACAAAACTACCTGTTGCTTTCCGGCCATCAGCTGAAATTATCAACCTTGCTTACAATAGTCTCACCTCTATTCCCAATGGGCTCTTTGACAACCTAAAGAACCTCCAGATAGTCTACTTGCAGGGCAACCCTTGGGAATGCAACTGTGACATCCTCTATTTGCGCTCCTGGCTCCAGTGGCAGCAGAACCGGACCTTTTACAGGGATGTGAGATGTGCTTCCCCAGCTCACCTTCAGGACCGGATCATCGCTTATCTGACAGAAGATGAGCTCATTTCCACATGCCAGCACTGGTACTGCACGCTGGCTCTCCTCTCTCAGCTCTTTCTGTTAATCTTCCTTTTAGTCCAGGCTATCTTGGTCATTTTCATCATTTGCTACCTGCGGAGATTTCGGAGAATGACTGCCAAAACCTGGAGTACCAGCCAAGATCTACACCAGCATGCAGATACCTAGCCCCTACAACAGTGATTAACATCAGCAGAGTGAGGGTCCCAGTCCCCCTTGGATGTTGCTATGCCAAAGCCATGTGGGTTGTGATACCCAGAGGGGACTGTTTAATGCAGCATCTGATCCTGACTGCAGTCCAGAGCAGGACTTGGAACTGATCAGACACTTGCTGTGTTTCCAAAGAGCTGATCTTGTGCTTCTTAATTAATGCTTTTTTAACTCTTCAGCATGATCTTCACTGCTTTGCTGAACTGGAAGTAGTTCTGGTTTGGTAGACTATGGAAACCATAAACTACAGCAACCAGAACTGACTCAAATGGCTCACAAGCTCTTGGGCTGCAGTGCTCGGTCCCCTCTGTGCTGGCATATTTCAGCAGTGCTCAGTCCCCCCTGTGCTGGTGTATTTCAGCTGTGCTTGGTCCCCCCTGTGCTGGTGTATTTCATCTGTACTTTCCACATGCTTGTGGTTGCACTGGGTCAGGCCAGGACAGAGGTGGAGGGTGAACTGGATACTGGACTAGGACAGCAGAAAAACACACTTTCCTTGGTGCTACCACTGAATGCTTTGGTAACTTTGGATGAGCGATTTAAGTCTTCTTCTGCCTCAGTTTTCCCTCAGTAAAACAGAAAGGATGTTTGTTTCTTCTTGCTTTCTTCTTGCCTCATGTGTATGTTTTATTTTTCTTCTGTGGGAGAGAGGGGGAACGTTTAATAGCCTACCCATTTACCCCATCTTCATTCTTTTTAATCTCCTGCTAGTGTTAATACTGACTTCAGCTGTCCTGAGTCAGAGCGAGCCCCACTGTTCCCGAGAACCCTCCCAGGCCCGGGGCTGTGGCACCAGAGGCTCCTCGGGGCCATGTTGGTGCCGCCGTCCCCACAGAGACCCGCGTGTTGGGGCCTCCAGCTGCAGAACCCTCTAACGTGCCTGCTGCCGGTTATTATGGCTCAAATATTTTTTGTAACGACGCAAAAGTGAAATAAAACAACGCTGACTGATGCTGTGAGGGCCTTTTTATTTTTAATTATCTTTTCACGCGCCCTGCAGCGCCGCCGCGCCGCGAGGCGGGAAAGGGCGGGAAGCGGCGGCCTCGCGCGGCGCTGAGAGGAAGGGGCGCCTCGCGCCCAGCCTCGGCGGGCGTTAACGCCTCCTAACGGCCCTAACGGCTCCCACAGGCCCCTAACGGCCGCTAACCGCCCCCTAGCGGTCATGGCCGGCCCCGACGGGCGCCGCCGGCAGCCTCTTCGCACCTTTGGGCTGGGGGCTGCTGAGGGGGAGGAAGGAGGGGAGGGCGGCCAGGAGCCGGGCTGGCCGCGGGGCCACCACAGCACGGCGCATGGCGACAGGCGACCCCCCGCGCTTGGTGGCCAGGTGTGGAGGTGGAGGCTGAGGCGGGGAGATGGAGCCAGGAGCGGCCGGAGCTGAGGTGAGGTGAGGTGAGTGCCATGGCGGCCTCTTCCCGCCATTCTCCCGGCTGGGTGAAGGAGTTCCACGCCAGGTTTGTTTGGTTTTTCTTCTGGGGATTGGGCATTGATGGGTTTTGTAGCCAACACACCTCCTGCCGGGGACTGATCAATATCACCAGCAACCACCGTGGCCCAGGAGACATGCAGCTCTGCTGGGGGGCTAACCCTGAGGAGATGCCCAAACCGATGCTCTGCGAGGCCCTGTGACACTTTCAAATCTCTGGGTTTTAAGTATGCTAGCATTATTATTATTATTATTTTTCCTGAGGAACAAACTTTCCACAGGAATAGAAAGCCTGTTTCCTGGCTTGTTCTTCTCTGGTGTCCTTTTCCTAGAATCAAGATGCAGATGTGTAAAGTAGTCACACAACCCATTGTCTTCCCTTCAGCCCTTCTTTTTTTTTTTTTTTCAATTTATTTTTTTTAGGTCAATTATGCAAATATTGTAGCTGCCTTGTGCCTGTTGTCAAACTCCCATTTATTTTCTGATCCATACAAAATAGGTAAAAAGACCCTTGCTTTCCTAATGCCACTGCCAGGCTTGGTAATGAGGCAGGATGAATCCCCAGTTTTGCCTGCAGATTTTCAGCTGAGTTTACCTGGGCTGGAGGATGTTGATGGTACATGTGGGCAGGTACTGACAGTGCTGCACGAATGGGCTCAGTGCTGGGAGAGGCTGGACTGGGAGCAGACACGATCCCAGCGCTGCGAGTGCTCAGCTGCCTGCCTGTCAGCACTGCCGTGGGGTGCTGGAAATCCTTCAGGACTTGGTGTGCCCACAAAGGCAGAATGATTGCTGACTTCGGTTTCACTTTCCCCAGTGTCCTGACTATGCCTCATTAAGTCTTGGCACATGGAAGGTAAAAAGCCTTTTTGGCATCTTTTGCACCTGTGAAGAATGTGAGCAGCCATAGCAGTGTGATAATGAATGGCACTGAGCGCAGAGTGATTTGTAGGCCATGGCAGCATGTCTACTCCATAAATCTAGAGCCTGCATGTCTTGTCTTCTCCTGGCTTAGAAAGCTGCATGTCACAGATGCTTTTCTGCTCCACTGCCCTGCGGAGGATCTGCTGTGCTGCTGCTGAAGGAAAGGACTGTCCAAGGCTGTGCAGTGGTCTTGAAGGGGAAATTGTGCTGAAAGAGGGCAAAAATAGTTGCAAAGCTTCTTTCCTGGCAAATTGTTTCTTGGTATTAAAGCCCATCCTGGTCAACATCTCGGTATGCAGGGTTGGGCTGTCAGGCCTGCTGGACAGGCTGCTGCATTGCCAAAACTTCAGGGTGCTGTGAAGCAGCATCTTTCTTTGAGAGACACTGGCTGAAAAAAATGGGAAACTGAAGCAAAATGTGTTTGCAGTCTTCATGGTGCAAAACTCTAAACCTGCGGTGCCTACAAAGCAGGTCAGTACTACCTAAGGAACGGACCAAATGGCTGGTAGGTGACGCAGCAGCTGTTCTTTGTTTCCAGTGTGCCGGTTTTAGGTGTCTGCATGGTGATTCTTACATGGGTTGTAGAGCGAATAAGTCCTGAAAGCAGAACAAGCTGATTTTGGAGCCTAGAGAATTTTGATTAAAAATCCTACAGAAAATCATTTTTTTTAAGTCCCTTCTCCTTGCAGCAATAAGTTTTATGTTTTGCCTCAGGATTGCTGCAGGCGTTTACAAATTGGCTGGGTTCACATGACACCTGGGAACTTACCTCTGTTGTTTTAAATAGACTTTGATACTTTCTGCACCCCTCATTTATGGGATAAAAATACCACATTTGTACACACAAAGAACAATCTGCTAACATTCACTGCAGGGCCTGGTCATTGAGACAGACCAATTTTGTGCGACAGTCAGGAATTAAGCAGTGCTTGGAGATCTTGTGGAGGCACGTCCTGTAGAAGAATGGCATATTCCAGTCACACATAGTCACAGCTGTGTGCTTTCTGTGTGCCCAAGTGGGAACATTTAATAGATGCCTTGGTGGCAGCCTGGTCTGGGGTTTGTTGCATTGCTTACAAATTGCAAAAGACATTTTTCATGGTCATTAATTTGAGGCTACCTGGTCTTCTTCAAAACCCTGACTCCCCTTCAGGATTGAAGTATGCAGGGCATCCCAGAGAGTGCCAAAAAAAGCAGTGGTAATTCAACGTCATGGGACATCTCATCTGTCCTAGGGTACAGGGGAGAAGAACTATTTCAGATATGTTTAGAAGTGGCTTTTACATTTTTGTATATTTGCATATGAAAACTGAGGCTCCCTCAGCTCACAAGTCTTTTTATTATTATTATTTTAGTTTTTTTTTTTTTTAAGGCTTGGAGAGGAATGGAGAGCACAAACTCTAATTTAATAGGTTTCTATGAATGATTAGCAGTGTTGAATAAATGCTTTGAGAGCATCAGGTTGCAGTGTTAAGGTTCTTTTTGAAGATAATGTGTTTATACATACTGCATATCTAAATAAAGGTATTTATTCCATGGAAGGATATGATAGAGCTCTGCTGGAAGACAAAAGATTTGAGTGGTTTCAGTCCAAACCAAGCCAAGCAACAACAAAAACACCAAATCACCCTCTTTAAATCTACGAGTTTTTTTTTTTCCTTGTGTGCCTTATGGTCTGCTTCAGTTCTGAAACGTTTGTGCCTATGGGAACAGAATACGCTGGGAGGTATTTCTTTATATTCCCGTACCACAGCGTTAAGCCGAGAGCTACAAACCAACATGCCAAGAACGCCCTCTATGGATAACTGTCGGGTTAGGCTGCGGATGATCTGCCGGCCCCATCTGTCATAGCTGCTGATTGCTCCTAAGCTGCCCCGTCACAGCTGCGTGATGCCATCCGGTGTCATCTCTTGCATGAAAAGAGGGCTCTGCTCACTGAATAATGACTTTCTCGAGCTGATACCCGTATCGACATGCAGTCGGGGTTTGCTCAGAAGAGGGCAGCAGATAGCTTTTAATCTCCTGTTCGCTTTTATTAACAAAACCAATGTGAGATGTGGGCTAGGGAGAGGATGAAGGCAGGTGCAGTGTCCAAGCAGCAGACACTGCATTTTCAGCCCGTGACTAGTGGTTGCAGTAGTCCCTTTCTTGCTGGCATTCCTAAATACCAGACAAACTGTGGCGGGGAAATGCAGGTGTCATGTTGTGAAGGCTGTGATGGAAATAGTGTTGATTCTCTGGGCTGAAGTACCATTAGACACTGATATCACCTGTTGTGAATAATAGCCCTCAGTTTGGTTGCCTCCCTTGTCAAAAGCCCTGCCTGAATTCCTGAATTCGGGGAGCTTTTTCCACTAGGGGCTTTTACCTCCATTGCTCTCAAACTCACCAAGAGGTGCTGCGGGTGCATCTCCATTACCTGATCTTTCAACACAGTGTTAGCAAAATAGTTTTTTTCCCAGGATGAGACTTTAATTCCCTCCCATTGATTGTGGCCAAAGTAGAGAGCTCAAATGGAGATTTTATTCCAGAAACAATGGCCCCCTTATGTGCTGTGGCGTGATCTCTGTGAATGAACCTGCTGGTGAAATGAAGCCTTTTCCCCAGGCCATTTTGTACCTTTCTCAGGTGAATCTTCATATTTGATCAGCTGCCCGGATTCCTGCCGGGAGAGAGAAGGGAGATAAAGCACCGACTCTTTGTGTTCCAGGGGATGTGAGACAAAGTGGCAGTCATTGGGGCTGGGCTTCAGACTGAGTTTGCAAAAATCACCCAGTGCTGCAGCAAGAGTGTCCGCATTGAAACCTGTGAAGCGGAGGGCCGCTTCCCCGTGCGGCTGTGCGTGGTTTTCTGCCTGGTAACACCTCCCTCCAGGTCCAGTCCAGAGCCTCCACCCTGTGCTGGCTGTTCCCAAACCAGCGCTGTCGTCATCCTTCTTGCCTCATCCCCAGCCCCGCTGCCTATTCTGTTGGTGCCTGCTCTTCCCCACCCTTCCAAGTGCTGTCAGCATTTCTCAGGTTGTACATGAAGTACAGCTCGCTACTTCGCTGGCCAAACTGCACCAAAACCACCACAGTGATTAATTTGATTACCCAGTGCAGAAGGCTTTGAAAGCAAGACACTGATGAGCTCGTTCACTTCCTCTCCTCCCATCCCCTCTGCCACCATCTGTCAAGGATGACATTTTAATGCTCCCTTTGCTTCCTTTCCTCTTTGCCTGAGACCTGCAGCAGTGCAAGAAGCAATGCTGTACGTTCTGTGCTCTCTGCCCCGAAGTGAAGGGAAGTTCCCTCTCAGCCATGTACCTGTACCGCAGTCTGCGAATCCCCCTGTGATTTCCCACAGTACTTCAGGCAGAGTTTTTAGCATCTGCCCATTGTAATTTGAAAATAGATCATGCACCAGGCTCTGCATGAAATGCAGCACACTTTGAAATGTGTGCGGTGTTCACACTGGGGGAGAAGTCAAGACACTCCTCGGGCAAGGTGCAGGGAAAAAAAATGATGTGAAGCTGCAACTGCTGAAAATGTGTGTAACTCAAAAGCAGGGGAACTAGGGAGGGAAACCCTAGCCCTGCTCTGTGCTGCCACTGACTTCAACAAAGCCAGGATTCCCCGAGCCTTTGGAGGGTGCCGAAGAGGTGCTAGGCCCTGCTCACAGGCTGCTGCCATGGCTCTTGGTGAGACCCAACACGGGAAGGCGCAGCTGGGGTGAGGGCACTCGGTTATGCACGTGTTGGTAGTGTGCCTCTAGTTACCTGCAGTAAGGCAGGTGTTTCTAAAACCACCAGAGCTTACAAGGGCTGTCAAAATGAGAGGAAACTGGGATGAAAACTGGGCAGCGTACCCCCTAGCCTTGTTCCAGCAGTTAAGTAGCTTTCTTGTGGAAAAAAATGCATGTAATTGTAATCACTGCTTGTCTGTGGGCTTCCACATTCCTGCCTTGCCTTGCCTCTATCTGTAGGTGTCTGCAGGGCCCCACGTGCCAGGCACTCTGTGTTCCCAGCGATGGGAAATTGTGAAATCCTTGTGGGATGGGAAATTATCTGGGATGTTTCCCACCTTAGAAGGGAGGGGGAGGAGGAGCTTCAATACTTGTGGACTAGAAAACAGACATTAAACCTTTCCACAGGCTTTTTGGTACCCCATTTTAAAAATAGTTACTTCTACCAATTGTTCCTTCATCTGGACAAGTTGGTGGGTTCTGATGAAATAATAATTCAGTGTATGGGTCCAGCAACGTTTTACCTTGTACAGTGAGGAGGGTCTGTCAGCTGGGGGTGTTCTCTTGTGCCTGGCGAGACAGCAGAGGAACAGAAAGTTGAGGATGGGGTAACTGATCTCTCCTGGTGGGACTGCCAGTGGCCCAGGGCCTTGGTGGGCTGCTGCTGCTGAGGAGCTGTGGCTTGTGGTCCCACCTGGGGCATTAATCTCTGTGGGGTTAACATTTCTGAAGGAGGCTGGATCTGGCCTGTGTCACAGCTTTATTCTGTTGTGATCCACCTGATGGAAGCAGCACAGGGCTGACGGCGTTTCGGGTTGCTCCCCTGGAAGGCAGAGGGCTTTTGCTGCTCAGATGCGGAGAATTTATTAAGCACAGCAATCCATCCACAGGTCTTGGAAGGAGTCCCGGCACCCCTGTTGGTGCTGAGCTGCACGTGTTGACACACTGGGAGTGCAGGACCCACCGTGTTCCTCCTGTTTCAAAGGAAACAGCAGTCGGCGAGGGAACATCTCCTCTGCTGGGGAGCAGCCGAGTGCCCGTCACACAGCAGCTTTTGCTGGGGGAAGAGGGCAGGGCAGGAGGCACCTGAGGGGAGCCAAGTGGGCAGGGGCTGGGCACCTTGCTGGGCACAGGGTGCAGCCCCCTGGGGGCTGGGGCGAGGGCTCGTTGGGCTGTGTGATGCTGAGCGTGGTGCCATTAGCTGCTGTGCTCTGCCCTCTGTGCTGGCACCAGCAGGGCATGAGGGGACTGCTGACACAGACGGGTTTGGAATCACGTCGGTGCCCAGGATAAAAGGCACGTGAAGCTGCAGGAGCCTTATGTAAACTCAGCCCTGATTTTTCACGACTGCCCATGAGGAAAGGTGACGCTTGGTAGAGTGCAGGGCACTTTCCTGTACCCCACTTCTCCTGAATCCCTGGGCCACGTCTGGGCTGCCAGAGTTCCCTGTATCCAGCAGGACAGGCAGTACCCCACCTGGCAGGGTTGGATTGGTGCTGTGGGGAGCCCACCAGGGCTGCAGGAGGCAGCCTCAGCAGCTGCCCGGGGTGGCCAACACTAGCCCATCCTCAGGTCTTTGCCCTGCGCAACAGAGGTCACTGCTGGCCACTTGCTGCTCTGAGCTGCCTGGAAGATGTGCCCTCGCTCAGGTGGGGAGCAAAAACTTCACTGGAGTATTCAGCTTCAGAGCTAGCAGTGCTCAGAGCCTGCAGCCTGATGGCAAGCAGTCCTCAGGATGAAATCTGTGCGTACAGACTTTTGGGTAAACTATGAACCAGAGGGAGAAGAAAAAAGGTGTTTCCCTGACAGTGAGGAGGTCGGTCTGGGCTGATTACAGAGTTGCCTACTGAGTTGGCCTTGCTGTATCCTCAGCAGTTCCTACAGATGGCAATGAGTGGCAAGAATAACAGAGGGGGGAGGATCTGGTTACACGCTTGGAGAGGAATGCCAGGATTTCCTTGCCTCTCCATGCTGGTTCACCTTCCTGGCTAATTCAGCCCTGGCTGAGTCCAGCACAGCAGGAAAGGGAGGTACTTTGTTGGGGCTGCTGCACGCTCGCAGATATTGTCAGTTTATGTCAAGTTGTACATAAAATGAAGCATAAACTCTATGGGAACTGCTGCATGGGAGCTTGCAGTGGAGAGAAAAGCAGTGGAACTGACTTGTGGGCTGCCACGAGGCATGCCTCAGCTTCACAGCAAAGCAGCTTTTGCAGGGACTTTGTGAGCAAAAGGAAAAAGCTGAAATCCATTGTATTGAGTAGAGTTATCAAGAAAATTAATCTCAGAAGTATGCTAAGTTTGAACATCTGTAAGCGCTTTGAGATTGGTGAGTGAAAAATGCTGGGCAGAGGGAGAGGGTGTATCTGTGGTTCAGAGCAGGGGCAAGGATATCCCTCCTGTCTGCAGCCTGGCCATACAGGAACTTCTGAAAACCTCTTTCTTTGCTTTTAAAATGTATCTGACTGCACTAAGTGGCATGACGTTCTCAAAATGTTTTCCTTGGCTTGTCCAATGTCTCCTGGCCTCTATTTCTTCTCTCTTCTTTCCTTATTCTTTGCAAATAATTCAGTTTGAGCCTTACTTTACTCTGTTTAGGTTTAATATTTCCCTCAAATATTTAAGGCTATGATACTTATCTTGAGCAGCAAGCCAAGGAATCACAGAAATTCTGTGTTAATGTCTTACCCTTCTTTTGCTGCACAAAGGCTTGCCAGGGCAGATTTGTAAGCTCCCCAGCTGCTGCTCCTTGCATCCTCACTCAGGATAGAGGATTTGGTCTGAGTTACCTTTTGGATGGTGAGACACTTCAAAATTGCTGCAGCACTGTTCATCCTATTACCCACCCTGTGGTGAATGTTTTGGGGGGGAGTTTGGGGATGTGCCTGCTCTCACGGTGTGTGTCAGCAGCAAAGCTGGGAGGGAACACTGCTGCTGCTTGCATCCCCTTCCCAGGAACTGGGAGGGAAGGATGCACAGCCCAAGGTGGTTGCCTTGCATGTAGCTCTGCCTCAGCTTCTGAATATCTTGCACACTGCAGAAGAGGGGCTGTTCCCTTGTTCTTAAGGTAGGTTTTCCCATCTCCAGACCTCAGTGCCTGAGGTTAATTTAGCCTTCAAGTTCCCTTTAGGTTTTGGCATAACTGGGGTTGGAAGAGTTGGTGCTCCATGCTGGCACCAGCGTACTGGGGGCACTGCCTGTATTCAGGGCTTGTGCATGGAAGGGCATCAGCTGCCACCTCACAGAAGTTTCATAAAAAGCCATCATGAGTTTTCTCAAAGCATTCCTATCCTGGATATTACCAGAATGACAAGGGGACGAGGGCATGTCTCCGTGTGTGCTGCAGTTGGAAGCTGCTGTGTTGGGGTGAGATCTCTAACTTTGGTCCTGCTGAGCATGAAACGCAGCCTGCAGTCTGGCAAGGCGCAGAACTAGCAGTGGGGGCAGAGATGGCACAGTGTCCTCTTTCTGTGGGCAAGGGCAGCTGGATCCTGCTCTCAGCAGGTCTGTTTGGCCATGAAGTAGCTTTATTTCTCTGCTATGCTGCAACGACGTGCACAGCTCCACGGCTTCAGAACTACACCACCTGCTGAGGGCTGGGTCTTCAAACCTGTCTGTGGCTCGTTCTTCCTCAGCAGCTCTTGCTGGAGGCTGAGACACAAAGGCACTTGCAGAGCTCAGCGAAGGGAGGGCAGAGCACATGCCTGCCCCATAAGATAATGCTTCTCCACCTACGCCTGGCATGGCTGTGTTTTTCTAGCTCTTTTGTGGTTCTGGTGTTCTCCCCCTGCACCCCGCGCTGGCTATAGCAATTGGCCAAGTCATTCTTGTGTTCCTCCCGCAGGACGCAGGCACAAACCCGGCCAAGCGTTTCCTACATGTTTGCAGATGGACCTTTGCCCTTATGGTTTGCCTGGCCCCCTCTCCACCCGTGGATAGGCACTTCAATGCATGAAGTGGACATTTTCCAGCTCTGAGCTGCCAGAATTAATTAACCTTCTGCTAAGGCCAGGCCAGCCTTTCTGGGAAACAAGATCCACTGGGCTGTTCATTCCACAAGCCTCTCTTTGCCTGGCGTCTTGTGTATCTGTGCAGGAAAAATCCATGTATTTGTGTTCTGGGATCTGAGGGCGCAGAAGCCTGGGGAAGAGGGAAGGGATCGAGTTCCTCAAATCTCCCTGCTGTCAGCAGCTGCCAGGAACTTGCCACAGGAGAAAACCCACCAAACGCTGCTGGAGATGCCTCGGCTTTTCCTGGGTGGGTGTGGAGGCCTTGTCTGTGGATGCACACACAGAGGTTTCCCCATCTCCTCTGAGAAGGAGCCGAGTCTTTCCTTCCCCGCAACAGAGCTGTCCTTGCACAAGCCAGCTGCCAGAGCTTCCTCGGAGTGCGTGGCATGACTGGGCACAGCTCTGCTCTCCAGCTCAGCCCTTGTTCCCTCTCTTCTAGCTAACAGGCTCCCACTGCTTTCTGAGGGGGCAGGAAGGCCCAGGGTTTTCCTCTGAGCTCTGTTTAATTTATGTAGTCCTCCTACTGCTCAGACCCCTGGAGAATAATGTTATTCCGTCATTGCCCTTTTGGGCCACGGGGCCCAATTCCCTTCTGTGCCTCGAGGTTTCTGAGGTCCTTGAGCTAAACTACTCCAAATGACACATGGGGACAGAGGCTGGGAATTGCAGCTGCACCCCCGCTGAAATATGCTGGGCTCCAGTGGCCCAACGCCATCTGGGGAGATGAGTGTTCAGTTCTTCCATGGTGGACTCTTCTCTTCAAACAGAATACCCCTTTTCCACTGTGCCCAGCGCCTCTGTGTGTTTTCAGGCTCCTCCAACCTGCGTCCCTGTGCTTTGTCTCAGGGCGGGTGAGCACTGGTGCCGGAGGGAACAAGCACGGGGTTGTTCTGTCTCCTGACACATACGTGCCTGCCTCCTGTTGCTATCGTGCTGCAGGAGGCCATTTGTCTCCTCTGTGGGGCAAACTGCTCCCTTCCAAAAAGCCCTAATCAAGCAGAACGCTGGCCAGACCCGTTCCTGTTAACTGAGCCTGTCTTTCCTTGTAAGAAAAAGGAGTCTAATAGTGCTGTCTTCCAAAAATAATAATTAAAAAGTGTAAGCTTGCATGAAAGCATGTAATGCTCCGCAGAAAGAAAGATAGGCACCTTTTTGACTTGTGATGGGGGCAGGATACAGAGCTGTTTGCTTAACGTGAGGAAAAAAAACAGAATTTACCTGTATGGTCCACTCCTGCTGAATAGAGGCTGCAAATCCTCCCCCCTCCCCATCTAGTACTGTGAATTGCAGTAAATCAGGACAAGCTGAGAAGTTTTTTTTTTGAAAGGGCCTTGGTTGTCCAGCCATTTTTCTCCCTTGGTGCTGCTTCACGCCACTTCTGACTTTGATTAATAGGTCTCTGAATAAAATGTTAATCTAGCTAGGGGTCCTTGGCCCACCCCCCCGCCCTCCATGCCCTGCTCCAGAAATATCAGAGAAAACACACAGAGGTTTTGTCTCCCTGCAGAGCACTTGTAGCTTTTGATTAATGGGTGGAAGGGCCCAGCTCCAGGTTCGTGGCATCTCTCCCGACTGCAGAAAAATAAGCAAAAAGTCACCAAACATGACACAGAGAAGGAAAGTCCCAGGAGCTGCAACAAGAAGAAAGAAAGGAGGGAGAGCAGCTTATAATTCAAGATGTACCCCAGTGTAAGTTTTGGTATTTGTGAGTCTGAGTTCAGACCCTCATCTCCACTTTAACCTTTCTTTATAATGAGCTCAGGCCGCATTGCTGGATTCAGCAGTTCCCAAGCTCTGGGATGTCTTAACTTCTCATGTTTGCATCGTGAACCGCTCCGCACATTGCCCTGGGCTGACACTTCAAGTGCACGTGGAAAGAGTGGCTAAGATGGCTTAATAAAAAAATCAGCCCTCACACTTCAAACAGGACATGTGTTTCCCCTCTTCTCCTTCAAACTCCAGCCCATTCTCTGGATCAAACATCTTTGGAGCTTCTGAAATGATCAGCACCACGTGTTTCATTCCTGTTTTCTGGCCAGTATTGAACTCCGAATCCTCTTGTATTGCTTTCATGCGGAGGCCAGACCTGCTGGGAGCTCGCTTTTTCTTTCAAGGTGGGTGATTTGGTGGAACTACAGATATTAGAAGTTACTCACACGAGGGCTTGTCTACACTGGGTGATTAGACTCAAGTGGGTAGGGAAGTTGAAGTGAGCTGGCTGTGTTAGTCTGGAATAAGAGCATCCAGCTGGAGGGCCTCATCAACAAAGCTGTTCCTGGGGCTAGCCTTAAGTAATGGTGTGGGATATGTGTAAAGTATGAAGGAAAGCGAGGACTGTCACATGTTCCACCTTATAGCTCTCTTCCTCTGCATGTCTTCTTCTCTAGCAGGCAGTGCCCCACTACATTCCTTCGTTTTGTCATGAAGTAACTGGAGCAAAGGTTGCTGCATTTAGCTGCCAGTCACAGACTGGGCTGTAGGGTAGGTGGGCTTTCTTGTATGTCTGCTCAAAGTTACAACAGTCTAGCTAGGAAAAAGCTCACACTATTGAGAAAAGAAGGGGAAATTCCCATGTTGGTGTTCCCTGAATGTTTTGAGCCTGGATTTTTGGTCAGAATACATATAGAGCTTTAATTTATGCAGTTGTAATAATCCCTTGTGCTAAGGAAAAGTCCTGCATCCTCAGCCACTGGAGGAAGCTTTCAATTAAGAAAAATTGATCATCGTACCATGAGATGCTTCCTTCACCTGGAGGGAATCTGTGAGGCAGCGTGGCCTTTCCTGGCATGGGTGCAGGATCAGGACAGTCCCTGTATGGCTTTTCTTCTCTTGGCATCTCCCTGGAGGCCTTGTCAGCCCTTGATGGGCCTGTCATCCAGCTCACTCAACAGCTGACATGCCTGGAGGATGCGGCCGTCCCTGCTGACAACAGCTTTGTTTGCCATGTGATGGATGGCTTTGTGGCCCAAGCCTCACCATTGTCCGCTCGCCTGTGGCCTTGCTTGAGTGATTCTTATCTCTGCCCTGGGTATCCACTCCCTGCAGCGAAGGTGAGCAGTCGCCGCTGTTGTGCCTAATCCCTGGGTGCCTCTCCTGGATCGGGGGTGGGGGGAAGGACAACGGGCATCCTCTTGAGGTTGAGTGAAGCCAAGCTGTGCTGTTTGCCTGGGCCTGTGTGGCATTTGGCTCTTATCGGCGACGGGAAGGCAGATACAAGGGATTCTTTTCCTTAGTCAAACAGTGGGTTGTATAGGCAGTGTGGAAGCGCTTGTGTAATTACCATTCTCTGGCTCTCACACCCCTATCTTGTAAATCACCAATCCATCACGGCCCTCCTCCTAGTATTGTTCTATAATTAACTGGACAAACTACAGGAGCATTGTCATAGCTCCCCATTTACAGAGGAGGGACAAAGGCTTGAAGGAGGATTTCAGTCCCCTTTAGCTTTTTTCCTCCTCTCTTGAACTCTTTTTTTTCTCTATCTTCTGCTCCATCTTATGACTCTAAAGATGTCTCACCTGCTTCTTTGAATGAGCACTTGTTTGCAAACCCATGATCAACACAGAAGGAGTGGCCACAGAAGGACGGACAAAAGGAGTTTTACTCCTCTTGTTCCACTGCAGATATGTGCACGTGTGCTCAGTGCACTCCCCGGTGCAACTCCCCGGTGCAATGAGCAGCTCCGTTGTTCTGAGCTGTTTTAAAATTATTTCCCATCACAGGTTTTGGTTAGTGAATCTAGCTTCTTGTCTGTGGGCCAGGTGAGTGAGACTGCAGGGCAATGAGCAGAGTTGGTTAAACTGCAGGAGATGAAGGCAGAAGAGTTAACTGAAACTTTCCCTAAACTGGGACACGTTACTTTGTTTTTTGGCTGTTCCCATCAGCCTTTGGAGAGGGTATCCTGCTCCATTGCCTGGGGAGAGAATACTGGGACGTGGATCCGGAGAACTGGGCTGAAGTTGTGCTCGTGCTGCTTTCCCCTTCTTCCCCTCTTGCCTATGTGAGGGATTTCATCTCTTCAGGGTGTTTCTCTCACGTTGGCGTAAAGCACCTGGCATGCTGTGGCCCTTTATTTGGACTGGAAGCTTTAGACACTGGAGCACCACAAATAATAATGCTTTACAGACCCTTTGTTCTCTTCCTCTGCACTTTTCCAGGAAAGGTCACAGCTCTCACGGCTGCTGCTTTAACAGCAGAATTTAGTCCTCTGTGTTGATGGTGTCATGCAGCCAGCTTTGCTGACCCTGTGGGCAGCTCTCGGAGCAGATTTTGGCTCAGAGACTAAAAATTTACTTTTCCTCCTAATTTGAGGTGTCAGGTAAATCTGTTGGATGCAATTTGTGTCTCTGTCTTCTGCTAGGCCAGATCTTATAATAAAAACCAACCAAGTTGCTTATTTAACCTCCATCTCTAAAATCCTCATTTCCAGCTCTTATGAGCTGCATCAATGAGACCTGTCCATCCCATGGAAACTCCGGAGGAGTGACCTGAAGCTGACCTCCAAGCCATGGGGCACCTCTTAGTGCTACCCGCATCCCGGTGACCTGGTCACCTGTATTAATACCTGAGCACATTGGGTTCCCTCTTGTGAGGCCAGTGAAGCACAGGGTGTCTGAGCTCTGCTTGGAAAAAGCCTTTGCCACTTCAGTACGTTTGAATGGAAAGGGGAAGAGCTGTTCGTGTTTATTTTACAGCCCCTTTTATTGACTTGATTTATAGCCTGAGGCTGCGAGTTAATTGAGGTCTAGGCCAGGAGACGGCACCTGTGAAGGGGAGGTGCTGCCAGTGCCACCCAAGGGAGAGCTCACGGGGAAGTGCTTTTATAAAGCAGTGTTTATTGTGAGCTCCAGCCCATGCTCTGTGACAGCCAGTAGTGCTCTTGCCACCAAAGCTGGTGACCTGGGCTCAGGGAGCATCCTTAGCTCCCTGTGGGTGGCAAGGACTGGGGGCAGAGGTTAACCAAGAGAAGGTGCTTCTCCTTGGCGTGCCCTTTACTGAAGCATCCTGCTGCCTGTCTCCTGTGGGTGAAACCTGGTCACCTGTGGACGTGCGACTGGCATCGCCCTCTGTAATGCAGCCCTGACTGTCCCCGCAGCCTGAAAGCAGTTGTCTCTCGGTGCACACCACCCAGGCCCGCAGAGCAGATGCCAAGGCCTGCTCTCCACTTTTGCTGCATGCCACACTTCAGGTGCAGATGAATACAGTTATGTTTACATGCAGAGTGTGGTGAGACAGGCAAGGAAGCAGGGCTCTCAGACAAGTCAGCTGGCTCCATGACAGTGCTGGGAAAGGGCCTCTTCAGCCCAGTGCCACCCTAATGAACAAAGAGGAAATAACTGCTGTGGGTGGCCGAGGGCTAAGCCTGCTGTAAGCTGGCAGATCTCTCTAGAGGGGCTGGTTCACTCCTTTCTATGTGGGTAACAGTATTGTGGCTGTGGAGTTTTGCAAAACCCCTTGTGCAGGTGCTCTGAGCCAGCTCTGACTGCTCCTGAGCAGTTGGGGACAAGAACAGACTGGAGCTGAAGGAAGCCGTCATCTCTGCTTGTTAGTTTGAGCTGCTGGGGCCTGAAATCTGTGCATTGTCCCTACTGAAGCTTTGCTAAAGGAGGAGTATTTCCATCCTGCAAAAAGCCCTCAAAGACCAGGAGAAAGTTACAAAGCCTTCTCCTGCTAGGATGGCTCTGCCACAAATGCCCCTCTGTTTCCTTCCAGCTGTCTATAGCATGCCTGTATGACAAATAGCACCGTGCAGCCACTGTTTCCTTCCCAAGGAGACTCTTTCTTGTTCTAGAAGGGCCCTTTTTTGCCTGGCTTATTGCCGGGAGGGCAAAGCGAGTAGATGAAGGTACTGCCAGATGAACCAGGCGGCTTCCTCCCCTCCCAGACTTGCATGGAGCAGGCACCATGGCTTCATTCCTAGCACCGTCACTCCTTGGATGCCCGGTTCGGTAAATTCCAAGTGAATGTGGTGGGACAGCCGTGTGCTGAATGCATGGGAATCAAAAGAAGGCGAGCTTGTTGAATGACGAATGTCCCCATGTCCTTACATCCCAGTGCTACTGGAAGGGATCAGCCAGCCCATCTCTCTCCTGCCACATGCTGCTGTCTGAAAGCTTGGCCGGGTTTCTCGAGAGAGGCAATATCCTTTTCAGATGAGCTGATACAGCCAGGAAAAGCAGAAAAGCTTTGAATGCATGAACTCGTCTTAAAATCTGAATACAATCTCAGTAAGCTTTTTCATCTGTAGGACATGCAGTCTCATTTCTGGGCCTCAGAGGAATAGTTTGAGGATTACTTTCTTTGTCTTGCACATACCAAATCCCCTTTGCTCCAGGAAGCCCTGTGCTGGAAGACACAGCTCACAGATGCCCCGTGTTCTCGGGGCTGTACTTATACTTGCTCTGCAGCCCTGTGCTCAAGTTGTTCGTTGTTTTGGTTTTGTTTATTCTAAACTCCTTTAGGATGCTTTTCGGAGGAGTCCCTTTAGAAAGTGGCCTTGCTGGAAATGAGAATGGATTTCGTAACTTAGAATTTATCTGAATGGTGGAAAGAAATGCTGAGATCA
Source organism: Anas platyrhynchos (assembly GCF_047663525.1). Lineage (NCBI taxonomy): Eukaryota > Metazoa > Chordata > Aves > Anseriformes > Anatidae > Anas > Anas platyrhynchos. The sequence continues at coordinate 10,477,271 of NC_092602.1, forward strand.
GCCAGGCCAGCGCGAGCACAGCATATTGATCTTGGCGTATCACTGCACTGCCTCTTTCCCTCTTTACCCCAGAGGAGAGATCGAGTTCAAAGGCTGAGACACCTTTTGCAAAGAGTCCCTGTTCCTCTCTCCTTGTCCCCTTCATCAGCCTGGGGGGAGAAGCTGCCCTGCCAGGCACAGCAGCAGTCCCCAGGCACCTCCCGGCTGCTTCTCCCAGCTGGCAATGAAAAACAGAGCCCACGGGAAGCTGCAGGAGGCTGCTGCTGGGCAAGGCAGCCCAGCATGTCCCTGCAGAGCTGAACCTCCCAAATTCTCGGCCGGACGGCTCACTGGAGCTCTGCAGCAGGGATCCATGTGCCTAATTCATCACCAGCTGACACGGACAGGAAATAAAAAGAGCAATTTACCCTCCATTTCTCTCATGCAATGGGCCTTTTTCATTAAGCCATCAGCCCCTTCATTTTTTGCCATCAGAGTGGCCATAGTATGGCTTGTTTTCATCTGTTTCTGGACATCGCTTGAACTTCCAGGGCACTTGTTTAGACCTAATCAGATAATTCAATCCCCTCTTTCACTTGGAACAGAGTGCTCCTGGGCTGCGCTGCTCCTCCCCTGTCCTGTTGTAGTGCAGCACCAGAGGGGCCGAGGCACTTTAATAGGTGCTGAGGGGGCTGTTCCCTGAAAACAAACCCAAAGCGAGTGGTTTGGGACATGGCTTCGGCTCAGCCCTGCCCTTGCTGACTGGGGAAGGGTTGTGAGCAGCAGGGACGGTGAAGTTCAGGATGGCACTTGCAAGTCGTCCCTTGTGTGATTTTGTGGCACGTGTTGTCCCTTTGCCGCAGGGAACATGGCCAAGCTGAGGAGCGGGAGGAAGTTTTATGTGCCGAGGGCTGGGCTGGAGGTGGTTGCTGGATCTGAGGCCTCTGCCACGGGCTGGCACACAGCAGGGGCCTTCCTCCCCTTTGCTGCTCCCACCAGGCTCATCCTCCTCCCGGTGGTCGGCAGGGGGCACCCACAACCTGGAGAGCCCTCGGGATGCACTTGCTCGGCTGTTTCCACCAGCGAGCAGGGGAGGAAAACGGGTTTCCTGCTGGGGGGTGGATTTCTGCCCTTTGGGTGCCAACTTCTCCCAGCCAGACCTTCCCCTCCGGCTGCTCCCCGCAGCCAGCAGGGCTGGGGAATGGCCCCAGGGGCTGCTCCACAGAAATGTCACCGCATCCTGCTGCCTGCCTCGCACACATGCGGCTGTCCCTGCTCATCTCTGCTGCCAGTGACCGAGGCAAAGGTTGTTGTTGACAGGGTCGGTGGCGGGATCAGAAATAATAGGTGCATGGGGAGTGACTGCTGCTTCTGCCCTTCCTCTGCTTCATCATTCAGGTGGTCTGGAGATGTTTGGCAGGGAATATATCTCAGGGTGTGGCTCTTCTGTATTTCAGCCCTTGTGATCAAGAGCCGGGCAGCTTAAGAGTTAGTGCTGCCTGTGTTAGAGCTTCCTACGAAACCTTCACTGGGCTGTTTCAGACTCTGCTTCAAATTCAACTAGAAAAGCAACAGAGGCTTGAAAGCTACAATAGAACCATTCCTTGGAGGTTTCTTTTCACACATGGAGATGTGGAAAAGAATCTCTATTACAAGCTATTTCTTTCCACTCATTTGGAGAATTCTTCCTGAAGCAGTGCAAACACAGTGTAAGTGACTTTGAGATACATTGCCTGAATAAAACCAGGAAGATTTGGCCCAGTGTTGGAAAAGGCAGACAAATTTGTATCTGTATTTAATTGCTATTGACACTGCCATGAAATTTAATTTGCATAGGTAGAGAATCTTCCTACCAGCTAGTACAGAACTGTTTATCTCAAATTAATTGATTTTATATAAATGCTGGATATCACTAGATGTGCATTTCTGAAACTGAATGAAAGAGGCTTCTGTAAACTGCAGAAGCCAACAGTGCTTCTGGAAACTTGTAGAGCCAGTGGGCTGGGAGCTCTGTAGTGTGGTCTGTATAGATCTGCTGGATGTAGCTCAAGCTATGAATGTGTTTGTGGATGGGGTACGGGACACAAGAACCAATCACAGGTGGTTTAGGTTAAGGTAAGTTTCTCTGCCGTGATTTAATTTCATGTAAGTTCCCCAGAACAGCTTTGTTTGATCAGGAGAGCAGGCCTGACGTTCATATCTTCAGTACGGCACCAGCGAAGTCTGTCTATACCTCTCTTCAACTCTTAACTTACCATTTTTATTTCTGGGATCAATTGTCCCAGAACAACGTAGGTTCTTCCCTCGTTAGTGCCCTGATTTCTTTGATCTCCACACAGTTGTCACTGAACAGATTGCCTATACTGTGGAAAGTTAAATTATGCAAAGCTTCATGCTTTGGATTTGGCTGGTGAAGAGCATGTGAGCTCAGAGCTGATATTTTCTTTTGACACCTGCTGTTCATCCACATCTGGCTATTGCTAAACCTCTGACACAGGAAAGTGGTTTCAGCCTCCTGGGTTGGAGTTAATGTTTAGATTTTACGATTTCTTCTTCATGGAAAATCTTGGTGTAGGAAAAGATTTCCAGGAAATGGTATTTCTTCTAGTGCAACCTGGAAAGAAATAGCAGCATACTACCTTTGTGGAAACTGTGTTTGCCTCCCAGGTGAGACTCTACTATATAAGGTGCCTTTTGCAAGGTAAATACTTCCCAGGATGTGATGCTGTCAAAGCAGATGGTCCTCTTGCTGTAAAACAGACTTACTGGATTTATTAGTACATGGTTTAATGCTCCGCACACCAGGATCCTTTGGGTGACATTTTTTTAATCACAGTTTAACTCAAGACCGTGTTAAAAACTCAAAGGATGCTTTGCTTTTACCATCATCATTGTAAATGCTGAAGGTTGTCTTGGCTTTATTACAGTTGCGGGAATTTTTTGGTTTAGGTGTTTTAATTTGGCTGTCTCAACTGAATGCCAAAGGGAGGTTGTGAAAACGCTCATCTGATGTCCTCATGCTGTCCTGTTTTCACAAGTGGCTGTGCTAGGGGATGGACTTGTTACACAGGAATGACAAGAGCTAAGATACTGCATGTTCTGCAGAAACAAGGAATCATAAAGGATGAATTCTCAACTTCATTGCACTTGGTAGCTTTCCACAGGAGCAATTCCAGTTTGTGTGGGCACTCCAGTCTTGGAGTGGATATTGCAAGAGAGGAGTTAAGACTACGTACAGTTTTTCTCCTGGTTCTGCCTGATTCCCTGGAGCTGTGATCTGCCAGGTACAACAGATCCAAGGCTTTGGGGAAATTTTGAATCAAATCCTATGAACCCTGTGGCTTCCAAGAGCATATTTCTTGGGAGAAAAGTCTTCTCTGCTGGCCTGGGATTGATGGGGTTTGGGGTTGCTTTATGCCCAAAGCAAAGAGCTCTACGTTCAGTTTTACCCAGCTTAAAACAAGCCGTGTTTGTTTAAAATGGTGCTGCTGATCTAGCGGAGGGTAGGGAATGCAGAGCACTGGCCCAAAGAGAAGCCCAAAATGAGGGCACTGCCCCAGAGGGACTGTGGGGAGCGAGGGCAGAGAGGGGGAAACAGCCCACACAGCTAATTGAAAGCGCATCTCCCCGTCAGTCATGGGGCTTGCCCATCAATCATTCTGGCACCAACAGGATCTGACATCAGTGGGGAATTAAATAAACTCCTCTCTCTTTAGGGACCTGCTGATGGAAACCCGTAGGGGGGAAGTGAGCAGGGAAGAGCAGGAAGCATGTGCGTGGGGGAAGAACAGTCTTGGCTGTCCCTTGGGATGGTGCAAGTCTGTGTCTTTCCTCTTTCTCACACCAGCATGTACGGCTGAAGGGATTTTTCAGTGAGTCCCCCAAAAGGTGGATTTAAAGCCGCTAACAGGCTAGACTCACCTCAGCTTAAATAAACAAATTACATTAGCGTATCCCATGGTGAGTGCCCTGGAAGCTGAGAGATGCTCTGTGCAGCTGAAAGGCTGCTTACACCTTTGGGTGGAATCGGTGTGGGTGGACTGCTGTGACCGAGGGCTGAGCCTGGACCAGGGTGGCACAGCAAAGTGGGAAGAGAAAGCGGATTAGAGCACGGGGTTACAGGTCAAGACCCAGGTTTCTATCCTGCTGTGGATCTGTATCTACAGTAAATTAGGATTTGATATGAATTGGAATACCACACATTGGGTCTGGCTGAACTGGGGCAGACGAGGTGACTGCTTTCTGCGCTGGCAGGGCTCTCACCAGTCGGTGGGCTGGAGTGGGGACGCGTTGGTGAGCACACATGTGCTTGTGCAGGGGACTGCGGAGCAGCTGGAAACCATTCGGGCACTGACAAGTCCCCTGATGGACCTCTACTGACATGGAGCGGCTTTGGTTTCAGGAAAGCCAAAGGGAACCTGTCACTAATTAGACACACAGCTAATTAACGAGAAGCAAACAAAGAGCAGCAGCTTGTGTTTTGGGAAAGCTCAGCCTTAGTAGCCAAGGACGTCTGCTCCTCCCTTTCAAACCATTTCAAAAACAAACAGAGCGGGAGAGACTTGCATTTCAAAGCAAGGCAAACACAGCCAACCTCAGCAAGCCTTCCAGAAGGGACGCCCAAAAGTGGGATTTAGCAGTGAAAGGAGAAAGGGCTCTCCAGGTGTAATGAGACCTTCCCCGTCCCTAGACCGGGGCCCTCTGAATCCCCAGTGTGCATCTCTTATCCATTAGCTTTTAATTTGTCTTTCTTCAAATAAACACTCCTGTTAAAATTTTGGGTGGGTGGATGGGGAAGAATGGCAGGTGTGGAAACACGAGCTGCCATTTTGTGCTTTGCTGCTCCCCCGGTCTTAGAGGTGTGTAGTATTTCAACTTAAAAACTGTTGGTACGCATCTTTATTGCTGCTGTATGATGTTTTGTTATCACAGGGCTGGCTGGAAGGATAGGTCAATAATGTAAATAGGTTAAAATTACCTAGACCATGTAAACAGATGCCCCAGAGTGGATCATGCTCTGGCTGAGTGCTAATATCTTTTATAAGGGAAGTGTGCTTTCAGGACAGGAGGAATTCAAGGCTGTAATCCCAGTTATGAGTCCTCCTATGACCCTGAGACAGCTTGCTTAGGGCCTGATCCTCCAATGAGTCCCGTCTGGGTCCCAAGACCTGCCCAGAGCAATAATTTTTGACTGCCTCCAAATACACCAGTGGCTGCAGCATTTGTTAGCTGAGGTTTGCAAAGTGCTTTGAACATAAAACACAGTAAGAATGCCAAGTTATGTGATATTTGCTGTATTTCCTAGGGCCACGCATGTAATGTGGGGAGGATCTCAGCTTCCAAAAATCAAGGCAGTTTGTAGCCCTCTTCATCATACCAAGAAATTAATACAAATCTGTAAAACAGAACTCAAGGCTCAGAAAGTAGGGGGCAAATTTAAAAGAAAATAACAACCCAGCTCACCACCTTATGCTATTTTAATACTAGTCTCGTGGGTTGGGGACTAAATCATAAACTTGGGTTTGACACTATATGAGTATGCCTTAAATATTTATTAAAATAAAATGCTTTGTCATCTTCCTGTACATTCAATATAAAAATTAAATCTTTATCACAACCATCTAATGTGGAAATTCAGCCCAGCATTTGTCCTCAGCTCAGCATACCAGCATATCTTTGTCTATTTTCTTCTTACGCCTTGGAGGAAGGATGCTATTCCCGGTTAGAGAAAGAGGCTGGGAGTGGAGGGTTCAGTCCCACTGCTGTCAATAGCTTCCTGAACGAGCATCCTGTGGTCCTGCTGGGATCACAGTCCCCAGCCTGCAGCGTAGCACAAGGGAGACCTCCCTGCTTCCATGGGATGCTGCTGTGTTTAGCTCAGGAGTATTTGTAAAGCACTCAGCTCCTGGAGCAGGAGGAGTTATCACAGCACCTGGCGTTACACTGCACTAGTAGATCACCACATGCATTCCCGTTAGATTTTTTTTTGTTTTGTTCAGCATTCATCTGGCTTTGCTGTTTTACGGCTTGAATTGAAACTGCCTTATCCTCTGCTATCAGCATGGGTGTTTATTGCCGGCAGTGGACCTGTTCAAAGAACAAACAAAGCCACAGCAGGATTCCTTCTGATATTATTTTGGCTCAGGTCTCAAATATGTACCAGAATTTTATTTCATTTTATTTTATTTAAAAAAAAAAAAAAAAAGAAAGAAAGAAAGAAAAGAAAAAAGAAGTCAATGGCTTCGGGTTACAACAAGTAAGGAGCATAGCAACTTTTCCAGATGCAGATGTATTTCTCTGTGCCCCATCCCAGGAGTATCCTTAGCTTCTGTGTAAGAGTTATTGGAGGCAGATACATGAACCACTTGATAAAGAAAACGTTGTGTGACACTTCGATGCATCCTTCTGGGATGCTGCTTAGCTTTTTTATTACTGGGACACTGCAAAAACCCAGCAAGGTACAAAGCAGGATAAGAAGATAATGAGAATTTTCTCTCCAGTCTCTGCACGCTGACTGAGGGCCGTTTCAGATGGCGTCGGGTTTCTTTAGCCTACTCAGAGCTTGAAAATATGCCCTTGATTTCAGCCCACAGGAACGTGGGCTTGTGCTGCTTTATTGTCTAATGGATCTTTCACTTGATCTCCTCATCCAAACACGTTGAGCATGTGCTTGGGTCACTTAGAGAAAACTGAACCCCGCTCATGTTCTTAGAGTGTAATCCCTTAATATTGATTACTGTGTTGCACAGGGGCAACAGGTAACAAAATCCATGTGGATTCAGGCTGGCAGCTGATCGTCCCACACGCACAGTTCAGCTGGTGAGCTGCTTGCACTGCTGGGGCTGCTCTGCCTAATCGCTTACCGCTGATGTATGAAACACATTAATATGTTGGGATAGAAATGCCGGATTGCAGCAGTTGTTCATGTGAAGTGAACAGATGCAATGGAGGATTGTACTATGGCCTGCAAGCCTCTTTAGATTTATCTTGTAGGCAGCTCATGTTTATCTTTTGCCAGCTCATGTTAGACCAGAGTATGGTAACCTTTAAGCCAGTGCTTGAGAAAAATATTTTGCAAAATGAAAGCAACTAATTATAAAATGTAAGGGGGCTGATCTAATTATTTCTAAAACCAGATTTCCACTGAGCAGAGCAACCCTTGGATTAAATTTCACTTGAGGCTAGGGCCATGTCCTCTGTTTCCTGGCATTTTTCCTCGCTCAGTGGAAGCCCCATGCTCCCCTGTGGCTTTTGCCACTTGTATGCAATTTGTAATTGTATGCAATTTGTAATTGAAGTGATTTTCAGGGAATACAGCATATGCTCGAGTCAAATGATAACTAGGAGTCTCAAGACCTGTTGTAGTTTGAGGCTGATTTCTAAATATAAAGTATCCTGAGCTGATCTGTAGTGTCTGAGTGTCTCCTCGGTTCAGTTTAATGGGTGCTCAAATGCTGGAGGTGTGAATCACAGGAGCACAGACTAATGGGAACCCTTACAAACACTTGGGTCAGGATGAGTGACTGGCTAAAGGTACGGTCTAGTACTTGGTGACTGCTGGCTATAAAGGGGTATCTTGCAGGGGAAGGGCAGATGTCAGCTGGCTTTCTACTCTGCCTCCAAATATAGTAAGTGCAGATTTTACACCCAGATGGGTAGAGCTGCACATACAACACTGCTCATGCAATCACCATGCACTAGACTATGAAGGTGCAATCCAGGATACTTAGGGGAAATGTGTCCCTTAAGATCACTGTATCACGTTACTCCCAACAACAACAAAAAAAGAGAGAGAGATGCTCTCAGGTTCATCTTACACGAAGCATTTGCTAGTTCTCTACTGTTTGATAATTAAGAGTATTTTTGTTACAAGAGTTCTACACGCACTCTTTAAATGAGCCCACATTTTCTAAAAGTTGTGTTCCCAGCAAAACAACTCATATGCTTTTGACACGTTCATTTCCAAGCTAGACACTGTGAGATTGGATTTTTCACGGCAATTTTATCTGGGGTTGTTTTGGCATGAATTTCAAACCTGAATGCACCAGTATCCTTAGGCTATCTCGAGGATCTGATCTAAGAGGCATCTTCACACTTACCCTAAAAGGCTGGAGACTGTGTGCGCTGTTAGCTCATTTAAGACCTCCAGGTTTGTGCCTTGCACTTGCAGGTCACTACAGATCCCTTACAAGCTAGTGAAAAAATGACCTTGAGTGTAATGCCAAATGCTGCTGAGAATCACTGTGTCTGTCTGGATACTCATGGCTTGCACTTTATAATTGTGGTTTCCTTTGATGATCATTTCCAAGATGGTCTCAGGAACAAACTGGTTCCAACATGACAGTAAGTGATCAAAATGTAACACACTGGAAGGGCTTGCATAAATGGCATTTAAGGCTGATATATTGGGAAGCTGGTGTGTTTGTTGTTGCTTAGGATATGACTTACTCATTGTAAATGATTAGTGCACTATTAGCTGTAGCTAGCTCTTACCTGATTTCTGTTACATTACATTCAGCGTGTAATATTTGGATCTTCATCCAGACTTAAACTTTCCCCCTCTCCTCATCCCCTCCAATTGGGATAGGTTATGACAAGGTTTTTTCCTGGTTCACATACTAACTCTTAGGTGTTTAAAAGCTCCTATGCCTAGGGAGAAGGGAAGTAAGTCACCAGCCAGCTGGCCATCTCGGCTGCCCCCAACATAAAAAGGGGCACTAGATCTCATCTATTGACTCTGGCATCAACCCCCTTTGGGGATATACTCTTTTAGCTAACCAATTTTCAGCATTTAGAGAGGAGGAATTTCTCCATATTTCTGGGGCAAAAGCCTTCTTTGCCCAGATTTATACAGAGAAATTGTGCCACTTTTTTACTGTTTCCTGAGCAGAGCAGTTACGGGAGAGCATTCCTTTAGATTTTGTCCTATTTGAGACATTTGCAAGATAAATACATGCCGCCAGTGTTGCAAATGGAGAATTTGCATCTTGCTGCATGTTCCCTTTCTCCCTGCCTCTTTCAGGCTTTGGCAGGTGTGGTCATACCAGGAGATTTGGCGTCTAAGTGACCTGGTTTACATGAGAGCAGCCCCATCCCTGGACATTCAAAGACTCATTTCTGCAGCTGCAGTCATGTTTAGAAGCTGCTTTTTGATACTTTGGTTCCATTGTCCCTAAATCCTGTTTTTCGTGATTTATTCAGATAACCATAGTCAGGGGCACAGATTACAAGGATTTAAGCTGCTACCTTACAAAATGTTAGAAGAACTCAGTGGGACATACAGAACTCCAATGATGTTGGCGAGAGCTGGAAGCAGAATACAGGAGGTGGATTTTGTCCTGATAGGGTGTTGATAATTCCTGGTAGAAATCAAAATGAAGGACAGTGGGGTTGCTTTTGCATGGAAAGTGGCTTTGCATGAAGAAAATCTTTCTCCAGTCACAGGTTAACGTCAGGAGTTTCTTGCTTTCTGGAGGACGTCCCCTTTCCTGTTCTGCTTCTGCCTGGGAAGTGTGGCTGCAGGAGCATGCTCTCCCGAAGACACACCACCTGCACGCAGACTTGCTTAGGCCCACAGGGCAAGCCGGGCTCTGAGGGAGATCCCAGGAGTGATTGGCAGTGCAGCCAGGGTAATCATCCCCCCAAGGAGTCCAGCACTGCCCCCAGACTCCACTGCACCTTTGTGCCATGCCAGCTTGCCTAGGAGTTAGCAGGACAACCTAACCTGGGTGTGAGAGCTACCAGAGCTGGGCCAGTTGTTCCCTGCTGACACCACTTCTTGCTCCTGAGCTTGGGGATCACAGCCCTGCTCCCAGGTGAGCGGGCCAGTGGCACTTTCTTTCCTCACTGTCTTGATACTCAAGAGCATTTATAATATCTCCTGTTGGCTGTGGCATCTCCTGATCTGCACATCTCACCCAACGCCTTCAACCTTTCTGCGTTTTGTACCTGACTGCTCATGCAACTCTTTCATGCTCATCAGCACTGCTCTGCCCTGGTGCCTGCTTTCTGTGTGCTGCCCACGCCTGGAGACAGGGATGCACCAGCCCCAGGAGTTGCCAACAGATTAAAGCTGCAGCAGTCACCAAACTCTGAGGCAGAAGATTTCACCCATTGGTGCAGGTATCGAGTTCCTCATTCAAAGCCTGACAGCTGAAAATCTTGATTTACCAGTGCTGCCAGCTCAGCAGTGCATTTGGGCATGTGCTTAGCATTGACATTGTCCTTAGAGGGCCTTAATTACATGCTCCAACAATTTTCTCTACGTCTGTGCCTACGGATGGCACAAATGACTACCACACACACCAGTGCATTGGACAAATGGCTCTACTAGATGGGGAGGAATGGGAAGTCTGTGAATCTTATAATAACCTTTAATCAGCAGCAGGGTGGGGAAGGGAAGAACACTTGAATGATTTTTACATTAGCTTAAGTAAAACTATGTGAATTGGTTAGGTTTCTTGCAACAGAACAATAGCTGGGTTTGCTGCTGGAACTCTGATGTTTCCCAAGCAATCTCTCTGGCAGCAAATACAGCAGGACTGTGGTCAGGTGTGAGCATGCACACAGCCTGGATAAAGAAAGTACAGGTTGCAGGATCTGCTATGCAAATGTTCACCATGAACAATGTCAAGGAGACCAGAACACTGAGGATTCCTCTCCTTTTCTTGAAATGTAGAAATCCTTTTCTGACGGGGATGAGAAAGCCCAAACACGGAAGTGTGTACTGCTGTACACTGTGCATTAAGCATGAAAAACACCCCCAGTTGGAGCTCATTTATTTTCCTTGCTCAGGTTGTGCCTTTTCTAATGAAAAATGTAACCAAAGCTTGCAAGGTTAACTTGAGTTAAGGGGGAAGAGAATGTGTTTATCCTTGTGTGGGGTGCAAAGATGAGGAAGCCATTCCCCAGTGACAACATTGCGTTAGGTTCAGTGATTTTTCTGCCTATTACCTTGATCACATGTTGTACCTTGTACATGTCTGCAGTGTAGATTAACCCCTCTTCACATGCAGGGTGCCTCCAGCAGGCTGCAAGCCGTGGAGGTGCTCTTGCTGGGTTTTAAGTGTAGCTATCGAGTGTGTGATGCAGGAGGAGTCATTTCGCTGCGCTTCTTTGTCTCTTCCTGTAGTGAGTGCACTCTGCACCAGTGATGCCTCAGGAGGATGGTAACTGCAGGGTCTCTGACACGCTGAAATTCCCTTCAAGTGCCCTCCTTCTCCCAGTGCTGGTTGGCTCTGAGAGCGCTGTAGCAGATACTATCCAACGAGATCCATCTAACAAGGCAAGTCCTTTTATCCTGTTATTCCACAACATCCTTATATATTGCTAAACAGTTGTTATGGTCTTCTCCACTGAAAACCAGACATTTATAAAGAACTTGCTGGAACTTGCATTTTGCCTTCTGAAGTTTGATGAATGTCAGGCTACCCCCTAGTGTTTCCTTCCAGAATATCAGGGCATGTGGGATACAAGGGATGTTTCTTCTCCCTCACTATCTTCTGTGCGGCAGATAGTGCTCCAAAGAGGTTCACAAAAGTAAGCCTCCTTTTTTCTTATAGTTTAGCCACTTTCCTTCAAATAATGGAAAGCTGCAGTCAGATATAACTCAAAGTAGCTCCCCATTTTGATCAGTCTCAACATTTTGACCAGCCCACTGGAGTTTTACATACATTCCAGGCATATTCAGATGACCTGTTAGGTTGGTTAATGTAATGCAAATACCAAATGCTTGTGTGTTTACTGTGGTGTCCTGGTTATTTCCAGTTCTTCAAAATACCTGATGATCCGTTGGGTTGTATTAGCAGCTAGGAGCCCCAGAATTTCATTTTCCTGCAGCTAAACAAACATATCACAACCTACCTGTCAAGTACAGCACGTGCTTCTTGGTGTGTAGTGTCTAAGTACTTACGGAAATCATCTGTTTGCTCTTTACTCAGAGAAGATACTCTGAGAAGTTTTGCTCAGTTCTGTCCCTTTCTAAAGCCAAAGGAAGATTGTTTGCTTGTCCTTCCCAGAAAAGGATCACACTTTAAACCTGTAAGTTTTTCTAATTCACTGATATCCATATGAATTTTTCAAGACAGTATGATGATTATGCGGCAATGAGGATTTCCATTTTTGTTGCAGAAGGCTTTTTGCCAATTTTTTTAAGCCTTAAGAGAAATTTTTTTGCAGGGGCTTGGTAAGAAAATGTTCTTTATTGTTTCAACATGTCTTGGGACAAATAGAAACTGGTCCTGAGGCAAGACAGCATTCAGAATTAAATTAATTCTCTTAAATATGTTATTCCAAGATACTATTGATATTGATGTGTTTCCCAGAGTGTGCATGGAACTGCTGGCTGTGTCCCCTCTTTTAATTGATATTGCCTTATTGACTAAAAGTGACAGTAGAAGAATTTTCCCTTGATTTTATTCCCTTCTGACAGTAGCCTGGAGATAATATATTTTGTATACTTGGTATTTATTCTGCTGATTGTATTTTGTAAGCTTGGGTTCACCTAGCCCATACAGCAGCATGTTGTTATCGCTGGGCTCAGCGCATTAATCCGAAGTGACAAGGCACAGTGGTGCTTGAGCTTACCAGCACGTGGAAGAGGTGAGCGACTCGCCAGGTGCCAAGAGGTGAGCGGCAGGAGGAGACTGCAGGGCTGCCCAGCTGGCTCAGAGCACCCCGTGCCTGCACTACACGTCCTTCTGCTGAGCAGTGCTTGTGCTGCAGAGTAGCACCTGGGGCTTAGCATCCCTCGCCGGTTAATCTCTGGGCTCTGTGCGTGCAGCTGGGATTCCTCAAAAGCACAAAGCACTGAGGAACCCTGGGCTCTGCCAGTGTATGGGAGAGAAAAACACACAGCTAGCTAGGAAGAGAAAAGAGGTGTCTGGAAGAGCAAGAAGAGAGGCTGGGAAGTTTCCAGGAGGCAGTTCCAGGCTTGCTAACGTGTATTCTCCAGTGTGCCAAATAGCTCTGTAGAAGTCTATGGTTGCAGCAAGGGCTGCTAACAGATATGGCTTGTGGCTCTATTCACCTGCAATGCACAAATGTGGTACGAGGTGCTGCTTTGTAAATTGGATTACAGGACTGGGAAGGTTTGTTTGTTGTGCACTGCCAAGTCCCAGCTTTTCACTCTCTTTGCCTAGAGCAGCGAAGCTGTTCTGTGGGGACAGTGCGAGTCAGCTACAGGGGTGCTCGCTCCATGAAGCACTGAATCCTGACCCAGCCGCAGTCTGGCAGGATGAAGTGATGGGGAGGAGAAGGTTAGCTGTGCGGGGTTAGTTGGCTGTGTCTAGAGGGACACTGCTCTCTGGATGGGCATTTGCAGATTGATGGAGCTAGATAAGCATCGGTGAAGATGAGTAACGATGCCACACAAGGTGAGGGAAAACTGCTTCCAGGATCGTGAGCTGTAAGAAGAACACTGAAAATAATGTCAGAAATGGTGTCTCTTCCAGCCCTGTAGGTATCTGGCAGTAAAAATGTATTGATTAGCTGACATTCTTGCTAACAGATGCTAACAAAGACAGCCCGTACTAGATTATTTTTGTACTGAATCATGGCTTGTACATTGGAGACTACTGGAAAGAAATTCTCAAAGCCTCATGTTCATGTGGGCCCTGCTCAGGTTTTTCCAGCTTACCTGGAAGGGCAGGTGGGGGCAGCGCTTCCCTCTTCTGCCACTCGGAAACAGGGTTCTACACTTTTCTCTGCAACCCCCTGGCTCTGCACTTCCTGCTCTAGCTCTTCTGTCTTTAGCGGCCTCTGTGGAATATACAAGCTTGTGTGTCAAAGGAGTGCCTGTTCCTGGCACTTCCTCTGTTTGACCTGTTAATGCTTGCTCGTGCTCGGGTGTCACAAACCCCAGTGACCTAACGAGTGGTCACATTGCACTGCTGTGGGCCCAGCTCATTGCTGTGCACCAGGAGCAGCAGATCTGCTCTCCGGGCACAGCTGGGGCTGAAGGGAAGAACCAGAGAGAAGTGAGGACAGGAGTGTTGTAGCTTCCCTCCTGCCCTGTGGCTCACTGCGACATGTTTGCTCTGAGTGGTGTCACGCAGAAGTGACCATGGAGCTCCTTTAATTCAGATTTTGGCTGTATCTATCTCTGGGTGACTGCAGATAAAAAGCTCTTGTACAGAAGTCGTCTTTAAAGGTTCTCTGACTTCTTTCATAGAAAATGAAGAAGTTGCTGTTGAGATGCACTTTTCTGTCAAAGTTCTGGAGTTTGTAGCCAAACTCTGCAGCAGTTCTTTGAATTAAATCCCCATTGCAGTCACTCTTTACTTTATCAAGGGGTGTGAAATGGTTTGCTCTTATTCACGGCAGCAAAACTGCCTAATCCCTGGCTTCTCAGCTGATATTAATGCTAGTCTTTCATTTGCATTCAAGACCATTTTGACTTTAATTCCTCTGAGAGATCTGCCTCTTAAATGCCTGAAGTAAAAGCCCAATCCCTGTGTCAGGTGGGCTTCTGGTGTTTTGTGGGCTTGATGAGAAAAGCAGTTCTTTATGGAGAAGACAAATCAAAGCTGCTTTCTTGCCAGGTGTAGATGAATTGGATGGGTAGAGAAAAGTGGCTTTTTAATGCGGAGGTGTGTGTTAGCTTAAACAAACAAACAAGAAAAAGAACAACTAAATCTGGGCATGAATTATAGCCTGTTTCAGATTTCTGTGTGTCACGTTTTGAATTGAGCTGGAGTACCTATGGCTTTTTTAAATTGCATTTGAACAAAAGTAAATACAAAGAGAAAGAAACCAGGACAGCAAAAGCCTGCAGGAAATTCCTCTACTGTAAACAAAGTCACCTTATGATTGATGTGAATGTACAGCCCCTTGTAAACATGTCTGTTTACTTGCAGGAAACCAGAAAGAACCCACATTGGGTGCTGCTGATTTTATCTAGCTTTGCTTAAATGCTTTTGGCTTCCAGTAGTCACTCTAGAGAGAGCGCAGGAATGATGGCTGCTCCCTGGAAAACTCAAGTCCACTGTACTTTAAATTCTCTGGTAAATACTGCAGATGGGCAGGGCTGCACGGGAAATCTTGGTAACAGCATTTTGTGGCAATCCCGAACCTCAGTGCTGAAAGCTTATTAATAGTGGCTGTGAAGTATTAATCCTTTGCAAAGGAGCTCTACTTTTCAGTGCACCTAGTGAGGGAATTTTATGCCTATAAAAATGGTGTAATAACCCCAATCCTACACCATGAGCTTCCTGTAGGCTCCCACCAAAAATTCATTGTGCTAACAGTGTCAGCGCTTCTGAGGCTGCCAAATACTGTGTTGATGGAAAACATTGTAATTGTTTGTGGGACACTTTGTTTTTATTTAAAGATTTGTTCCTGTCTGAGAGTGAAATCTTGTCTGTGCTGAAGTCTGTCAGAAACTGGTTATGGCCTTCAGGGGGCTGCAAGTCATGGCGAGCAAAGCTGGATTTTTATGATGGATATTTCAGAGAAACAATGGGGAGATACGCATTGTCTCTGCTGAAGATGTGACACATAGCTACTGCAGAGAAGCCCAACATTACAAAGTGAAGTACTTGCGTGGTGATTTGGTCACGGTCTAGACATCCCCCTTGCCAGCTGGTTGTACTCTGCCTCCCAGGGGTGAGCACATTGCAGGGTTCTTCCCGAAGACCTTGTTCTGCCTGTACACAGGCAGAGCTCTCACTGTTTTGCAAAGGTTTTATTTTCCTCAAAAAAAAAATTGCAATTCTGAGATGCTCTCCATTCTGCAAACAATTACCAGTAGCAAAATGCATTAAAATCTGCAGATCTGTTCCCATGGGGAAATGTTACACCTGGGATTGTTCACAAAAATGTGGCTCTGGTTTGCAAAATGCCTTGCCGTAGAGTGTTATATAGAGGCAGAACAGGGAGGGCAATGTTTTTTCCATTTGTGCATACGGATGTGGAATTTGAAAGAAGCTTTACAGATATTTTAGGCCAACAATCATGTTGTACCATAAAGCATCTAACAACATGTTGGCCTAACAACATCTGTGCCTTTCACATGGATCATTTTTCAATGAAAAGTATTTATGTGGGTAGAGCATTCCCAGGCAGTGTTAGCCACGTGATGTTACTGCATCGTGCTACAGCTCAACAACCTGTGCATGAAAGCGGGCTCCTAGAAGATGCCAGGACAGCTCCTTGGAACAGTGTCTCAGCAACCCTGCTCTGCTATGAGAAAGGAGTTTACTCTCTTTCATCAGTTACTAACCTACAAGAGGCTGTTTCTTCTCACCCCGTAACAACATAAAGAATCTTTGATAAGGGAACTACTAGAAAATGTAAGCAAACAAACAAGCAGACAAAAACCTTTGAAGAATATTAGCTAGATCAGCCTTATCCTTAGCAGTTCCCACTATTTTGCTTGGTAGAAAGTCCAAGTCTAAGTACTCCAATTCCAGGATCACCCCTAACTATGTGTTTAGTGAGCAGACATCTGTGATGTCCAAAAATTTAGTTCTACATCTTGATTAAATGTGACATTTACCCACTCTTTGTGAAGACAATCAGACTCCCCCTACAACTCTTTTCTTTTTTTGCTGCTTTTTGACTTTCTGAACAAGTTGTGATCAGGGTTGTCGTCTTGACTGGCTAGCTGAGAAAATGGTCCTAAAGAGTCCTATTTAGGAGTAGTAGTGTTTATAGACTGAGTAGAGATAAGAACAAAAATGGGCTTAAAGTTGCAGCTTTAAAAGGAAAATCCAAGGCCTGAATATTGGCTCTGAGATGTCTGCCAGGCACAGGAGCCACATCAGCCAGTCCTGGTTCCCTTCAGGGTAACACCAGGTGTGAAATCCTGGCACTGCTGAAGTGAAAGATGTCAGTAAGAGCAATGAGCTGAAAGTAAAAGGGGAATTTGAGCTAAATACAGGGAAAGTAATGCACATCACAATTAATGTAGATGGTAGCTGGTTAAACAGTGTCTAGAGGCTGTTAGAGATTTCCTACTTAGAAGTCAAAGCCAAACTGAAGTCAAAGTCCTTCAATTTGGGGTGAATTTGCTTTCTGTGCTGAGGCAGAACCAGACCCTCTGAGCAGGAGCTCCTTGGTTCTGCTGAGGCAGCATCCTCACCTAATTAGCCAGAAGTATGCTGTTTTCTGACTACTGGAGCTGCTGAGCAACCTTTTACCTTCTTAATCACGTCCTCTTTTGGTTTGTTAAGCTGGAGAGGACAGAACAAGAGGAGAATTTTTGCCAGACTGAGAACAAACATTGCCTCATGTGGGTGGTTTTATACCTTGGAGGCCAATCCCTCAACTTTCTGATTTGTTTGCCCCCTTCTTTATTTCTGATGGGAAAACAACCCAGCAGGATGTAAATCATGATGCAACTCTCTCCACCCCATGAAAAAGTGAGAAACTGGAGCAGGAGGGGCTGTCACATGTGTGCAAAGAGAGCAAAGAGGAGAGACGGCAGAATGAATTTCTCCTTAATAAATTTGACGTGGAGACTGGAAGCGTGTTTATAAAGCCTAACTGAGAGTAGAGGAGGGTTTGTATCTTTGTTTTTTTAAAGTGCAAAATCAGGGCTGCTTTATTGGACCCACGGGATTGGACAGTGTGTAGAAGGCCACCCATCTGGAAACCAGCTGATCGCTGCCGAAACTTTCTTCCCAGGCTCTGGCCCTTCTCTGACAGGGTGCTAGGGTTTTATGAGAGGCCGACAGCAAGCCTTTTACAGACCATAACTCCTTGTCTCAACAAAACTTGCTATAAATTAGCTGGAGAAAGGACCTGAGGGGATTGTCCCAATCTGGCTTGGGGTCTCAAGTCCAAAGTCAGCAATTTTAACAGAATAATCTGAGGTTTCAAATCAATTGTGTCTGGAAACAACCTTTATGGGAAATGGGTGAGTGGGAGGCAGCAGGCAGTAAAGGGGAGGCAGGGAGTGAGAAGAGGTTATTTCTAGATGGTGAAAATGTAGACCATGTAAGTCTCTTTTCCCCAAAGACTTTCCAGGGTCTATAAAGGAAATCAGTCACAGTTCCTCAGGAGTCCTTATTTCCTTCGAGCATAAGGCAGCTTCTATACAGAACTTGGAATTGCTCTCTGAGCCTGAGCATTTAAAATCTTGGAAGCATTCAGAAATTAGGCTTGGATATGATCTTCCCAGTGGTTCCTTTTTTCGTAATAACTTAAATCTAACACACTTCAAAGCAGTCCATTCCTGTATGAAAGATGTGGCCAAAACTCTTTCCTATCCAAATCACTGACCTGATACAAGGCTTGTATACCAGAGTGGTTTCACAAAAAATATAGTTTTAGGATGGAAAGAGATTTTCTTGAATTATGCATTGAATCCAGTTGATGACTGTCTGGTCCTATTGTCTCTTCATGGAAAATGGAACCAGTAGGATGATGTTACAGAAGGCAAGACAACTCGGGTTATGCTTTTCCAAAAAAAATTTAAAAAATAAAATAAAATAAGAACAAGTTAAAACTTCAATAAGTTCTAAACATTGTGTTCAGGAAATTAAGTAAATAATTTCATGCACTATAGACGAGTAGTTGCCTATTAAATACCCAAACAGTGTTTCCAGGTAAGTAGGCTGGATACTTTCTAATTAAAACTATACATACATTTGTTTTGGGATTTCTGAAAATATCAAAGAAATAGGAAAAAACAAACAAACAAACAAACACCACCAATAGCAAAATCAGCAAGAAACAGTATTATTTTAATCATTTGCCATTAAAAATGATTATGGAGCAATTTGGTTGGATTGACCACAAAAATTGGACTAGCAAACTTTTGTGGTATTGTCACATTTTCTAGTAAACTGGGTGTGGTTTCACACAGATCTCATGATCTTTTTGCTTTCTAGGACGGCTGAGTGGCTGAGCCGAGTGATTGGGGAAGAGGATGGAAACCAATTTGATGACTTATCTTGGAGGCAGGAGGATGTCTCTGAGATGATTGGGAAAATACTATCTGTAACCAGGGATAACTGCAAGAAGCCCTGCTAAGCTGGAGGACAGAAGGAGAGGGACCAGCATCTTGCCTGGATGTTAGCACAGCTAATGGCCATGTCCTGCCTGGAAGAGAGAGCAGATTACCAAAACAGGATCATCAGGAAAGCACTTTCTCATCCTTCCAGACCTGAAGACAGCACCAGGTAGGCTGGAGAAGGCTTTGGATGGGGACATGGAGGGAATGGGGCTTTGGAACTGCTCTGCGAACTCTGTGGAGTTTTCTCAGTCATGTCATACGGTGTTTGAACTTAGCCTAGTTTCTGGCATGGCGAGGCCAGTCTGGTGTAAGCCGCCCTTGTGGCGTTTGGATGTGCTAATTCTTGGGTTTGGCTTCGTATGAATCAATCGTAACTGGGGCACATGGCTTTAGGATGCTTCTTTCCCCAGTCACAGCAGTAATGCCCACTCTGCTCTTAGCTAGAATGTATTTAACTTATGATTCCAAATGCTGCTTGAACAGCAGTAATTAATGATTACCAGGTTCAAAAAAGAGTTTGGCTTACAGAGCAATGTGACCAAAGACCCATGTAGAGCATAAACCAGACGGGCAATATCTCCATTTGGTGCTGTCCTCATGTTACCTTTTGGGTGTTCATAGGTGTATGTGCCTTTTGTGTGTGTAAGCGCCCAGGACCGCGTGCCTATGCTCTCTCTTCCACAAACTACAGCTGAGGAAAGGCAGGGCTAGTACCTGAGCGCACAATTTTGGATATACAGAAATCGCAGCAATTTGAATGTGGAGTAGATTTCTTAAGCTATTCACAGGAACACTTGGGAACTTTCAAAATGTCAGAGAAAATACACACTTCCAGTATGTGAAACATGATGGCAGAAAGCTTAGCACAAAATTCCAGAAAACAAAACAAAACTTTCACCAGCTTCCACCAGCTGGAGCTGTTACTGTAGCTGCCAGTCTGCCTTGGTTCAGAAATCACCTACTGCTGGTTGATCTGTAACGCTGCGTTGGTTGAAAGATGTAGTGAAAGGGAACTCTTTATGTTCTCAAAATGTATTACATGAGAAAACTTTGCAATATATTTTAATTTGAAACAAAACTGCTGAGAATCAGTTCTTTTGCTGTTTGCTCACATGCCAAGACCTCAGCTTTCTCCTGCAATAGTTAATCCTATAACTTTGTCTGCCCAGGGCTGGTCCAACTCCTATCAAAACCAATGGAAAACTGCTGGTGGAAGCTGTATTGGGCTCATCTGGTGCCCTGATGAAATTTGTGGTGATATACCAAAGCAGAACAAAGATAACAGCCGCAGACTGTAAATTCATTGGGGCAGGGACTCTGTGTTTGTATGCATTGTATAGTGTTGAAGACATTTGTCAACACCTCAGAAATAATGAATAATGCCAGTGTGAGGAGGAAATCTCTCCACTCAACCCTAGGTGTTTCTGCCGCTAAGTGTTGAAAGAGGAACACAGAGACCCGAACTTTGAGGACTTGGCAGGTGAGGAGAAGGAAAAATCTTTTAACTTCCTTTTTAAATTTAAACTTAATCTGCATTTGTTGGGTCTGGTTGAAATATTTGAGCTTTAAATTTAATGTTGTTGGTTTTGGGAAAACTTCTTGGGATGCATGGCATGAAAACACCTTAGATATGTGGTAAGGTTTTGATTTAATTTATACTTTCATCTGCTTTCCATTACAAACCAGACTAATTGCAGTAACATTCTCTGTGGCAAAAAAAATACTTTGAGAAGTGTGAATTTGGAAGTTTTCTCACTTTACAGTACCTGTAAAAACATTCAGCAAACAGGTTTTAAAATGATAGATTATGGGAGGGAGCAAAGACTGGATGTCTTCACAGTAGCAAGATTTCACTGACACTATCAAGTTTTCAAAACTGTCAAATTCAATCTATTCCTCTTTATAGAAAAGCTACTTTGCACACTTGAATTGCATTTACTCCTGTTTTAGAGACCTTTAAAATTCTAGCACAGGTTGAAATGTCACTGGTGTTTGAAGTGCCCACGTAAGCATCCACGTTTTGCTCTTCAGCAGCTGACTGATGGGTATGCTCATGAAAGAAAACTGCTTGCTTAAAAAAAACAAAAGAACAAAAGACATTTCCAGGGGGATCTAAACAGTGCTTGTGGAGGAGGAATGAGGAGGAGCAGGACGAATCTCTTGGCATGGTCTTCCTGCATGCTGTGTCAATAGGGTTTCCCCGGCGTGCTGTTGGCTGGACTCCCTTGCACTGCTGTAGAGGAAGGCTTGGTGTTCGGCAGCACGTGTATTCCCCCTGCTCTCCTCTCCCTAGCTGCTTGTGCTATAAACCTGGTCATTGAATGAGCCTGATTTTAAAACTGCTCCTGTAATATCACTCTGGGAACAGGATGAAGCACTGAAGGCAAGGATATCTTCACTGCCAAAACCGGTGTGCCATCAGCGTACCACCTTGGTGATGCTGTTCTTCGGGTACAGACTTGTTGCATTTTTTGTTCTGTTTCAGGTAGTGTCTTGATGGGCAACCCCAGTTTTTTGAGCTGTCATAACATGAAACTGGCATTAAATGTACCCAACACAAAAAATAACTTTGATTTTGTATATGGGCTTTATTTTGCATTTTTGTTGTTATTGTTGTTAGAGAAATGTTCGAATCTACTTTTCCACCAAAGAAGATAAGAAAGTGAAAGACAAGTAACCTCTTGAGAACATGATAATTTTGTAGGGAAAGTCTAATAGGACTGAGATAAGCTATCACCATGCACAGGTTTGGTAATGTATGCACATACAGAATTCTGGCTTGGGGTGTAAATGCCGTTCTTTCCACTAGAATTATTTATTCTACCCAATTTGTAATGCATGCAAGTCTGCTTTTGGGAATCACCCTATGGACACAGGCTCCTGTGCACTTCATGCTTATCTGCTCATGGTAGACTACTGTTCTGTACGTGTTGACAATCATTTGTGTAGCTGTTGAGAGAAGCAGGAAGGAAACTGAAACGCCAAGTGAATTTCAAAGTCGTTATCACCATGTGGAAGAGGAACAGTTGTCAAGTGAAAAGTGACAGAATTGGCAGGGCTGGATCTTGCTGCTTGGTACTTCTGAAACACCAAGCAAGGGGCAAGCGAGCAGTTAAAGGGAGATGCTGAGAAATGGGATGTCACATTAACTGTGTTCAGACTGACTTGGGATCCAGGCTCCCGGTCCCACAGTTGGCACTGCTGACTCTTGTGAGAGCAAAATCTGTGCTGTATTGCACGTATACTGACATGCTGCTCCTGCTGCAACATCTGAATTGGTGTGGCTGCTTGAGCCTCAAATTTGCATGTTAAAAAGATGTTTACTGATCCTAATGGATTACTGGCCCTAGTAGTGGAAAGCTGGGCCAGAATTGTGAATCTGTGGCTCTGTCCAGATTTGGGATTTTGTAATTAAGAGGTTTTGGTCTGAGCATGTCTCTAACTGTAGCTAAACAAAAACCTCCTCACTGTAAACTTTCTTTCTCAAATAAAAACCCCAAAGCATATAAGCCACAGAAAACCTCTCCGGGTGACCTAGCGAGTTGTCATCAGGAAGTGATGCTTTGCCATTGGCCCTGCTTCTTGTATGGCTTGGACTTAAGCTCTGTCAGAAAAAAATGATTCTGGTACTAATTCCTGTATCCTGAAGGACAGAGCCTGTCCTTTGGGTGGATGTTACACCCTTCTTCCCCTGAAGAGTTAGTCCTCATACAATAGGGAGTAATGCTAGTCTGGCAATGAACGAGATCAGCTGATCGAGTTAAGTCCTTTCTGAAGTCAGTGTGTGATACTGCTCTACTGGAATGTGCAGAAGGAGCCAAGAAGCAGTTATGGGAGAGTAAAATTGCAGTGTTTGTTCTGGAGATGGGCAGAAGTAAAAAAAGCGCATACAAAGTGACCTTTTTATAGTGTACATGAGAAAACAGAAGACTTTTTAAGTACATGATGCATTTGGTTACATTACAAATCCTTGTGCTCCCTTTGCTTCCCTTACTTTTCCTGTTGGGTGTTCTTGCTCCTGGGATGAGGGATGTAGGTGCGATGTATTTCCAAGCCTTCTTCAGAGCTGAGCAGGCTGATCAGCTGCTTTTACATTTGCAGTTCCCCAGGAGCTGCATGCTACAAGTTTTGAAATCCCGTGCTGATCGCAGGACCTGCAGAGACAGGAGCTCTGCTCTGTAACATGTCTCCCTGCTCCGTGCCCTTTCCTGGGGCTCCACTTGTCTGTACAGAGGATGTGGCAAATTATTTCCATCCTCATGGGGAGAACTGCTTGTGGTTAAGATGATTTGCAAGTGTGGTGTTGTGTGGTTACATTATTGCTTCCTCCTATAATCCTACATGCTCTGGTGCACAGGGTGTTTAACAACATCCTCAGGTTGACTCCACACAGGCTAATTTGGACTGTTTAGATACTTCTGGTGAGCAGAGTGGTCGGGTCTGATTGTAGGCTTTAGTGTAGGCTTCTGAAATGCAGCCTTCACTTTGTGATAGAGCAGGTGTGTGAGAGCAGACATCCTTCAGATGAAAGCAGCAAAACCGTTCATCTGTGCCAAGCGGTGACCTACTCAGACATGTCCAGATTGCCTAGCAGCCCACCATGTTTCCATTTCTGGATTTAACTTGTAGCTGTCGAACACCTCCTAAGGGACCTTCTATCATTGGTGGTCATCACATTGGCCACTCTCACCACCACAAACACTGGTCCTCAGATGGCATTCTGAAAACCACTGGTAGCAGCAGCCTGAACAAGCCGTCGGTCCTTGTCATCTGTGCTGTGAGTCCAAGAGCTGCTGCAGCTCTTTTCAGGCCAGGGCAGCGTGGCTCTAGTGACACTCGCAGTGCCTTCAAGCAGAGGAACATGCACTGGTGCCATTGAGCTGAGTGTGATGCAGAGCGTGTTTGTACTGGCCGAGTGCAGAAGTCAGCCTGTGCACACAAGTCAGCTGTGTCACAAGCCAGTATGAAGTCAGTTGTTGTGCTCTCCCCTGCCTGCCTAGGTAGAAAGAGGAATGCAGCCAGGCTTACTGCCCGTCCGCTTCACTGCAACAACCCCTCGCTGGCAAAGTGCAAGTACAACACCCACTTCTGCCTGCAGTTTGCCGAGCAGCTGAGCACGCTCCCCTGCAGCAGCCCAGCCGGAGCCCTTCCTCTCCCGCTGGCAGATTGGTAAGGAGCAACTTTCTTCCTCCCCTGCGAAGTGCTGCTCTGATTTACTGCAGCTCTTCCTCGAGCACTTCCGGAGGTCAGAGGGCTGCAGACATTAGCCCATAATGGAAGACCTGAGGTCATCTGTAACCAATACGAACGAGCCCGGGTGCTGTGCAGTGCAGCTGGGAGTAAATAAACCTGTCCCCTGTCTTGCTTTGTAAAACCTCTCGCTGATGTGATGCAGAGAGGAGGATGGAAGAATAATGGATGGTTCTCATCAGAAGAAATATAGTGCCCAGTGGCTTGGGAAGAGTGTGTGTTTATCTGTTATTCTTGTGGGATGCTACCTGGCAATGCAGCTGGACTTCCCGTGGAGTTTCTGGTGGCTGCAGTGGAGACTGAGGGCTGCATTGCTTGTGCCCAGGCAGCGTTTCCTCAGCCTACCTTGCGTCATCATTGTTATTTACCATTTACAATGGAAATTTAAAATGCCTCAAAATTATAAGATTACTTTTTAGTTCAAAGAGCACTATAAAAATCCTGTACTGCAGTAATGTTGGTCTCCATTGGAAAATCCGGGGTCAATGCATAATCCGCACAAATTAACCCGGGTTGGGTTAGCTGTCGTAACGTTGCTGATGGTCCTTGCTCCAGTAGCATTCGGAAACTGCCCAGCTGCGGTGACTGCTGATAGAAGGAATTAAAAGCGTGGGTGTCCTGCAGGCAGAAGTCCTGGTGGAGGTAACTGAAGGACTGAGCACCATGTGCAGTGGAGCAGACCCAGCCAGTACACACTGCTCTATGTGCAAATGCAGAGACTAATCCTAAAGGCAACGAAATTTTCTGCATTTCAGTGCAGTAAATCCCACTAAAACCCATAGCAGGGCTCTCAGAGGCTGACTGTGGGGCTTGGCAGCTGCACACTGTTGTTCCTGACCAGCTGTGGTCTAGGCTGCCCGTGGGGCTGTGCATCTGAAGGGGAGGCCTGAGAGCCAGCCCCTCCTGTGCTCGATCCAAGAGCAGAAAGTGCCCAGTCAGAGGGGAGAGGAACTCAAACGGGGCCAGAGGTACCGCTGGCAGTACTGGTTAGGGCTGGTGCTCCGCAAGTCTGTGTGTGGTGGTGCAGCCACCGTCAGACGGCCTCTCCTGGTGCGCTCCCTGTCGCCATGTGATGCTCTGGAGCTGACTGGCTGCAGCAGTCATGAAGCCAGCAGTGGGCAGTGGGCCACTCGTGGTGTGAAAACCTGCAGTGCAGTGCCACCGTGAGAAAGGCAACTGTTATTTCTGGGGGCCTCCGGGAAGCCATTCCCAGTAACACTAAGGAAACCTTGGTACCATCTAGGAGACGTGGGAAATCCCACCTTGCTGTTGTGTTCAGGGTAAATACCAGGGAATTGGGTGATGTACTCACACAAGGGAATGATGCTTTGTATTTTAGTTAAAGTCTTCTTCAGGACGCATAAGAGAGTGGTGAACATTCCCCTGTTTGTTGTCTTCTGCCCAGGTGCTTCTTTAAAAACCAGGCACAGGTTCTACTGAATTACACCCCCCTTTTGTAGAAAATTTACAGAACTGAGTAAGGTGGGATGCCATCCCCTGCGTGTGGAGCCTCCACTGGGCTCTGTGTTGAGTATGTGATGCCAATAGTGGTCCAAAAATCCTGTGAAAATGTATTTGGGTCAATTGGGTGAGGTTTTACATCTGAAGATGGGAGCTCAAAATATGGGAAAAAGTGTTTTTGGAACTTAGGCTTGAAAACAACAGCCATGCTTAGCACCTCCATTCACCCAGTAGTACCATAACAGAACCTTTCATCAAGTGCTACTCAGACCTGCTCCTGTCTACTCCAGCTTCATTACTAGAAATTAGGTCTATTTATTCTGCTTTGAGTACTCCATGCAATTCAAGTCCCGAGGAGAAAGACAAGCTCAATAGGCCGAGTGGTGTTTGTTTGCCTGCGTTTATCACCATCAGCAAAGGAAGCAATTTTCATAAGCAGCAGGGAGCAGGGAGCCCCCCCCGGCGTGGCTGTTGGCCGTGGCGGTGGCTGTGCCGCAAGTGCCCCACGGACCGCTCCGCACCTGAGGGCTGCCCTGCGGCACGGAGGTGATGACAATAGGCCTCTCAGATAAACAGAATTACTGAATAAAACGTGCTGAAAGCCAGCAGCAGGTGAACTGCTCAGAACAAACCCCGCACACCCATCATCCTGCCTGCGAGGCAGGCTGAGCTGTGGCTGGGCACAGCTTATCACTTAGGTTAACACACGGTCCTTTTTCCCCCTCCTGCCCCAACACCTCCCTTCCCAACTTTCAACAACTGTTTGATTACTCCCGTGATACAGCTAGAGAGAAAAAATGATCAGCTGCCCCCCGTCCTCTTTCACAACAAAGCAGAGGAAGCAGCTCACCCGGGCTTTGTCCAGCCGCCAGGTGCTGCTGGGTGCCTGCTCACTGCGCTCTTCAGGAAGGTAAATATTGGGCTAGAGATTATTGCAGCTCTGCTCAGAGCAGCCCAGTGCTCCGGTGGGCATTTGCATGTCTCCTGCTGAGCCAGCCTTCGTTGGTGCATCAGGAGCAGTAATTAGCTCAAACCTCAGGGAAATGTTCGGCTCTGTTGGTTGGAAAGATGGTGCACGTCTGGAGGTACTGTTGGGGATGGACATTTGTCTTCTGCTCCAGCCTGTTTAAAGGCAGCTGCATTAGGAAGTGAGTAGAAAATCCAGCTGAGGTTATCTGTGCACCAGAAAGTGTGGTTGTCACTGGGAATCTGTTCACTCCAGCACTCTCTGGAGCATGTTCCTCTTCTGCCACATGCTACCACTTGTTTTCTTCACTTACAATTCCTAGCAAGAGAAAGAGAGAAAGAAACTCTGGATGGATTCCCCAGAGGAATGCACTTCCTAATGCACCTCCTGCCTAAGATGCCAATCGCATCTGGCTGCAGAGGCACTGGGCACCAGAGAAGGTCTTCCCTGAGAGGTGGAGGCAGTGATTCCTAGGGATAAGATGTCAAACATTGGCAGGACATGTGTGTCATGCAGTCTGTGCTCGCTGGGCGATGGCGGTGTCTGTACTTGCTCTCCCTGGGTTTCACGGTCTGCAGTGGAAAGCCAATCCTTCGCTGGATTATGAGGAGTCACGCAAAAGCTGCCTAGCAAATGCTAGTACTAGTAAGAGAGGTATCGGGGCCTGTCTGTGTCATCCGCACCAGACTCCAGCAGGCATACCCAGCATGAGGAGCTGGCAGGGGAAACAGGGAGTGGTGAGATGGGGAGCGGAGGCACAGAAATAAAGTAACACAGTCACGGGCACGCAGGGGGGCAGAGGTGGGCCAGGCTTTGGGTCTTGCGGGCCCCAGCTCCATGCACCGCCCAGTGCAGCAGGCAGCTCACACGCTCTGGTCTACATCAAACACATCCACATCAGGGCGATGTGTTGCTGTTTTAACAGCTGCAAACGGCACAGGATAGATTCAGATTGTGCGACGCTTTCTTCCAGCTTTTTAGTAGGAGAATCAAGGTGGCCCAATGGAAACTCCGCATCTTTTTGGAACAGCTCGGAATGGTGTTGAATTATGTTTCTACTTGCACAACACTGCTCACACAATCCAGAATTTCGTGGGAGCTCAGCAGGGTCACTGCATCACAGCCCCTGTAGCTACACAAAGAGGAAAGTAAATCTGGGAGGCAGAGAGGGAGCTGGGGCTTCCGTCACTCCAAATGCACCTCGGGGCTGGCAAGGCACGGAGACCTTTTATACTTCGTCCCTGCCAGATACCTGGGTGGTATTGCCCAAGGATGAAGGGAGCAGAGCGGGACTCATTTATCACCTTTCCTGTTTTCTCTTTGTATTTATTTTTCTTTTAAACACTTAAAAAAATTAATTTAGTGCTGGAGAAAGGTGACAGATTAACAACCCCAGAGACTTCAGCCCTCTGTTTATCCACTGAATAGAGAGCTGTAAGCACATTCCCGGTGCTCTTACGGCACCGTGCCCCAGCCCTGACCTTGGGGACCAGCTCCCAGGGGAGCAGCCACCCCAGCCCTCCGGCCCACCCGGCCCACTCGAGCGGGGCCTGGGCTGCAATCCACCCCATTGCACCGCACCATCCCACAGCCACCGTGGGGCTGTTGCTCCTGATGGAGCAACACACTTTGAGGTCTTGCTCTTTTGGTGCTCCTTCTCCAGAGGGGGAAAAGGGCTGTTGTGTGAGAGCACAACCGAGAAGGCCTTTGGGACTTCCAGGTGTCAGTGGGTGTGTGTTTCACCCAGCAGAAGGGCATAGTAGTGATGTTCTCATAGTAGCATGTAGAGCACGACAACCATGTAGTTGCCATGTGATTTGAAAGAGGCTGGGCGTTCACAGCTTCTGGGAAATCTTTGGATGCTCTATAATCTAAACATGCCACATGGATCCTAGCATTACGTTGCTGACTTTACAAAAGTTATTTCAGTTTGTTCCTTATAGTAAAGGTTGGTTCCTTGGAGTAAAATCCATCCCCCATTCCTCCAGCCTTTCTCAGTGACATACTTGGTGGATTTTGTTTGAGAATTCTCCCTGTGAGTCATTCCAGGTTCTCACTGCCCAGGCTTTGTGTATTACCTTTTTCTTTAGGTCTGGTGTTTGGAGTAGCCCTTTGCAGAGTAGGTATTTCCCTCTGCCCTGAAGCTGGAGTGTTTGGGAGCGGGAGCATCCTTCACAAAGCAGTCAGCATGGGTTGGGATGGGGTGGCACCGTGGGGGGCAAGGCTTCCCAACACACACGAGAGACCTCCTAGCAATTAGGAATGCCACTGCTGCCCTCTCCCCTCACTCAAGAAGTGACATTCCCAGGCGTGTATTTGGCGTTTGAACTACTCCGGCTCCCGGACCTAAGGGACAGGGGCCAGGACAGCTCTGTGGGAGGCCCTGGTGTTGAATCCATTTGGCTGGGGTGCCCAAGGGGCCTTCCATCATCACCTGCCTCCGTCGCAGCGAAGGCATCTCCATTCACTGCGCCAGGTGGTACTCAGGAATTTTATCCAGCGTGAGTTGCCCAAAGAACCCCCTCCTTCTGTGTTTCTGCCTGTGGTACTGCAGGGCTGACCCCATCCCCCCTGTTTGCTGAGGGGGCAGAAATTTGATAATGGCCATAATTATGTCTGAACGTTAAGCGAGTGCTCTGGATCGTTGTGGCTGTATCCACTTGTCCATAATTACCAGCAATGGACATGGTGGCTTCAAAGGCCACCCAGTTATCATTTATGTTTACTATAAACACAGCAGCTGTTTGGGGTTACGAGGGTGGCCATTTTCCTGCAATCTGATGAGCCAGACCCTGAAATTCTCACCTGACACCAGCTCTCTCCTTTCCTTGGGAAGAAAATTCAGCCCAGGAGTGGCCCCAGGGGCTGTGGTTTCCCCAGGCTGCCTCCGAACCCCAGGGAGGCTGCTCTGCGTTCCTGGGGCTGCTCAGAGTGGGCCGTGGGGCCTCACCCAGCAGCACCGCCGTCAGCTTGGGGGCTGCAGGAGCACAAGGCGGTGATGTGAGGACAGCACGAAAGCTTAACGAGCACATGCTGGGTGACCGGGGCCTCTGCCTGGCACGTCACAACCCAGGGTAGCTCTGGCCGGGAGGATGGACCAAGCTGCGCGGTTTGGACTTTGCAGAAGCGGGAGGCAGCTGGGGGTGCTGGGGCAGTGGGACCGCCGCTGTCGGTCCCAGCTGCTGCTGTGGGGCAGGGCAACACCTCCTGCGGGCAGGCAGGGCGGCTGCAGGCTGGGGGGCTGGAGCGCAGCGGCGCTAACCGAGGGATAAGCCCAGCAGCTGTTGCACTGTCTGGGGGGAGAGGATTCATTTCTCCTCCCATGGGCTCCACAGACCCGCTCGGTGCAGAGCCTATTTATCATGCTGTGCTCTGGGCCAGGGTTTGGGATTCTGCCAAAGTCACCAAAGAGCAAATTCCTTCCTTGCAGACATGGATCGGTACGCAGGAGTGTGACACCCTAGCGCAGAGGAGGACGTAGACCCCAAAATGGAGGGCGACCATGGGAAACCGTGCCCCACCAGCTGCAGGGGGAGTGTGGCCGCTCCCTCCTGTGGAAGCAGGGGGCTCTGCCTGCTGCTGGGAGCTGCGCCCTTGGGAATGAGCCCGACAAGTCCAGGCTGCATAAGCCAGGGAGTCTCTGGGGAGGTGTGAGATAGAAACTGGGAGGCTGCTGTGGCCAGGAGGAAAAATGTGGAGGCAAATCATATCGGGGCAGGCAGCAAGGAGGCACTGGAAAATCTTTTAGTTGCATCAGAGTCAAATCTTTGCATCAGTTAGTGAACACTTGCGTAATCTGTGTTTGCCTGTGAAAGTAGAATGGAGCAGAGCAGTTGCCTAAATTCCTGCATCAAGGACCAGTCTTTAATCAAGTGGCCAGTCACCTAGAACTCAAAAAATGGAGATCTGGATTGGGCCAAACTTTATTAAAATGTTACAGACGCCTGATAGCTATTTTTATGCACTTTGTGGAGCAGTGAAAATCCATCTTGCACTCATACGAACTGATGTGTCTTATGATGTGTAAACCACAAACCTCATGCGAGGCAGAGCTCTGGGTTACAGTGTGTTCTGTGCTGGCCTCACGGGGACACACGTTGTTACCTGTGCCACCAAGCATGGGCAGTTTTGGAGATTTTGAGAGCTTAGGACAGGCTTACATTTCCCATGACTTTGGCATAATCTGTACGAAATCACAAGTCGGTAACTCATGCCTGATGGCAGGAGCAGGTTATAATTTATGAACTGCATCTCGCTGCCTTTCCTATCGGCGGGGTGGAACGTACAGTTGCTCACAGTCATTCGGCCAAAAGACAGGATGGGAGTTTTCCAAGTTTTTCTCCTAGTTGACAGTCTTCCATCTGGCACAGCCTTTAGAAAATAGCATTGGAGTGGGTTCTTAAATTGTTATTTAGTTGTTTATTTATGTATTTATTTTGCCAGCATGTAATCCTTCTTGATTTTTGTTCTTGCATCTTTTTTTTTACCAAAGGAAGTTTCAGTGGCTACAGGCTGGGTTTAAACACTGATGGACTGAAAGTGAATGAAATGAAGGCAAAACATTTTGTTCCTCTGACAGTACCATTTACAAGATCTGAGCTATAACATGGGGAAACACCTGGGAAGTGGAGTACCTGGGAGCAGAAAGGTTTACTTAGTGCAGCAGCCGAGGGCTGTGGGCTAGAGATGCGTGGCAGGTAGGCACCTCCATCCCGGCCCCAGGTAACGCGGTCTGTCTCTGCTATTCATCTTCACTGGAAAAAGATGCTTCATCTTATCTCTAAAGGAAAGAGCAAATTGGCTGGTGTTTGCAGCAGATAACACGTATCAGGGTGATGTATTTATAAGGGGAGGAAAGAACAACACAGTCAGCGCCTGTTTATTTATTGTTTCATGAATTACAAAGGCTAAATAGACTAAACACTCCTTCAGTCCAGAAAGAAAAGCAGTGCCAGTATGTGCGATTGAAAAATTAGCCTTCCAATAATGTTCAGACCATTATACTGTTCTCCTCCCAGTCCAGAACTGAGATACATCATAGCCTCAAACAATAACACGCACAGAGCAGCCTGGAAGCAGGCAGTTACGAAGCTAGCCTCGTGATACAAAACCCTTCTCTAAGACTTGCTAACAGAAACATTAGCTGACGCTGTCGTGCTGTGGCATGTGTGTATGGTCTGTAATCCGTGGCATGGAGGTTATCGGCACTTTGGGGTTGTCAATATTTGCAGAAGAATGTTTCATGTAAATTGAGAAAGATGTGTTACACATCCCAACGCTGCATCAGGTCTCCTGTACCCTCCAAGGCTTTTTGGCTGTGCCCTAGACCAGGGACAGTTCACATTTTCGTGTTCTCAGGGTGCATATTCAATTCCCCAGAGGACTAGAGAGGGCTAAACAGAGCCAGGCTCTCATATACAGATAAACGTGCGAGGAGTACAGGGAGCAGGGAGATGAAAGGATTGGTTTGTAAGACAAGAAAAAAGAAAAAGAAAAAGAAAAAAGCAAAAGCAATAAGTGTCTAGCAACATTGTACTGAGAAATGAACTTACAGTAGGAGAGAAACGTTGGGGAGGATAGGCTGCATGGGGAGAACATAGCACAACAGAGAGAAGGGGCCAAGGGGGAAGTTCTTACAGAGGGAATTTTAGTCCGTATAGCAGGAGATGTTCAATACATTGAGGTACCTGAGACTGGAAGCGGGGAAACATGCTCTGCCTTGGCAGCATGAAGGAAGGGTTGCCCAAATGTTTGGGCTTTTTCATTTTCAGCTTTTGCAAGAGCAAAGAGCCAGATCAGACACACGAAATGTTACGGTTGTTCTCAGGACCTGGCCCACCTCCTCTTTAGCCGTCAGCCCTCCAGTCCTGTCAAATTGCAAAGGACCAGCTGGAGCAGGTGTCAGCAGAGATGTATCAGTGCAGGGTTTTGCTTGGGTTTCTCAGAGCAAGTGGCAGGATCTCTTTTATCACGCTGAGCCTTCTCCTGTCAGCAAAGCAGCCGGATGAAATTTCCTTCTCTGGAGACCCCCTCTGTGTGGCTGTGTAGCCAAAGGATTTTGTAGGCTCCTTTACTGTCTTAATTCTCATCAGATTTGCACCATCATTCAGGCCTGGAAAAGAAAACAGAACAAAACAAAAACATAAAGCCAACTTTAAACCAAAAATCTCTCCACAGAGACCTCACTGGGGACTTCTGACTTCACCATGTTTGAAAA
Source organism: Anas platyrhynchos (assembly GCF_047663525.1). Lineage (NCBI taxonomy): Eukaryota > Metazoa > Chordata > Aves > Anseriformes > Anatidae > Anas > Anas platyrhynchos. Next base: position 10,510,103 of record NC_092602.1, read on the forward strand.
TGTTTTGGGATGTTTTGCTTCTGAGCATTTGGAAAATCGCTGGGCTGAGCTGTTTCGCCTTAACTTTTATAAATGCTAGGACATCTGCTGACATTAGCTCAGGTATTAATTCTGGGTCATTTAGTAGACAATGTGCTTGAACTCAAAAGGAGCAGAGGTGTTCTCTGTATTTCAGTAGACATGCTTCAAATGCAGAACTGCATCCTATCTCAGCCCTCTGTAAAAATGAGGCTGCTTGGAAACTTTGAGCCGTGTTTCAGTTTGCTTTCCGAGCGCTTTCATTTTGGGGCATTTTAGTCTGGATCACTTCATTTCCTACCCTCTGAGACTAGGTCAGAGGTTGCCCAAGTGTCCGCATGCCTTGAATGCCAGGTTTAAATCCTCGCCCGTGACCTTCGTTCTTTCTCTCAGGTGATTTGTAGTTGCACGGCTCACATGGCACAAAAAGTCCAGGTGTGGGAGGAACAGTGAATTACAATAATGGATGCAGCAATCAGCTTTCAAGAGGGAATGAAGGAGACCAGAAGATGCCGTGTTGGTACTTCTGAAGTGCTGCTGCTTCCTGGGGGTGCTTTTCTGTGGTTCTCATTATCATAAAGCAAAGTAGGTGGTTTTGGATTCTGCCTGTTCATAGACATAGTTAAACACTAATGAAAGGCCAGAAAAAGATCCCATAAATCACAAAGCAAAGCATCCTCGGTGCACTGCAGCTAGCAGGACCATTGTGTTCCAAGGCTGTAAAAATAATTATGAGACAGCAGGACTGAGCTGGTGTTCCATGGATTCAGCCGTGCCGTGCTTTGTCTGGGATGCTGGATCTCACGCTCATGTCGCAGTCATTGCAAAACCATGCAACCAAGCATATCGGCTACTCGACAGGACATGAGGCCTGCGTGAAGGGAGTCTTGAAAGGAGAAGCGCCCATCCCCAGCCTGGACAGTTGGCCCGGCCTGGCACACGCCAAGGGATCCGTACAGGACAAGTCCAGCTGTGTGTCGCTTGTTGCAGCCCACACAGCCTTGCTCCAGCATTAACATTGTTTGTAGAGCTGTAGCCCAGGCAGGAGGCCCAGCTCTGTGGTACCTGTAGTGCGTCCTTGGCTGCAGCCACGCAGGTGCCTTTGGTTTGCAGAGGGCAGTGGATCCCGCAAGGAGAGGAGGACTAGAGGGAAGGCTACAACGTGCAGGCAACAGGGATTGTCTGGGATCCATTTGATTTATTGTCTTTTCTTCCATAAATGTAAGTTAGGAAATTCTTGCATAAATTAAAAAAAAAAAAAAAAGAGAGAGAAAAAAACAAAAACCAAACACCAACAAAGACAAGAGCAACAGCAAAACAAACAAAAGATCGCCTTCACCTGTCTATCTTGGCATCAACAACCACAGGGCTTCCTTTGAGAAGCCGTTGTGGGGGATTCAGCCTAGCTGAATCCCTGTCTAGAGCTGGTATACTAGGCTAAAGAATTGGCATTTGGTACATGGAGGTGTTTGTTAAATGCTTATGATGGCCAAAAGAAAATGAACAACAATCTCTACCTGTTAAAAAAACGGGTGTTGTACTGTGAACGTTGTGAAACATCACATAAGGGAATAGCCCTGCAGCCCAGCTACAAACACCTTTGCAGCCAAATGCCAGAGTTGTCCCTTGAAATGCCAGGGTTGTTAATGTGTGGGTTTCATTTAACGTTTTAAATGTAACTTTAAAAAAAAATCTCAGGTTACAGCAGAGACAGTAAGGATGCAGAAAAGAAAGCACAATTAAAAAGAAAAAGAGAAAAAAAAGTTTAACTGGAGCATAGGATTGAGGTTTGTTTATTGGGCTGTATGAGACCTGTCCAGCTGGAATCGGCATCAGCAGTCACAGTGACGGGTGCTATTCGAGTGATGTCTCTATTCAGCTGGGATTAGACGGCTGTCTGGCTGCTGGCTGAAAAATCATTATTTTTAGTGCCGTGTCCCTGTAGTCGGTTTTCGTTCTCCTGACAGCGTGCAGTTGGGATACATTTTAACCCCCCCCTCCCCTTGTACCCAGGTTTTGACTAAATAGAATTCTCTCTGGTTGTTAAGCAGTTTTCTCTGGCCCTTTTTTCTCGTTTCCTACCAGAGAATGATGGATATGGTCATTTCTAAGGACCTTCCCAGCTGTTTTGGACATGAAGACAAAAACAAGCTTGGAGAGATTCATCGATATTATGGCAGATTAGCCTGGGGGCTTAAGGCTTTCTTTTTCAAAAAGAAAACTTTTTTTTCACTTTGGCTCTTCCCTGGTGTGCATGACTAAAACACCCATACTGTGGCATCAGTGCGAAGACCCAGGGATCTAATTCTCAGCTGCTGTATGCCGGCAGTGCCCAGTAAAAATCAGGAAGAGCTACCCAGGGTGCTGGCAAACCACCCGCGATAGATGCTGTGCACTGCTCTGGGGCAGGGTCATACACACGATGGGGCATTTGCTGCCTGATTTTGCATGGAGAGCCAGAATGCAGAAGAAGGCAGCATCTTCTCCTTACGAGACAGGGGTCCGAGTATGGCCGCTAATTGGTGGCACTTGTGTTTTCCCTCTTCCCCCTCCCCTGCTCCCCGCAGAGCCGGGCAGACTCTCCCAGCAGCACTCGGTCTATGGTTGGAGGGCATAGCTGTCATTCCAGCAGGCTTGGCTAGGCCTGCGTTAAAGCGTGTCATACAAATTGAGGGGATCCAGCATATTGACAGACAGATATTTAGCATGTAATTGCACTGAAAGTGCTGCACAAAAGCTCTGGGAGGTAGGAGAGCAGAGGATTTGGATTGCATGAGATCTGGTTGGAGTGAGGTTTGGGCTCTTTTTGCAATGCGTGTTTGAGCTCCAGAACAGCAGGTGTGATGGCGAGGCACAAATACATCATCCTGCAGCCACTGGGGCAGTGTGATAGTGTTCCCCCAGCCCGCTCGTGGCCCTGAAGAAGTTCTGTTTGAGGCAGTACATCCCGCAGAGCAGGCAGAGCCATCCCCCAGGTTGGTGCACAGCTCCCGCACTCCCGCACAGATCCCTTCTTCCTAGAAAGCTATCAAAATTTAGCACTGACTTTTGCGCAGATGGCTTTTGCACCCAAGTCATTTTATTTTTAAAAACTTTGCACTGAGTGACTTCTTAGCATAATGCTGTCAGCCCGTGGCAGAGCTGGATGGCCCTGCCATTCCCTTCCTAAATGTGTTTGGAAGGATTGAGCATCACATCTGCAGACACTACTCCAGGTCGTAGCAAAGCTAAAGTAGAAGTCACAGAGTGACTTCAGAAATCCCACCTGAACAGGAACATACCCAAATAACCCCGCAGACACCCAGAGGCCTGAGACAGGGGGGCTCTCCAAGAGCCTTCATTGGGAGTGGCCAGATGATGTGCCTGAAAGCCAAAGGGGTTGCTGGCTGCCAGTTGCAGATGAAACTGCTTATGTCAGCTAATGGGGAAAGAGGTGAAAACTGGTGGCTGGAGCAGCAGTGGGAAAACTTCTAGTGCTTTTGGACTGCCTCTTTGAGCCGTACCTCTGTTCAGATGCTCAGGTGCACCTTCTCCAAGCATCCCTCGGATGGATTTTGTTAAAGGCAAACATGTAAGAGGGAGCTTTTAAAACAGGCTGTGGAGTTCTGATGCTAAGTGTAAGGTCTGTGGGTTCAAACGTAGCCTGAAAGGAGCAGGAGAGAGGCGCGGAAATGGTAGAAGGACTTTAATTAACATTTAAATTAATGTTTAGTAAATTCACATTGTAAAGGGACATTAATAACATAAATTTGGCTGACACTCAGGAGATCCCAGTTCTGCTGTTTCCAAGGAGTTTCCAAGTTCTGCTGCAGGCTCTGTGGGGGTGTTTGTCTGCTTTCTTTGCCTGCTGAAGATGAGTAGCCTTAGCTTCAAGGACATGACGTTCACTGGGGCTTTGGAAACTTCCGAGACAATGACCAGGCCAAATCCTAATTGAAATAATTAATTTGCATGAGAGCTTCCTTTGCTCTAACCCCTACAAGCAGCTGAGCAGTGGCAGCGTTCCCCAGCAGTCAGAGCCCAGGTCCGGCATGGAGGTGTGCGCTGGGGCTGTGCACACGTGCAGGAGGGGAATGTTCCTGTCACGGTGCAGCCCATGCGGATGATATAATATTGTAAGGAGCTGAGTGGAATGTAGCAACAAGCAGCGTGATTGATCATTGATGATAAGCTCTTGTCATGTTCACTTGATTTAGATAGTTTTAAGTGTATCATTTACCCATGTACCATTTGCTGTCTCTGTGAGAGACAGGAGATTCCACAAACAAGATTTTGTGTAAAAAATGGGGCTGGTTGGTGCCTCCAGTTTTGAATGCCCGGACAAGATGTCCAAAATAGGGCGACATATTTGAGGATCTAGGTCCACAAATCTCTTCCTTGCTAGAGCGCAGCTCTCTAAAAATTGCAGAAGAACTGCAAGAGAAATCAGGCACCCAGACAGTGAGCACCTATGGGGGCACATGCCCACAAATAGGGAAGGTGCAAACAGTGATGGGACGCACCCCACTCCCAGCTTACACCGGCTGAGTTTGCAGCAGCTCTGTCGACTGGGATGGCAGGACTCGGACTGTTCAGGTCCAGCTGCGGTCAGAAGGGGGCCTGAAAGATTTCTGTGGGGCTTTGAGACCATCCAGAAGGAAAAGTGCCAAGCAAGTGTAAAACGCACGTTGCTAATCGGGGGCTGTTTCTCTGCTGTTTGCAGCCACACCTTCTGTACGCTTCCTCTTCGTACAGCCCAGGTCCAGGTCGCTGTCAGGGAACATGATAAAGGAATAAAGCTGCAAGTGGGATCACGTTTCCCTTCGCTCCTTGTGTGTATGTGTGTGTGTCTTTGTTTTTTCTGTGCTGTAGCTCAGGGGGGCTCGTAAATCTTGGAGACGACTGCGTTTTTTTTCTCTCCCCCTGTATGAGTGATGGTGCGAATTTATGTGTGGTATTTCTCTCCCCCAACCTCGTTCTGTTAAAACGAGACAGGAGGCCAGTAAATCTGCAGTGGGAGCTGCGCGGGGCTGAGGGTCCCTCACCCCTCCTCCTCGCAGCCCCAGGGCCAGCTGTTCCGAGAAGATAATGATTTTGGGTTTTCAGCTGGGGCGGGGATGGGCTTTGCTTAGTTTGGCTGCAGGAGCAGGCTTTGACCCTCTGCTGCAGCACCAGGCGGTGGTGAAGAGAGAGGTGCTCTTGGGATGTGCTCTCCCCGGCTCATCCAGTGTGAGAAGGGGCAGATTTGAGGTGTGAGTCGCAAGGAGGTGTCCGTCCCTGAGCAGGGACCCCACTGGAGCACTCTGCCTGCTTCACGCTGTCGCTGTAGTGAGCTGTGCCCAAGGACACGGCCCGTCCATCTCGCCTCTTCTAGCTGCAGTAGCTGGGCGAAGGAAACGAGTCTGTGTTTCAAAGGTCTGTTGTGTTACAGGAAGGAGTAAGAGGATTAAAAACGCTTTAAAAATGATTTCATAAATATATTTGTGTCCACTTCTAATCCTGGCTCATCGAGGACCCTTTTCTCAAGCAGGTCCCTAGCAAGGAGCGAACCCAGCATGGGTGTGCCAGGGGAGGGCAGAGCCTGTGCTCCCTGCCTTTCCGAATGCCACCTTGAATTTGAACTCCAATAGGGGTATTTCTCCTGAAAAATATGTCATTCTTTTCAACACATATTCCATGTTTCTTCCAGTGATAATTGCTTTAGCAGTAGGAGCAAGACTTGGAAATTTTCACCCTGAATAGGTTTGGTTAGCAATTCTAAACAATTCTAAACAAATATGATTCTTTTTAGAAAAATCTCTCTCTTTTTTTTTTTTTTTTTTTCTGAGGCAGGACTCTCGGGGTCAGGGTGGAGTTTCCAGTGAAGACAAGCAGGGCTGAGGGGCACTGAGCAGCTCAGCAGCCACAGGGCTCCTACGGCAATGAGAGGAACAGGTTCAAGCGGCCTCTCTCCATCAGGGACCTGCACCTGTGGTGCCCTCCCCTCCCAGAAGCGCCCAGAGGTGGGGTCTGGTGGCAGCTCTGCTGTCTGTCTTTGCCCATCTCCCTGTGTGACTGCTGAAATCTCAGGAAATGGACAGGCCTGGCTATTCCTGACCTGCATTTTCCTCTCCATTTTACCTCTCCTTGAAAGGTTTCAGCATACTTCTTCCAAGTGGATGCCTGCTGCTGTTTGTAGGTGCCCCAGGCCTCCCTCACCAAAGGAGTCCTGTGAAATCACTATTTTTGGGGGGCTTGCTGCATAGCCCGGACCCTGGGAGCACTGCAGCTCACAGGAGAGCTTGCGTCCTGCTGCTGCTGGAGTGAATGCCCAGCTCCTGCCGTCGGAGGAGAGCTAGAGGGGCCAGTCCCACGAGAGGCTAGGCAGTGCCCGGCCAGCTCAGGGCAGTGGGAGTGTAGCTGACGTGCAGTACAGTAAAGTACTGGCAAAATTCTGGAGCTCTGCCAGCCCATCACTTGGGAAACAGCATCCCACCTCCGCTGAGTTCAGCTGAAAGGGCAGTGAAGGTTCCCCTGACGGTGCTGACTGGAGTCTGCTGTACTCTCACTGCTCTAGTATCTACCCAAGTAATCTCAAGTGCTTATTCCTTCCGTGACCCATTTATTGCCAGTAATGCAATACTTTTTTCCACACACAGCCTCGCTGCCTGACTGTTTTATGCCTCTTCAGCTGCCTGGCATTAGCCTCCTCCCATGCAAACAGAGTAATCCAGGCCCTCCCCTCTACAGAGCTGCTCCTGCTCCAACCTGAGCTTTTGGGAACCTTCAGCACTAAGATTCACAGACACGCCTCTGGTTTGTTTGGTAACAAGAAAACGAAATACATTCCATTAGACTATTTAAACAGCGTGCAGAGCAACAATTTGGGGTGAGTGTGGGAATTACTTCCTATTGTAGTACGACTGCACGTGTCTGTGACCTAGCTGCTAAACTCGGAAGTATGCTTTTATCAATTTGTCTTTTGTTAATAGGCAATAAATATTTTAGTAAAACCAGGCTGAAAGCTGAAGAGCTGAGGCTAGGAGGTTACTCAGCGTTTCATGTTCAGAGCTCTCGTATCTATAAAGACGCATTATTAAAGGCAAAAGAATTCAGGGGCCTGACTCACAGCTGAGGCACAATTTCCATTGTGTGCTTTTCCCCCATGGCTTCTAATATTTTTATCAGCCTGAGTTGGCTTTTCCCTGCTCCCTGAGTACAAGAAGCAATACGAAATGAGCAGGGGTAGAAATGTTTGCTCTGAGGCTGCTGGCGCTGCGCAGCTCTGTGCTTTCTAGGCTCCTGGAGGAGCTGCCCATCACAGCTCGGAAAGTCGCCTTCCCCCGGGGGGGCTCCGACCTGAGAGGTAAAATAATTGTTTGAGGTCTCACCTCCACCTGAAGGGCTAGCTGCATCACATGGCTCAGTTTAATCGGTTTAAAATGTTTTAAAACCAATCTGGTTTTAGCTAAGCTTATTAAACACCATCAGGGCAGGACTGGCAGAGGGGACAGCGAGTGGCTGGGCACGGCTGGGTGGCATGGGGGAGACGTGTGCCTGTGCCTGTGAGGGCTGGGCTGGGGCACTGGTAGCTGTCAGGGTTTATCGGGAGCTCAGATAACACCGCGTTGGTTTGCTGGGTTTATTTTTGTCCTTCGTGTTTGGAAATAACATGGGGCTGAGAACAAAACCTAGGACCTCTGTCCTGCTGCTTGGTGCCTTGTTCCTTCCATTAGGACACAATTAAAAACTGATTAAACAAACATTGTTTTAATAAAATTGTGAGAGTCAGAAAGGGGCTGATAGCCTCACAGACCTGTCGCTGTATGAACCACGTGCTGCCTCTGTAAAGTCCAGGGATCAGGCTCTTGTCTCGGCTGTGCCGTGGGTCTGTTGTTGGGCTGTGCTCTGTTCCTTACCCCTCTGGCTGGCAATTAAAGGGCACTTAATGCCCAGCCACAGCTGAACATCTGGCAGCAGGGACTCGTGGGGCAGCTTGCAGCCTTGCCAGCACAAGGTTAGCGGTGCTCTCCGGCCAGGCCAGGCTGAGTGACCGTGGCTGAGCTCTGTTATCATTCCAGAGGGTGAGGTTCACCTACCCTGAGCAGTATCTGGTTGCTGGAAGGATCGTCCAGACACCCATAAATCTTTGTCTTCACCCTGCTGTGCATAAGCAGCGTTGCTGACAAATTGGCACCCACCTCCCTCCCCGCAGCAAAGTGACTCAGGGCTGCTAAGAGCTATTGCAGACCCCAGAACAAATGAAATATTAGTCTCCCCTTTGCCCTGGCAGATGCCCCCAAATTTCCCCTCTTCTTGCCATCATTCCTCATTAACAAACCGTTCCCTTTCTGTGCCACATGATCCAGAAACGTCTCGATGCTCTTTGAGTCTCTTCCCACCCCAAGAGCTGGGGCACGCAGGCAGTGCCCGGGGCCAGAAGAGGGGGTACTCAGGTAAGGGGAACCTCTAAAGTGAGCGTGCGGGGGTGAGGTGTGGGCGTGGGTAGGAGGGGAACAGAGAAAGAGGAGATTACATGCAGGCATTATGCTCCGTGCCATTGCCAAACGCCAACTGCTAGATAGCATGCAGAATAAAGACAGCAGAGACTGATTTTCTTTGAAGCCTTTGCTTTGGCTATTTTTTTTTTTCCTTTTACTGTGCCAAAATGCTCTTAGACACACATCTGTCTTAAAAACAACAATCTCTCCTTCCATTAGCTCAGTTAAAGCTTTTCTGCAAGCTTTTAATTTTGAAGAGACAAGGAAAACCAGAGAAAAAGAATGAGCCCGGGACAATCAGATATGTGGTTCTTGTAACGAAAAAGTGAATTGAATTTTAGGCAAGAAATGTGAGACATTTAGAACAATACAGTAAGTACTTAGTGGAATAGCTGCCTGACAAGCAGGTAAGACCAGTGTAATCCTCCATCATTATGTAAAGCAGACACAAAACAAGAGCAAAGAAAATACAGAGCAGGCTCTTCGCTTGACAATTTAAATCCTAAGGGTACAATAGCTATACAGAACAGACCCAAGCACACAGCGATACTCATGAATGACTGTGTAATAATTCTTGCCGTGGGACGTGGATATACCTTACCAGCCAGTGCCAGTGCAGAGGAGGCCATGAAACAGACTTCTCTTACCGGTGTGCCTGTGCACGTCTTGGTTCTGCGTGGCATCAGCTAAAGCTTTGGCAGAATGGGGGCAAATGAAGCACGGCAGAGGTGAGCAGGGGCAGGCAGCCCTGCAAGAGGCTAGGAGCGTTGGTTATAGTATTTTGAGTTTCTTCCTTTCTAAGCAAGTGATGATTTGGAAAAAGCAAAGAGGCTGCAGCCCTTCACACCGCTCCACGTGCTGCAAAGCTCTGATGCAAAACGCCTCTGAAGTTTCACTTTCAGAAGCCACCTGGAAAGACCTTACTTGTCTTCACAGGAAGCTGTGTGTCGGGTGAGACAGCCATATTACAGCTGAAAAGCTACGTCCCATAGAGCCAGAGAGTAATAAAGAACTTCAAGGTCAAAGAATTCGTGAGGCAGCCAGGCCAGCCCAGGTTTATTTAGGAAAAAGTATTTGTTTTCGCAAAAGAAACACTGCATGTCTGCCAGGTCCTTACAAGGGGAACCCCAAGCTAACTCACAGACTGGCACGTAATTCTCTCAGGTAGGATGATTTTCTGCACTTGCCAGTCATTTTAAGCCTCACATATATGGCTGGCTGCCTTTGTCTTCCAAGTGCCTGCTTGTACGATGAGAATTACCTGTTGTGTTATGACAGACAAGCGATTAACCTGAGAAAGACAAGTTGGATCTGGTGCTGAGCTTCCTGCAGATCTCCCTTGCATGCCCTCGGAGATGTTTCCTCGGAAGCAAAAGGAACTGCCTGTGCTTCTGGTTACTCTCAGAAAAAAACATTTTGATGGAGTTTGATCCAATTAGACGGAATTCTTGATTATCTCTTCCTCTGTTGCTACAAACCTCTAGCAGGACTGAGATTTCCATGGGCACACACAGTAACAGTGCTTTCACCAGCTGCTGCCCTCCTCTGTGGTACGTTTGCAACCAGAAAAAAGTCTGGCTTTGTGCACCAAGTGAGTGATGTGCTTTGGTACCCTACCTTCTCCCACAGTGTTCCCATGCCTGGAGACCTTGCATTGTCCCCTCTGGCAGCAGTCCTGAGTTCAGCCCCAGTTGACTGCCCAGGATTGCTACCATCCTGTGAGTAAGGGACCAAACACCTCTGGCCTTGGCAGCAGCCTTTCATGAGGACTTGGTGGTCCTCATGGCCAAGCCAACGCTGTTCCTTAGGCTGCATGCATGCAGACTGCAGCCGTGCTCCTGAGCACCATGGTGAGAGGCAGCAGGCACTGGGGATTAAGGGCTAGGCACTCACTCCAGCCGTGCAGCTCTCCAGTAACCAGCTCTGGTTGTCATTGTTTTCCCTTTCCACGTGAGCCCTGTCTTACTTTGGGTTGCCCAATGAATTACATGCTCGGCTGTCTTCGGTGCTGCAATGAAATGTAACTGGTAAGTCTTTTTTTCCAGTGAATGAAATGTAACTTGTAAGTCAGATCATTTAGGTAGGTGCTTAGTTTTTAATCTAAGCATTTAGCCTTCCCTGTTGGGTAAGGAATCTTCCCTGAGCTGGGCATTAATTTCAACTGTTTTGAGGCTTTTTCAATGACTATCCCATTCACATTTTTTTCTACAAAGACACACACTTTAGTGAATCCACCATTATTATTATTATTATTATTATTATTATTATTATTATTATTATCATTATCATTATCATTATCATTATCATTATCATTATTATTATTATTTATCTAGATTCATTGGTACATTTAGAATTTATTCAAATTTTTATATTTTATAATGATGGTGCTTTACACTTTTCATACAAGAATATCCAATGATTTTCACTTAATTTCTTAATAAGCCAAAAATCAGTCCAGATGTACATGACATCATGTATCACCATCTCTTTTTTAAGAAGCTAGGAAGCAGAGGAAAATAAATAAAAAAATCAGGTATTGAGCCAAACTGTGCTGGGGACGGGACCAGAGGGCTGACATCCTGTTGCTCCCAGGCACCCCACTGCTCCCAGGCACCCACTGCTCCCAGGCACCCCACTGCTCCCAGGCACCCGCTGCCCACTGCGGCCCCACCTGAGCCCCTGCAGGGGCACAGCCGAGGTGGCACCTGCGCCGCACCGCCGCCACCCCAGCTCAGCCCCCTTCTTCCCTCCCAGGGCCACAGGGGCCGTAGTGATGGAGCTGCCATTCGCCTCAAAAAACAAACAGCAGGCTGTGGGAATAGGAACGGCTTCCTTTTCCCTCCAGCCCCGTCAGGCCGCTGAGCGCTGGGGCTATGGGGAAGCCCGCTGCAGCCCGGGCCTCGCGGCGCAGCACTGGCAGCCGGCGGGGATCAGGAAGTCGGGCAGGGCAAGGTCACCTCTTGTCCTCCTGTCCGGCAAGGAATGCGCCTGGCTGCCGGGCGCTAGGGAAGGCTTTGCTGCTTTTGTGGTTTGAATTCCCGGTGGTTTCTGATGGGAAGAAGTTTACAGCACCATTTTTATTTTATTTTCCCAAGGGGTTTTTTAAACGGGCAGATGCCAATGAAATGGTGTAATCACCAGGGGGCTTTGGAGAGCGGCTGGTCGCTCCATGGGTATAGGAAGGCAAAATACTGTGATTAGTACTGTGTTATGCTGTGTGAAGCACTGAGGTTTGTTACTGATCTCTGCAGGACATGACTATAAGCTTTCAAAATAGAATGCTGTAAAAACTAAAAAGGTTGTGTTCCAGTTCTTCTTTAAAATGCCGTGATTCCATTGCCAGTAAGTGGTACCCATCAAAGTGAGAGCACGCTCAGGTCCCTGTGGGTCAGTCTCAGTTCAGCTCCTGTGACTTTTTGTTTTTGTGTCTCTTGCCCATTGGGTTGTCAGAGCTGGCTGGTTTAAGGGGAAGGAAGGGAGCTCCTCGTGTCTCTCTGACCATACCTTTAACATTATTGCAAATCTGCCTATAACAAATCTACCTTGGCAGCCATGCTGAACTAGCACTATTCAAACACTAGAATACATCGTTCCAGAACACTTCCAAAAGTAACCCAAATCAAAAGACTCCCTCTTAAAAATTGTTTGTATTCTGTCTTTGAAATTGTTTCAGGCTATTTAATGCATCCTGCACAGATTTTTGGTTGCATTTTTTAGCTCACAATATCATGAAGAACTTGCTGTAGTGCTTTATAGAAATGGAGCTGACGGTAAGGGGTACTTCTCTACAGCTGTGTTGTCCTGCTGTTGTCTGCTCCATGCCAGAAACCGTTGTGTGACATCTGCTCAAGGTGTGAGGCTCCCTTTATACCTGGCGCTGCCTGACACCACTGCTCACACCGTTCCTACCTCAACTGCAGAAGCCTGAAAGGACACGTCATCCATGCTGATTTATTTGGGTTTGCTATCTCCAGGGAGGGGGAGTCGCTCCACATGAAACATTGAGCTAGCCTACAGTAAGAGTGTATTGAATTTGCATCAAACAAAGCTCAGTTCTTGATTACAAAGCTGGAAGCATGGTTACAAAAGGAACACTCGAATAAGGAAATTCAGACTGTAAGCAGAGCAGAGGCCTGGCAGCAGCACAGCGTGGCTTTGTACAGCTCTAGCAGGGGAAGAGCCATCACCAGTGAAGCTGCACCTCCCAGGGACTGCCCCCTGCAGCACACCAACTTTTTGGGCTCTCCCATGCTTTTCTCATACCACAGGATTACCACAACTGTTGTGTCTAAATGACCCTTCATAGCAGCCGTCCCCACCCACGGCCATTCCTTTCTACTCACCAATTTGATGACAATTAGTGCAGAACTAGCCGCTTGGGGGGTGATGCTTAGTTGTGGATGTACGCAAAACTTTGCTCAAGTTTGTTTGGAGTTCAGAAACAACCCTGCTCCTTCGAAGCTTGTCCTTGTTCTGCTCACTAGGAGATTACCTCGGTGCTCTCCCGGATGGCATGATGAAGCACAAACTGCCGCACAGTGTTTTGCACTTTAGCTTTATTAGACCTGTTTGGTGTCCCAGGGTCACAGTAGCACATCCCCTCAGGCTTCTCACTCGTCTGGGCTCTATACAGCTGCGGCTGTATTTCTGCTCTATTTTGTGATATGCTAGATGTCAAATTACGTTTAATAAAGATAGGTCTGAAACCAAACAGCCTCACAGTGCCCTTCACCTTGCTCTGGGCAGTCACTACCAAGAGGACAGTCCTTGTCCCCAGGAGGGAAGCCCAGAGGCTGTGCCCCAGTTTGAACATCCAGCCGAGGTGGCTGAGTCAGGAACCTCGGCTCCATCCTGCATGGGAAGAGCAGAGCTCCTGCGCTCCTTTTGATTCAGCCTCTCGGCGTCCTCAATTACCCTTTCAATGTCTCAATTTCACTCTCTGGACTAATGAGGGTGACGGGAATGGTTGGGCTGGGTGGATCGCAGCTTTGATCCTCCGCTGGAGATTAGGAAGCGTTTTCCCTGCGCTGGGCTGGGTGAGATGCTCCGGTAGGCACAGCCCTGAACTTTGGGAAAGTTCATAGCTGAACTTTGCATCCAGAGCCAAGCCATCCTGTCCAGACGTGCTCCAGGAGAGAGTTTGGTCAGCGCCTGTAGGGCCTGGGAGGGGGTGGGGAGCTCTTGAATAAAATGATGATGATTAATTATTATTTCATAATGAGGGATTATCACAGGCTTTGCAGCTAAATAACACAGTACTTAGCGTTTCTGTGCTGTGGCACTGTGCACGTTCAAACTGCTGTACAAACAGCAACTAAATTGCTAAAATGAGGAGATTATTTAATAGCCATGTCTTTGCATTTCTCAGGAAAGGGTGGGGAGTGTTTAGAAATTTGCCCTCGACATTACCATGTAGTCACATTCCAAGATTGTGGCTCACGTTGCCAGGCCTATGATGTGCCTGTTTGGCTTCTATATTTGGGAGACTGTAGTTATGAAAATAAAGCTAATAGCCCAGGCTTCCCCCTGCCGCCCTGCCACGGGTGACTGGGTGCAGGATTCACAGGGCAAGCTCCTTGGCCTGAGCCATGTCAGCGGGCGGCCTGGCCCTAAAGCCTGTGACCCTCCAAACATATCTGACCCAGCACGTCCCACGAGCTCTGTCTTGCAGAAACACCCTGTGCTGCCAAGTGGGATCAGATTAGCTCCAGAGATAAAGTTTGGATCCTGTCTCTGTGTCCCACCGTCGCTTCTGCAAGAGTTGTCCACAGCTTGCAGGGAGCTGAGCTTTACAGACCGCACAGTTTATTATTCCTGGTTTTGTCCTATATTGCATTGTATTCCTGGTTCTCTCAGAAGGAAGGGGATTTATTTTTATTTATTTATTTTTGGCCACAACCGTGCTTATTATGTCAGCAGCATCTCCTTTTCTCCTTTTTTAAACGAAGCCTTAATGGGGAAGATCTTGAGGATACTCCCTGAAATAGCTGTATTTCACAGCCGTATCTCCAACGAGCTGTATTTCATCGGTTGCCCCCTATGTTAGCAGCGCATGTTTGCGCAGACATCCTTCTTCTCAGCCATGCTGGTCTACAAAGCTATTAATGGAACAGAGACTTCTGAATCTTCAGCTCATTTGTTTCCAAGTCAGTGAGCAGCCAGGAAATTTTATTCCATCTCAGTGTTTGCATTTCCTATCTTTGAAGTGTTTGGGTCAACTCACACAACTCTGTGTTTAGCTCCAGCTGATGTGGAAAAGCCCATACAGAGTGGGAGCGTATCAATACTTCATTTATAACAGTTCTTCCACGTCAGCTGGCTGGGGATGGAGTTAGCACCAGCAGGGAGAGCAGGAAGGGGGAGAACAAGCTCTTTAGGGCCTTTGCAAAGCCAGGTACATGGTCAGGAGGAGACGAGGCATGAGTGTCCTGGCCTTGCTCAGAACAGGCTTTTGGAAGAGGAAGCTATTCATGGCTACAAAGTCCACTGCTAACGTGTCACCGCTGTGCTCCCTTCCCCCCAGACATTGCCTCCTCCAAATTCCAGCAAAAATGAAAACCCTCAAGCTACCACAGAACTCAGCAGTGCATTGCTTCCTTCAGCCCCTTCTCCTGCAGCAATTTACCTGTTGCACAATTTGCTGCTCTCCATGGATGCTTTCAGAGGGCTTGATTTTCTCCTCAGTACTTCTCGGCAACAGACACTGAGCTTCAGTGATATTTTAGGGTCTGCCAGATGGATTAAACTGTGGTAGCCATAGACCAGGTGAGTAGGAGGGCACGTTGCAGGGATACCCGAACAGGTTAAATACAAAACAGCTTGGATTTGGGAGCAATCTGGTTGCATTAGCCCAATAAATCTCAGAGTTTACTAGCGTGTATGCAGGGCTCAGCTCATCCAACTGCATATTCGGAGGTGCTGGGCTGGGCCAAACATGAACTTGCAGCTTAGGTCTCTGTGGTCTCCAGCATCTCTCCATGGCTCAGAAGTGTGCTGTTTCTCTCTGTAAATCTTCCATGCCTTGAATTATCTTTTGTAAACCATTAATTACTTTGGTTTGTTTGGGGAGTGAGGTTCATCCTTATGCAAAGCCTGCGGTAACTCCTCACACCACGATGCATCTGGCTGGGCTTGCACCTTTTAATGTTACCTCCGTTTGTACTGGGGATTTTGTCTGACACTAGCACAGCTAATGTATTGACACAGAAGTTGAGGTATTAACATAAAAGCATTGCCATTATTTCCTACTTAATCCTGACAGTAAGTGCTCATCAAAAAGTCATTATTTCAATGACCCTGTTGAGGGGATTTGGTTAGCAATTATAAGCCTTTTGTTGTTGCTTTTTGCTTTGGTTTGTTTTTACTCAGCAAAAGGTGCTGTTGCATTCCCGAACTGCTGAAACCCAGTGAAAGTGCAGGATCGTGGTTATCTTTTCCTAGGAGGGAAGGTGTTATCAAACTAAGTTTAAGGAACCCTCTGAACTTGGCTGATAAGTAAAAGCATCTCTGAAGCACTCTCTACTGAGCCTAAGTGCTGCCGTAAGAGCACACCCAGCCACAGCTCCTGCCTGCCTGGTGGAGCTGGAAGTGCTGACAGCTGCTGATGCAAGGGCTGGATGGTTGGTTGGGGCCCTGTGAGATCAGAAGTCCCATACACGTGTTTTATGGTGGGCTTTCATACATTAATCCCATCTGCTCTTGGCCTTTTTGGAGGATTTGGCTCTTGGAGTTAGGTTCAAACTCCTGGCTTGCTGGGGAAGGAAAGGCAAGGTTACACCTTAGCTCTGGGTGCTGATTGCCACAGCTCCAGGTTGTTTCCAGCTACTGAGAGCATTAGTGCACCACAACACTGGGAACAAAGAGTAGGGTATTGCTTTTCCTTGCTTTTTTCCTAGACTGAACCACTCCTTAGAGAACATTCCCTGTTGCCCTCTCCACCGTGTCCAGCTGCTCCATGCCCAGCATCCACAGAGGGGCACCAGCTGGCGAGAGGGGGCGAGGTGTTCTCACCAGCCCTGCCCCTCTTCATGCAGCCCAACCCTTCCAGCAGGAGCAAGAAGCTCCTGTCTCAGACTGCCCCTCAAGTTCCTGACCCCAGCGTGGCTGGAGGAAGCCTTTAAGCAGAGCATCCTTCCTGCGGCAGAGCGGCCCCAGGGCCTGATCGGGATCTGCTGCCAGTGCTGCTGTGGGAGGCCAATGCCTCCACCCAGCCATGCTGTGAGTTTGGGCAAGTCCTTTGTGCCTCAGTTTCCCCAGCAATCACTTTGAGAGTCTAAGAAGAAAGAACACCTTTTAAGTGCTCATGATTTGTTAAATGCAATCAGAATGTAGGAGAGGGGTGGTGGAAGATTTATGTAGCCATAGGAAAGAGAGAGGCACCTCAGCTCCAGGACAGAAACAAACCATATGGAGTTCTAGGGGAGGATTTTGATCCTCTTCATCAGTACTACACAGAATTCTCTTGCAGGCAAGGTAGGCTTGGGCTTCAGAGTTTGGGATTACCAGCGTATCAATATCTGTAGGAAAATCAGGTTCTCACTCTTGTGTAGACTTGATAATCAACGAAAAGTAAGAAGAAAATATGAGAAACATAAATGTGGTCCTGTGGCTGGTGATAATTATTATTTTGTTTTGATTTATCGTTCACAGGAATTTTTTTATGAGAGCCTCACAGGCATAATTCTTTCTCGTGCATAGTTTATTTTTTGCCAAAACGACAAGAGGACAGGATATTTAGCAGAAGATGTCTGATGGGTGGGTGGAGAACAGAGAGGATTTGGACTTGTGCCAAACATCGGGAAGGCAAAAGAATGAAAAGAACCCAGCTTATTGCAATCCTATATTGCTCTTTATCTTGGAAAGGGGTATTTGCCTGAAGTGGCACTCCTAAGTCATCCAGGGATTTTATTACAGATACCTCCGTACTCCAGCTCCGCCGCAGCCTCAGAGGGCTCTTCAGCCTTTTGCATAATTGCAAAAGCCCCAGTGATCAAGGCATATGCAGCAGGCCAAAAAATCAAGACATGAAAATATAATCTTCATTTTGGCATCTGAGCCTTTAGGACACGTTTGCTTTGCATTTTTAAGCATGTCCCAGTAAGCAAGAGAAGCAGCCAGGTACTCTGCGGCTCCGGCTCCTCCACCCAGCAGCCGAGACTTGGGATGGAAACAAGCGAAAGCTGCGGTAGCCACAACAGAGCCACAGGGGTTGTTGCAGTGCCTCGGCACGACAGGGAGTCATCAGTGTTATAGAAATAAGCACAGAAGTGACTGTGGAGGTTTTCGAAGGGGCACTGCTAGGTGCCAAGTGCTTTGGATGGGCTGGTTCTTATTTTGGCTACTGAAATGGAAGTTCTAAAGTTTGGGGAGCTCTTCTGAAAACATTCTGCTTGCACTTAGCAGAGTGCAGTGCCAGCTGTCAAGAGCAGGAACTTGTGAATAAATTGTCTCTGTGCCAGGTGAAGACTCAGCTTTCCAACCACAGCATTGTGGCTACAACTTCTCACCTTGAAATGGTTTTAATCCTGTATATGAGGTGCACAGGCAGTTATGGGATTAATGTATGCAAGCGAATTGTGAGGCCTGCCTTTACTTGCAAAACCAGAATTAAAAATCATATGTTTTGCTCACCTGCTCTCTGATACCACAGTGACCTTAAATCACTGGAAAACGAAGATGTTCCTTATCACTGCTGAGCCATCCTTTCTCCTAAAGTGAAACCCGTTTGCTGGAATGAGCTCAATTCTGTTGATGGAAGCTTGTGAGTGGGGTTAGAGAAAAATCAAGTTTATTAGAACAAGAGAAGGGAACAGAGCAATGACTGAATGCTTTTATTCAGTTTCTAGGTATTATATTATCCTTATAATTTTTGCGTTCAGAATTCTTGCACTTGATTTCTATTTGCATTCCTGAAAACAAAGGTGAAAGAGAGCAAGGAAAAGCACGTTATGCAGTTTTACCAGTGATTGCAATGGTAAGCTCCTGTCACAGGTATGCCAACAAATCCTTCCCAGGGTTTCCATCTCAAAGCCATTTTTTCTCAGGTTGGCGCATCTCAGGAAGCTGTGAGAGGCCTTTCCCTCCCAGAGAGCCACCAGGAGCTCCACTGAGAGCGTGCATTGCCCACAAACATCAGCAGAGCCATCAGCTTGCTGGCAGGAACAGGCGCGCCAAACGCATCACCTCGGCACGCAAATGCCGCCTCCAGGCACGGCCCGGTGCATGTAGAGCTTTGGTGGGGATTTTCACCCTGACTGACAGCTGAAGGCCACAGCCTGGGAGTGCTGAGCTCAGCCCCGGTGCCTCAAGGAGACCTGAAGGCCTTCGGCACCCTCCAGGCTGGGCCCTGGGGGCCACGTTTACAAAGATTTGCAATGCCGAGCACCTCGGGGTACCGCACGTTGCTGAGAGCAGGGCTGTCCTCAGCCACTGCGGTCTGACGGAAAGGAATTACAGGTCCAGGCTGCCAGTAGCTTCTGCAGAGTTCCCTCTACTGCTCCGTTAGAGACTGAGGCCAGAGTATCCACAGCTTGAGCACACCTCAGCCCAAAGTGAGCTTTTACCTTCACAAAAATACTTTTGAAGCGGGAACTGTGTCTAGGGATGGCCTTGGGGTTCTGCCTTGCGCTCTGAGAAGGGATCAGCACATGGCAGTAAGGGTTGTAGCACGGAGTTACAGCGCTGGGACTGTGCTGGGACCTGCGGGTTGGCCCGTCCCTGGGGGTAGCCCCACACCTGTAAAACAGGGGCTGTGGGACAGGGCAGAGCACAGGGACATTACCGGCTGGTGTACCCAAACCAGCGCTGGGAGGTGACTTGGGTGCAGTATACGAGCACCTCTTCAGAAGGAAAACAAAGGTACTAACGGCTGTTTAATCGAGAGCAGAAAGGCAGAACAAGAATTAACAGCTGAAAGTTGAAGCCAAGTAACTATAAAATTAGGTGCTTTTAAAAATAATTAATAGCAAATAACTAATTGTTAGAATAAGGCTACCTGTACATTTTTGTACTTCTTGCTTGTCTTCAAATCGAGAGACCGTGCTTTTCTGGCACACGAGCAGCAGCCGAGCACACGGTATAGCGCTGCTCATGGAGGTACCTGTGTGCAGTGCTGGGGTAGGGAACAGCTCAGATCGGAGTCTGATTCTCTCAACTGGATTGAAACTTTCTGGCTCTCTAAAATTGCCATCTTCTGAAGCAGCTCAGTGTTCCACAGCAGTGTTTCAAGCACGATACATGGATTTAAGGTGGAAAGAAATGGGACTGAGTACTATATGAGAGCCTGAAGCACTGAAATGAAGCTGGCATGGCTCGGCCTCGCTGAGATGGGAAGGCACATGCACAGCTGTGCAGCCTCAGAAATTCCTGGTGATTCTGCAGAGGTCAGTCCTTCACTCAAAAATGTGTTTCTGATTACATTCTGCCCCCTTGCAGATAACAATGCAGTCAGTGACAAATCTGGGGCTTTCCAAGTGGCTACCATGCATTTGCCTTCCACTGGGCTGACACAGCTCATCTGGTTTAACTTCTGCATGGCAGCCGGGCGCCAGTCAAGCCTGTCGCGGCTTTCCTTGGAGAGGTGCAGTTCTCCTCAAAGGCCGGATGGCTGCTCCTCTGGGGAAAGCACAGGCTCTTCTCTCGGTAATACAACAATTACTTATAATGACTGATTTCTGGGTCAGACAGATAGGAGAACTCTTTTGCGAATAAGCAATGCGTTTCCTCTGCAGCCAAATCACGTACCGTACTAGGCAGGACAAAATGAAATGGCTCGTGTAAAATGATAAAGCGTGGCTTTATCTCAGAGATCTCCATCTGATATTTTATAAAGCACGGCTGGGCCCTCTTAAATGGGGCAGAAAGGCTTGGCAAAGACACTTACAAAATGCAGCTGGGCCCACTGAGTCTTTTACCCTCTTTTTCTGGGAGAAAAATCCTGTCTTGGACAGCTGTAGATGGAAGAATGGATGATACAGCAATTAAGACCTTGCTTGAGGAACTGTGAGACCTGGATTCAACAGGTCAGGTCTGGCCATGGGCCGGCTGCTGTGATTTGTTACACCCCCATTTTCCTGTGTAAAACGGGGACAGCAGAATTCATTTGTCCAGCAGAGGCACTGGGGGTAGGTGGTCGAGGGTGCTGAGTTAGAAAAACTGCCGGGATCTCTGAAAAGCAAAACTAGAGCCTCTGCTGGAGAAAGACATTGGGTCCAGACTGCAGCCGGTGAGGGCAGCAGCCCCGTTGCAAGGGATGCTAAAGGCTCTCGGCAGAGCCCTGCAGAGCCCAGCCAGCTCTCCCGCTGTGTGCCGCCGCGTGGGGCTGTGACAGCGGCAGCAGGTGGGCCAGGCGCCGTGCCCCGCTGCTCGCTCAGCCGCCAGCCTCACAGAGCCGCTAGGTCGGCGCCTTCTGCATGGCTTTCTGCATGGCTCCAGGACAGTTTGGCAGGCAGACTGACCGCCAAGATCCTGAGCCGCGCTCTCTTCTAATGTATGTTTCAAAATCTTTTTGGGTTTGCACTCGATCCAAAATGCAATATCCAAATCCTCCGCAGAGGAGCATTAGCATTCCTGTGCCGCTCTTCTAGATCCTGATCAGCTCTCAAGTATATCATTTCCACTTTATAGCACTCCTTCTCTTTTATTTTTTTTTTATTCCCAACCAATTTTATCTGGAGTTCAGCCTCAAAAAGCTGCCAGTTTTGTTCTAATTATGGGGGACTCCGAGCCAAAACCTCAGATATTATCATGTGTGAGCGGGCGGGGAAGTCAGCGAGGAGAGCAGCATGCAGGCTGCGTGCCTCAGCCTCTCAGCCGCAGGAGGCACGGGGCCGGTGGCAGGAGCTGAGCTCTGAGCCTTGCTCCATGCTGCCCCAAACATGATGCTTCGGTAATTTGCATCTGAGGAAAAAAGTTATTTGAAAATAAGCCCTTAGGTAACCCAATGTCAGGTACAGAGCAAAATGAAAGTCAGGGAGTTAGAGGAAAGGTCCTCTACAGAAAACACACCGTGAGCTAAAGCCACACGAAATCAGGTCACACAGCCTTTCCATACCAATCCCTGGGGGAATTCTCCATCCATTCCCAGTTGTCTCATTCCCTTTGTGAACCTTAGTTTTATCTGCTCTACTTCTCTGCCTTTGGCCAGGCATGCTGACAAAGCTCTCCGAGCCATCAGTTCTCTGCTCTCTTCCCCACGAGATGACAAAAGACGGTTGAAAGCGCTGGGGTGGCTGATGCTGTTTTATTTTCTGCCTTCATTGGGAAAAAAAGGAACGCGGAGAAGTGCATGGAGCGTGTCTGCAGTGGTGACTAATGACTATTAGGCCCTTACTGCTGTCAGGTGAACTGGTAGCCAAGCCTCAGACATGTGGTCATTGTCAAGAGGAATTTTTGACTCCCCTCTTAGGAGCACCTCCTCCTCCCCTCCCCAGCCATTAATTACTTCCACCATCCTTCCAAACTGCCAAGGAGTGAGGAGCAGCAGAGCTGGAGATGAAAGGAAGCAGCGGCTGCCCCGGTTTCCAGGTCTTTCAAATAACCAGTCTGTAATAACTTCCACAGCCGAGGGAAATGGGCGAGCTGTGGGAGGAAGGTCAGCGCTGAGGGGAGGAAGGCTCTCGTGTAGCAATGATGTAGTGGCTCCTAATGGAAGAAACCTGTGGAATTAATCAAGCGCTGTGCCTCATTTGTTAATGACAGCATGCCTGAAACGTGCACCGGCCTCTCTCGTCGGTGGGTAGGTGGGACCCTGGGAGCCCGGCCAGGCTGTCCGCATGGGGACTGGGGTCGGGGAGTGATGGACAAGCCCGGTGGCAGTGGATGCTGAGCCCCGGGGACAGGGCAGCGGGACAGCTATCCGTGGGCCTCGTCTCTCCAAGCCGGCTGCGAGGGAGCTTGGAGCGAGGCTGGTGCTGACCTCCCATGCTTGGCTTCCAGGCTGTCATGCGTGAAGTCAGTCACGCTCAGTTTCCCCCAGATTAGTGCGGGGTATTGAGATGACATTGTTCTGGCTTGCTCGCTGCGGAAAGCAGCAGCTCTGTGGAACCAGTTAAGGCGGTTTGGGCCCAGTTTCCATCTCCTCACCCCCACACATGCTCCAGAGTTTGGCCTTGATTTCATGGGCCAGAGATGAGCAAGAATCAAAGTGGAATAATTACTGGCAGTGCACGGGGCAGGTCCCCAGCCCCTCACCCCCAGCTGCCTCCACAGGGCCAAGAATGAGGACACAGCAAGCGGGCTGTGCTGTCAGGGTGCTCCCCCGCTGTCCCGGGGAGGGGTGCCAGCAGCAAAGCCTACCACAGCTTCCTGATTTATGGGAGGAATCGCCAACATGGTTTGGAGGAGCACCTAAAGCTTGCGCATCCTTGGACCAGCACCCCAGCAAGGCGCCCTGAAGGCTCCTGTGCCTCGGTGTCCCTGTAGCAAACTGGCCCAGGGGATGCGTCTGGGCTACCCGCATCACGCCCTGCCCCACTGCTCCCCAGCTGCGCTCTCCCCTCTAGCAGTAGCTGCTGAAGCATCGCTGAGCTTGCTGGGGGCTTGCCCTGCTCCTGACGAAGGCAGGCAGAGAGCCAGGGAGCAGACTTGGCACCCTGACACGCCGGCCCTCCCGCGCCACGCTGCGCTGTGCGCTCCTTGGACAGAGATGAAGCTCTGGCCCTCGGCACGTCTGATGCAGTTAACATATTAGGCCTAGGCAATTCCGTAGAGAATGGCAGATATGAATGGATAGCCAGTAATGAGTCTTCTCAAGTATTATGGTCTTCCTATGTATATAAAAAATAACGTACAGTCTCGTTATAGGAAACATATGTGTCCTTTCTGCATAGGCTGGGCAGATTGCTGTTGGAAGAAATGACAGTCTGGCCAAAATGCCAAGCTCCATACAGGATCACGTTACACCCAGGAGAGGGGCTGCGTTTTCTGAACCTAAGGCTCTTTTTAAGCTCCAATCCCCTTCAAAGGCATGCAGCTGCACACTGCCTGGTAGGGAAGGGTCTTCAAAATATCTGCGAGGTCACTGTCTGATCTTGGATTAGTCATTTAACTGCCCCGTACCTCAGCTTCTGCACTGGTAAAATTGCAATAATACCTACTGGCCTTTCAGGAGATTTTCCAGACCCATTGCTGAAAATACTACGGGGCACAACCACAGTTGTGTAAGGGGAGATTTTCTTGTTCTTGTCAATAGTCCTGATTTCTTTTTAAGTAACTACATTCATTGATTCAATGGGTTAAGAGCTTTCAAAAGCCAAATGGCTGGAAATTATTCCTTTGAAAGGTCGTGCATGGAGGGACTCTTTCAGATGCTGTAACAGAAGTCCCTTAAAGTTCACTTATTTGTGGCCCAAACGTTGCTGTGTAATGCCAGCACACTTAAGCTGAAAGTGAGCTCTGCTGGCTTGGATTCGTATTTCCCAGCCGCACAAAATGCCACAAAGTAGACAAACATCCCGTCTGAGGAAGGTGGGAGGTACGGAGCTCTGAACCCCATGAAAGCCTGCCCTTTAAAAGCCAGCCAAATGCCTCGCAGCATTCCTGTCACTGTCATACCGCTGGGCAGGGCTGGCCAGTCCTTTGGGAGCCGTGGGCCGAGCGCCAGTGACGGGGCACCTCCAGCCACACACCGCCCCGCCACGCAGCTTGTGGGCTGGGAGCCTGGGTGGCTGCAGGTGCACCAGGAGACCCAGCCCGTCCCGGGGCTGACCTCACAGTGTGTGTCGGACAGCCCAGACACAGGGCTTTGCCAGCACCGAAAATCTTTGGAAAGAAGCGAAGGTACCACATACCTCTTAATCTGACAACCTCAAGTTACGCTGAAGTCGTAGGCAGGTATCATGGAAAACAAGCGCAGATCCCCCGAGCACACAGCACGCTCTGACTGACGAACCTGACACCCCAGGATTCTTTCATAATTGGCTGCTGTGTGTATGTGCATCTCCGAGGGAGCCCTCTTCTTTTTTTTTTCTTTTTCAGCTCAGTGATAAATTAAAGTCTTTAGTCCCATTAAAGTATTAAATTTTAGTTAAGTCCTTAATTAAGCCCTCCTTGCTTTAATTAAGGCATTAAGCTTTAATTAAAAGTTAACACATTGGCAAAATCTCCTTTCTCTTCTGCCTTAACTCCGCCGAAGCAGGTTGTGGCCCCAGATGTCAGCTGATGCTATAAAATCAGAAGAACCTCTCCGAATGCCTTCTCCCAAGTGCGTGAGCAGGCACGCCAGCACTTGTCAGCGGAGCCCCGAGACCAACTGCTGCATCCAGCGGAGCTTTCCACAGCGCATCAGCACGGGCGCAGCACGCTCCTCTCTGCCCAGCGCCTTTCCTCTGGGCCGTAAGGCTCAGCCCACCCCAGGCAGCCTGGGCAGCGCTCTGCAAGGCACCTCAGGGAAAACCTCCGCGTGCAGCTCTGCCTGCAGCCCGTCCGGGGCACTCAGTAAGTGCACGTTCGCTTCGCTGGGCTTGTCGCTAGCCTAAGTGCAGGTGTTGGTGCCTAGAGTGGCCAAGCAGCTAAGTTTCCAAGAGCAAGGTTTTAACAGACAAAACCTTGACCTGTTCCAAAAGAAACTGTTGCTATTTA
This sequence comes from Anas platyrhynchos, assembly GCF_047663525.1. Classification (NCBI taxonomy): domain Eukaryota; kingdom Metazoa; phylum Chordata; class Aves; order Anseriformes; family Anatidae; genus Anas; species Anas platyrhynchos. The sequence goes on from NC_092602.1 coordinate 10,535,158, forward strand.
CCTGGACATGCCCAAGATCTTGGCTTTGCTTCAAGTCCCAGAATTACTGAGCACAATTTTGTTTTCAAGTGGTGTATCATAAGCCAGGCTTTTGGCTGCAACAAAGACCTGCAGTTGGAGCAGGGAAGCATTGTCTTTCAGCTGGCCCTGGACAGCCTTCGTGCAGCTCCCACGAGGAGGTGTGAGAGAGGGAGCCAAACTTGGAGGAAAATCCCACCCTCAGTGTAAAATTAAAATAAAAACAGCAGATTTTTTAGCAGCAAAAGATTTTATTCTAGAAAGTGGCATGCAAGTGTGAGAACATGCCCTGTAATAAACCCACCACCTGAAAACTACAGTGAGTTACAGCAGCTGAGGAGATCAGCAATGACACAGCTGGCTCTGCTCCAGGCTGGTCCAGCAGAAAGCCCAACGGGAGAATACGCTGGAGAATTTATCTGAGCAAACATATTCCACGTGATCTCTTGGACTCACTGGTGTCTTGCTGTAATCCAGCAGGAGTTCCTTGACACTTGGAGCACCCTGCCTCTCTGGTTTCAAAGGGAGGTGAAGCACCTGTGCAAGGAAGGCGAAGGCAGTGTACCCCATACTGGTCTTTTAGTCGTGTTTCACTTGTGGTTCACTTAAATCTTCCATCAAAATCTGCACACTCTGACTTGTCAAAACCAGCTCATCCTGGCTGTCATTGCAAAAGCGCCTTTTCTTGGAGCAGAATAGAATTGGCAAAGGAGAAAACTGCATTTTTAATAGGCTGCATTTCTTCAGTACTTCTCATCCAGGGATGTCAAAGATCTCTGTAATGCTAACGGCACCCTTGCAGGTCATACATTACTACCTTGTTTGCAAGCTGAGGAAACTGAAGTGCTCAGCTAGAGCAACCTCCCAGGCACTCCTGAGCACCAGAAGCTCCCAGCATCTCATTTCCACAGGGACCCAGCTGCTCAGCTGCAGAGGCCTGCGCTCAGCCAGCAGCTGCAGCACGCTCCCTGTCTCCTGGCAATGCAGCAGGTGATGCCCCTGCAGTACTGGGGAAGGAAATTGCATGTCGCTGGGTGCTTGCTGGGAATGCGCAGACCTGTGTGGCATTTTCTGTATGGGAGAATGCCCCAGCTGCAATGCAGCGTCCTGCCTTGTCTTTTTTCTCAAACATTAAAAAGGAGAACAACTTTTCCAGCCTGTCCTGAAAACCTGTGCAGAGCAGGAGGCTGTCCCAGGATCACCCGTGTTTTGGGCTCCTGCAGTAGTGACAGCTTCTTGGATACTGACTTAGAGCATCTGCTCTGGCCAGCAGACTTGTGCATCTCCCTGCCCTTGGCCTCCTGCCCCAGCTTGCTGTGCTGCTGCTGGGCTTCGGGTGCTCCCGAGGCCGACGCGGACGTTCACTCACCCCGTTCGCGTTTCTGCTTTGACAGTGACTCGTGGGGCCAGTGGGCTTGGACAGCGAGAGGGAGTCTGGCACACTGCGCAGTCACAGCTGCCAAGTTCTTCCTCAGCAGAGATACTGTGAAAATCGTAATGCTTTTTACATTATCTTCCTATAGAATTGCTTCAAAATCCTGGCAGAAGTAATTAAAGGCTGTGTTTGAACCAGCACAAGGCAGCGAGGGCCCTGAAACTAGATCTGCAATGTAGATCTTTCGGTGAAAATGGAAAAAAAAAAAAAAAAAAAAAAAAAAAAAAAAAAAGCCACCACCATTCCTGGCAGCAGCTCCGCAGCAGGAAACCTGCGGCCGGCCGGGGCCGCGCTGCGGGGCGCTGCGGGCGCTGCCCGCCAGGGGTCCCCCCGGGCCGGGAGCTGCCCCCGCCGGGCTGCGGCCGGAGCCGGAGCCGGAGCCGTGCGGGGGGGAGGCTGCGGGAGGGAGGCTGCGGGCTGAGCCGCTCTGGAGCAGCCGGGCCACCTTCCCTGCCAACACCGGGCTTCTTCCTCAACGGGAAGGGAGTTCATTCATGTCCTAAATAAGCTGGAATTCGTACAGAAATGTGTTCAAGTGTTGGTAGCAACCCTGGGAGCCCAGAGGTGGAAAGCAAATGAGCAAACAAGTAGCTAAGAGCATTTGGAGACAGATAAACCAAACAGCGCATTGGCTGAGACCTGCAATAAGCAGCCCAACAGTCTGTGTTTAGCTTGTGTCCAGCTCTGTGCCACGCTGCTTGGTGAAAACACCTGAATCGAGGCTTGAGGAAGTCCTGCATGGGGGCCCTGCACCGGCTCTTGCTGCAGAACCCCAGTGGGACCAGGGAGATGGTGGGATGCCAAGTGCTGCTCTTCTGGACTGCGTGCATATGGACCACGGTAGGAGGCACACAGCGCACACAGCAGCTCACTCAGCCCAGGTACATCTCAGCAACTGCTCCTGGAGAAGAGCATCATGTTCAGGCACTCTCACGTGAGCTTGAAAGGGGCTTGGAGCCCGAGACATCCTCGTGCAGCAGCACAGCTTATGAGCGTGAGGTCTTGTACTGCACTGCCTTTCCCAGTGCTGGTATCTTCTGAGAATCTGCTTTGTGCCATAAACCTGGGAGCACTCCTTGGGAGTCCCTGGGGCTTAATGTGGCACTTCTGTTCCTTGTAGGTTGTTATGCCTCAGGCAGAGCTTGCACCAAGGCCCCCAGGTTGCAGGGAGGGACCGCGCACCCTGCAGGCACCTGTTTGTCCTCCTGAGGTGTCCAGGCGCTCACAACTACCGAGGAGAAACCCACGGCACTCTGCTCCCTCTTTGCATGGGATACATGTGATGATAGGAAGTGGGAAACCTGCCAGGGTATGAAAACATCTCATCCTTAAGGAAATAAGTCCCTGCAGGGAGCCATTCCTAAGGAGTGGGCAAGGCAGCTTGGGAAGCGAGTCCAGGAATGCAGGACGCCTGCTTGCCAAGGAAGCACAGCGTCTGCCGGCTCAAAAGAGAAGAATTACTGGAATGTTTGGGGGATCCAAGCTATGTCATTGTGAGATAGGAACCGACAGGATTAGGAATAAACCCTTAATGGAGAAAGGTTACAAACTACCCCCCAGTCAGTGATCATGGGAACTTGGCAGGCTCTGGAGGAGAAGAGCCAAGGTTTACAAGTGATCTGGGGTGTTTCAGTAAGTCGGGCACTCGGCAGCAAGGCTGCAATGGGTTGGAGCTGTGTGGTGGCAGGCCAGGAAATCACACATTTTTATAGCATCTGATGTGAGCCCCACTGCCCTGGCTGCCTGGTACAGCTCTTCCTGCTCGAGGAGCTGCTGTGCTGGGTGATGGACAGCATGGGGGCAAAAGAGCCTTTTTCTGCTGGTTTAGCTACATTTAAACCAAGTCTTTTGCTGTATGTATAAGTGACCTGATTTTTTCACGTCCAAAAACAATTCCTTGGTGTTAGCGTGATGTCCCAGGGTAGGCAAAATCTGGGACACCACATCACAACAGCCTTTTGGAAACACTTCCAGCTCCATACTCAACAGAAAGACCACGATGCCTGGTAACATCCCCACTGCAGTGTTTCAGCACTGACTGCAGCAGTTCCGCGTGCAATTCCTTGATTGCAGTTATCCAGAACTTGAAGCCATGTAAGGTGTCCTGTAGCTGGACAGTACAGAACGCCCCGGGAATCACTCAGCTTTGCAGGCTTCTCCTAACAGCCCCTAGGACCACCAAGAAGGTGTGATGCAAAAGCACACTTGCTGCATCGTGTCACTTCTGGGCAGGTCTGACTCCTAAAGCTACCCGTCATCTCTGTAAATGCATCTGGCTGGCTGCGAGGGGTACAGGACTCTGCTCTCATGGAGCAGTTGTGGAGTAAGACTGGCATTTTGTTCTGAAAGTACACCTTGATCCTTGGTTTGAATAGCATGAAAATAAAGGAGAAGGATTAGCAGGGTGAGCTTTTGAATTAGTAGGAATGAATTTGCTGGATCCCAGAATTGCATATCAGTTCTGAGACCCACGCAGAGAGCAGGTCCCATCCAGCTACCAGATACGAGTGTGTTTAGCTTTTTTCCTACAGAAATACATTGATTTTCAGGAGTTTGAGCTCAGTTTCCCCACCAGGGAAACCTATTTTGGGCAATACTCTTGGATGTATGTCAAGAGAGGGCGACAAGGTGGTGAGGGTGGCAAAGGAAAGAACTTGAGGTTACCTTCACAAATGGCAGCGCAGCCACAGGACAGTGGGGATTTCCTGTGTTAAGAATTAATGTGTCTGTCCTGGCTTCTCCTACCCAGACACCTTTGATGTAGTCATCAACTTGCAGAATAAATTCTAAAGGTCTGTGGGGATTAGCATGATGCTAACAACCCAAATCCAATACTGGGGTAAAGGATTGGTTTCAAAGAACCTAAAATCAAATGTTTTGGAGTGGTTAATATGTGACCAAATACTAGGACAGCTGGATGGAGAATTCCTTGGATTTAGGGTTCAGCTCCTAGAGCTGTGCCTGTTTCCCTTAGAGCCGTGGTGTCTGCCTAACGAACAACCTGACGCATAGGTGGAATCTGAGCCTGAAGGCTTCCTAAAACTTTGGATTATGGGGCACCAGATGTTAGGGAACCACAGGTACCGGCTTATTGCACATTCACAAGTCCAAAGAAATTCCTGCTTTTTGGCTTTCAAACTAAGTGGTACTCAGTTTCAAGACTGACTGTGGAAGATGAGAGGTGCAGAGCCCTGGGAGCAGAAGGGGAGTGGGAGGTTAAGAAGGATGGGCTCTGAGAGCTGAGAAGAGAGACAGGGGCTTGTCCCCCGAGAGCTACGAACAGGAGAGCATCTGGGCAGGCGTTTGGAGCATGAGGAGGCAGTCAGGTTCCTGGGGTGCAGGATGATGCTGAGCAGAGGCAAGGGGAAAGCAGGGCATGGAAGTTTGGGAGGGGAAATGGATGGGTTTTGGCAAGCTGTGAGTGCCAGTCTGCAAATATCAATGGGGGAAAATGCGGAAATTAACTTTCAGTGGTCAGCATCATCCTGTAAGTTGTTTGCTACGAGATCTGTAATTGCTCTGGTTTCCATAGCACACCTAACTCTTCACTACTTGACGTCAGTGTTTACCACAGCGATAGCAAAATTCCCAGACCTAAAGCAAACAGAGAAATAAAGTGACTCACTCATGTTTCATGAGTGATTCTCCAGCAGGTGATGTGGGGTGTGAATTCAGAGTCACAAATACAACAATTGTATTTCATGTATTAATTACGTGTATTACCATCATTCTACATAACAAGCTGATGCACCGAAGACTAAAAAGATACACCCCAAATTATTTATTTTATTGAGGTTTTCAAAGAAGACAGTCTAACAAAACTAAAGTCTAGGCAAAAGGATGTGACCTCTGCTCAGGAGAGGTTCACCCAAGGACTAAAATTCTTCAAGTCATGGCCATCTTGAAGCTTGTAGGGAAGGGATAAGAGAATGGAGTTTGAAAGAAAAAGAGCCCCTGTTTGTTAGTTTTATTAGGAAGGCATTTTAATGATAATTTTCCCCTCTGTTCTTTCACAGAGTGATAAGAATCTCTTTTCTTCTTGTTTCTTGGAGGGCACTGGAAGGCATCATGGGTCAGCTAGGCTGCCCTTTATCCTCTCCCATCCATCACGGTTCTGGCTGGTGATGGGTTCAAGGTGTTGCAGGTCTGAGATCCTAAGCAGTTCCTAATGCCTCCTCCACACACTGAAGCCTGCCTTGTTTTTTCAGTAATCCAACCTTTCCCCTTCACCCACGAAAGAGTTTAAAGCATCTGCTACCACAGCTTTCTGAAGAGAAAGGGGAAACTGATAAAGAGTTTTCGTTGTGCTTTGATTTCTAGGGGAAAATTTCATCCTACTAATAGTGTCACACTGACATATTTTTCTTAAAGGTTCAAAAGGAAGCACAAAAAAATCCCAAGAAAATATTTTATTGCTGATTTCAGTGGTATTATACTGTTTTAAAGGACAAATAGGGCACAGTCATAAACAGTCCCCTAAAAAACATTTTTCAGGGGCACAGATGAGGCACAGAAGCAAAATTCTACCTTGTGCAGCCCGAGAACTTCATGACCTCTGAACTGCCGTGTCCTGGTATAAACCAGGACCGCCTGCACCTCCTGCACCTCCAGCTCGGGGTGTTTAGCTCAATCCAAAGCGTCTGAGAACAACTGAGAATGAATTTGTCAGCGCGTTAGCACCGCAGCTTCTAAGAGTTAGTCTGGACAGATTTTTTGCCTCCCAGTGTGCAGTGCTGTAACAGCTCATGCAGTGCGATGTGCTAACAGTACGGGCTGAAGGAGAGCTGCTGGGAAAGTCGGGGGGAGAATTTCACCCCGAGTGTGTGCAGCGCTGAGCATCACACCCTTACCAGTATTTAACTTACCTGATCTTCAGCAGGATAATCGGTGTTTAACATCTGTATTATACATCCTCCTTGAGGACGGTGTTGACAGTGCTGCCTCAGACACAGCCTACATGGTAAATACGCTGCGAGGTGCCCTGCCCAAGATAAAAATCTCACATCTTTTCTGCAGTCAGACTCGCTTGTTTCCTCTCTGACTGAGGTGCAATTTCTGAGTGAGCTGGGAAACGATGGGGTTGCTGCCATAAATGTGAACAGACAGAAACACGTGTAGATGTTAAGCAGGGAGAGCTTGCCAAACAGATCCTTGACATTTATGCCACCGCCTTGAACTTAATGACAGTGAGATTACAAACCCAAGTACCCCAGACTGCAGGCTACTTCTGGGACCAAGCGTGCTACATCTGCATCAACCTGGTCCGAGGTCTCAGGGAATTTTTGTAAAGTGATGGTTAAAGATTTTAAATGCAAACAATCGTAGGGACAACGGTGTTGAAACTCCTCCCTGTTCCTTGAAACAGTCCCTAGACACCAGGCTGCCGATGGTTGGAGCTGGCAGGGTTGGAGAGGCTCCATAAATCTCGCTCACACCTTTGGAGCACCTCTGCTCCCAGGCTGCAAAGGGAACTTTCTTCAGGATCTCTTTGTACCAAATGCGCAGACAATGACATTTTTGTCTTGGTTTTCATTTCATATTATTGCACCAGTTGTCCTGGATAAGATCATAAACTTGTCCTCACTGGTAATGTGCTTTCACAATGTCTGGAGGAGGCAGGGGGAGTTTAAAATTAATGCACCTCCTAGCGTGAAATTATTCATGGCTCAACACTTGTAATTACCAGGGCCAGTTTTAGGAAGCCCATAGTTATGGGGAATTTGATATTTTAAGACTTAAAACAAACGTTTTACAAGCTTTATCCTTTACCTACTGCAGAATACATTACGGCCTGGTAAAGCTGCCGTGCGGATGCCCCAGCCATGGCCATCAGCTGATCCCACCTGCCAGCCCTTCATCACCAAACCGCTGCCCTTGGACGATGACATTCAGCTGGGGGAGGTGGAGGCAGCCCGGCCATCCTGCTAATTCCCCACCCAGAGCTGCGAGGCTCCTGCAGGCCCAAGGCATCCTGTGCAAAGTTCAAAGCTTTTAGAAAAAGTAATAAGATCAGACCAATTAGGGCCTGTCTGCCTACACTGACAACTGTGTCAGGAGACCCGTTCATCCCATTCCCTCCTGGGCATGCCCTGACCGCATTGCTGCCCTGGCTTCGGGCTCCTCTCGCCATCCCAGGCTTGTTCTGACATAACTCCGTTGCAATTCCTCATTCAGATGGATGCAGGAGCAGAATCTGGCCCCAGTGCCATCTCACAGCAAAGAAGGGACTGGCTGCAGGCTGAACGGGAATGGGGCTTAATTCAATATTTAATCCGAGTTCTTAAATCATGGATCACATTACCACCTTTTAATTCCCTTTGTTACTCCATGATTTGTTACATGTTCTGGGGCCTCCCACACAACCCCTGAGTGCTTCTGCAGCTGAGTCAAAGCAATTCCTGCTCTGGCTGGAGGCAGACAGCGTGCGGCAGCGGGATTCGCGTGGGTGCGCTTGCACACCAAGCCCCGTAGCCGCTTTGCTCCGTGCAGCAGCAGCTGGACAGGCCGGCCGGCCGAGCACCCACATAGTGCTGCTCTGCTTCCCTCTGCCTCCGGTTCCTTTGGTGAAAAGGGGCTTGAGGTTGGTTTGTATTAAATGATGGTGTTACATTGCTATCAGGTAAAGACTTCTGTCCTTATGTAGCAGCTGGAGAACTTGTGTCTCTCTTCATTTGTCCCTTTCACATTCTTCCTACACTCTCAAACCAGGAGATGTATGTATGTCTCAGGTCTGTCTGCAGATGTTAATAAGTCCATTTTGAACTATGTGTTCTGGGCTACTGGACTTCTGGCAGCAGCTGAAATAGGTCTCCAAATTGTTTTGTGTGTTGTGTTGGAGGTCATTTGCTTCATGGTTGTGATTTGAGCAGTGAGAGGGAAATGGATCGGAGTTACTGTTCCTACTTGTGGATCTTGGGGATCTTCGAGGGGATCCTACAAGTTAAGAGATTCCTCAGCCTGCAATATTTATTAAAGAAAAAGAAGGAGAAGGAGAAGGAGAAGGAGAAGGAGAAGGAGAAGGAGAAGGAGAAGGAGAAGGAGAAGGAGAAAGAGAAAGAGAAAGAGAAAGAGAAAGAGAAAGAGAAAGAGAAAGAGAAAGAGAAAGAGAAAGAGAAAGAGAAAGAGGAAAAGGAAAAGAGGATGTACTTTGAGTTTTCCTTTAACAAATACAGTGTGAGTTGTTATTGACTGACCAATAGGTCAGTTGATTGTTACTGCTTTTTACAGAGTCCAAGAGGTCCTACAAAACATTGTGACATCTTCCTCTCATCTTGTCGTAACCATTTATACCAGAGCCCATTCATGTGTATAAAATGTGTGGTTTTAAGCACTTACCCTCCCTTTAGAAGTCATTTATAAATGAGATCTTCATATGACATAGAGCCAAAATGACCCGATATTACGTATTACAAACCAGGCCAGTATTTATAGAGAAACCACATCCATTAGCAAAGTCAAGCTTTAAGGGCTGCATGGTGTTCCTGGAATGAAGAAGGAAGCGGGCTGGATCGCGGAGCCTGGAGCACACTGCGGTCACTGCCAGCCTGTGCATGGAGCAGTGCTGCTCTGCCCCTGGGGAAGGGCTGCTGCTTTGCTGCTTTATAAGTAAGGAACTCTGCTGATCGGGAAAAACTATCTTGCTCTGCATTTTTTGCCAGTACTTGGTTTGCCACGAGTGTAAGACTCAGGTGCTATATGACATATTTGGATATCACAGAAAAAAAAAGTCTTATTAAAGCATATACTACTGACACATGGGGAAAATACAGCAGTGCATGAAGCTGTTGGGTCCCCAGCCAGCACAGTAACTCAGCCTCTCCCCAGGCTCTAAGAGCAGAGCAGCATACGCAAGGCATTAACATACGCCACGGAAGGGACAGGATTAAAAATGATTTAAGGCAACGTGTCCTACTCTGGCTGAGGTACTCTGAGGGCAGTCAGACAGCGTCACTCGGAGATTTATGTTATTCTAGGAAGGACAAGTCCTGGAAAGTGCATATGAGAAGCACACGGGCAGACAAACACAGTCCCATCCAGACATTTTGAATTAATGCCATGGCCAAGTGTTTGGATTTCAGAATGCCTGTCCCAGTTTCAGGCTACCAGATGCCAGCTCCCATCTTTCCAGGAGCAGGACCTGACCCTTTGTAGGAGGACCTGTCAAGATCTCTGCTTTAATCATCCAAATGGACAAAAGAAAAATCAATCTATCATACCGAGAAAAAACTTTTGAGATCACCCCTCAAGGAGGATTGCAAGTAATCCCTGTGCAAAGGTCCTGTAAAGTGATCTCTTTCAAAATCATATGTATGAAATTAGTTATAATCTGCATGGTAACGACCCAAATTTTCAGCTTGACTTGCATGGCACGATAAGGAGAATACAGATGGCTCTAATGGGGGTTTCTACATACCGGTTAATTTGCCATACTGAGATCTTCTCAAAGACTGTCCCGTGAAAACCTGCACAATAAATCGAGGCTGACTGTGTTTTTCTGGTAGAGCTTGACCCCGTGCCCCTTGAAACAAGTGACTAATCTCTCACTAATTTGAGTGGTACAGGATTAGCACTTCATAATTTAGGACCTAATTTTTGTTTGCATGAAGGTGCTTTTGCATTCCCAGCCATGAACTCTAATGTCAAAGAAAAGGCACCTACAGCAGGTAATGCTCAGGGAACCTGCCTTTGCAAGCAGATCACCAGAGAGCTTTCATGCCTGCTGATTCTTTAGTTTTGTGTAATGTAGTAAAAGCAAGCTTTGAATTAACATTCAGAGCACTGCTGAGGTACAAAGTGCAGGGTGATGGGGGGGCTGGTTTAAATAGAGCCCCAGAGAAATCATGTTGTAGGCACGTGGAGCAGACACCAAGCATCGCAGCACCGAGCCAGGGATGGGAACATTCACAGAAAAAAATACGAAGGCATTCAAAACCAGGGATAGTGGTGTGAAAGGAGAAATTGTGAGGGACTGTTGGATATGCACAGGGCACACAGATCTACGGACACAGGAGCAATTCCTGCTCCTGGATCCCAGTCAGGCTGCCCAGCAGCTGGGTTTGCTGGTCCTGGACTCACACGGCAGCACGTCCGTGGTGCACGAAGCCCAGTTCTCCACCACTCATTGCCACCAAGATGCCAAGGAGAGTCCTGCCTAACTCTGTGCCTGCGGGGCAGGAAAACACCCTCCTCTACTGGGGGAATCCAAAGCTAAATCATGAAGCTGCTCTTTCCTAAGGCCACAAAAGGACTCCACAATCCATGTTAAATAAACGCTTACCAGATAAAGAATGGGGCTTGGGATGAAGTGCAAATTGTCCCATTTGTTGCTGTCACTATCAAAAGCCTATTCCCTTGACCAGCATCTCTGCTGAAAGAGAGAAAGCAGAGGACTGTAAAAAAAAATGCAATCAAAACAATCTAGAACAAGGATGAAATGGATCTAAAAGAGAAAAATGGAGCAGGCGAGATGAGGACTTCATAGGGAAAATGCACTCACTGAGAAGAAAAAAGACAACCTGTTTAAAAAAAAAAAAAAAAAAAGTAAGTGAAAAGAACCTGATCAGAAAGAATAAAATGTTATCAATTTTGTTTATAATATTATCAGAAAATTACAGCACCAGTGAGGGAGCCTTTCTAAAAGAGCTGATAAGATAAGTGGTCTATCTCCTCCACGATCTGACTGGAGCACCAGCGTTATGTTTTTGCTAATAACCTTATCTCTTGTGGTCTAACGTCTCTGATAAGAGGCAAAGCAAACGCTGGGGTTTCTCCTGTTATGTTTGCAATAGGCAAGCAGCTTGCCGAGCTCGCTGCCTGCTCTTCCACAGCCCTCAGAACCGGGCATCTCCCCAGGAGGGATGGGAGAGGCGGACAGCCAGCTGAGGAGGGTTAGAGCCTATGGGGAGGTCTTGGGGCGCATGAGGGCTGGTCCCCGGTGCAGCTGTCCCAGAGCCGCTGGGTGACTGCAGCCGAGTCTCCCCACCTCGTGGTCCCTCTGTTTCCCTTTAGCCCACAGCAGAGAGTTTCTGCAGGGCCTGACACAGCAGGACTGAGGTCTTGCACGTAACACACCACAGGCATATCTGGTATCGGAGGAGGTTTTATCCTCGCTTGAGGGCCACCAGAGAGTGAGGCAGGAGTACTGCAGCCCTGCCCACCGTGCCCTGCTCAGAAGGAGAAGCAGGAGTCCTGCCTCCATCTTCCTCACGCTTACAACACAGGAAATATTTTATGTACAATCCTGTTAATTAAAACTTTGCTAGTAGACACTTGAAGTAATGAAAACCAATACACACCTGCCAGGTCTAAAGAAATTTTCTTCAGAGAAACTATTAGATCAACATACGCTAAAACCTGGCCTGTAAATGTTTTGGCCCCAGGGCTTTTCTCATAGTACATAAAAAAAAATGTCAACCCAAGTTAATCCTCCTCCTAACAGTTGGTAGATATGGTTTATCTGATCGAAACGACAGGACAAAGGGATTTTACTGACTTTATTTTCATTATCATTAAAGTAAATGTTTTCGCATCTCTGAAAAAAAAACTTATTGGAAAGTTATCTTGAGCTGTGGAATAGAAATTGCCCCATGCAAATCTTGATTCAATATTATTATACACTACTGTAAATAGCAGAGTGTTGATTCAGAGAGATCAGCGTGAAGGTATATTTCAGTTAGTCTGTTTGGTTCCAGTTCCTGCTGGGGCAGTTGAATTCCAGCTGCTGGCTTTGCTGTGACGCTACCATTGCCCTGGGCCTGCAGGCTCTGAGGTCAAGCAGGGCTGCTAAGGACATTCTGTGTTTTCTGGCTGTTTTCTCTTGCCCCCTGGTTTGTAATCCCATCTCTTCCCACAGGAAGATGCAGCTGAGACAGTGAAACTCATCTACCAGGGCTGTAGTGGATTGGTGACTGTGTTGGTCCTAGGCATAAATTAAATAGGTCCAGTCAGCCTCATCCAGCCAGGAAAGTAGTGCAGTAGATCAGGAAACCACTCCAATGCGATGTTCTCAAGAGCTCTGTTGGGGAAAAATGTCCTGCACAGCAGCGACCTCGCTGAAAGGTTAACCCTTCGCACTTTGCCCTCATTAGGGTAAAAATATGATATTAATGAATGAGAAGCAAAATCCCATTCATTTCCAAAATGCACAGACATTGCCCATGGCAATGGGCAGCTCTCTCAGGAAGAGGCTGTTCAAAGTAGCCTTGTATCTAATTTAAACCTTGAATATTAACCTCAATTAACCTTGAGATAGTTGCCCATGGCCTTGGCCTTGTTAGGATTTCACTGGTGGCATGGATACCCAGGGATTAAGCAGATATTAATCCCCTCTTCCCGTTAGCACTGGCTGGTGCAGACCGTACCCTCTGAGACTTGCTGCATGGCTGCGTGGTACAACCCGAGCGAGAGCCGAGCCTTCCTCGTGCAGCTAGGTGAAAGAGGACAAATGCATAAATCCTTGCAAAGCATGGGCACGGAGGGCAGGAATGGCCCAGCCCTCCCTTTTAGCACTGCTTCTTGGCCCCATAAAAGGGGATCACTGACAAAAATCCCTTGGCCTCCCAGGCTTATCTCTCTCTATAGGGCAGTATTTAGGAATAGAAATGGGATCTGGCAATTTTTAAAGATTCAGATTCCTTAATCATTCATGGTGTGAGAATGTCACTGAGTGGGGATCCGCACGTAAGCCCCCAAGATGGGAAAGTACAGGGAGCTTTCGGTTGCTAAGGAATAAATGAGGTTAAACAGAGCAAATATCCTTTCCTCATGCAGGGCCTGGCCGGTGGGAACGAGCAGCCCTCAGTCTGGTATGCACTGGGTTGGTGTCTCTAGAAACATCTGGACGGCGAGACAGGACTGGGACTTGGAATATTGCTCGGCACAATTGCTGCAAAGCCCTGGCTCCTCCCGCCCTGTCCGCATGAAAATACACCTCCCATGACGTGACGGGGCAGTCACCTTCCAGCAGGTTACAGGATGCATTTCACAGCTGCTCCAACTGGTGTAGGTAGGACACGCGGGTGCCCTCGTGGGGCAACAGAGCCCAAAGAGCAGCTGCTCTGTGCACACCGGCCGTGGGGACATGCGGGAGGGGACATCATCTGTCATCATCACTGGCAAAAGACATCTCGGACAGACACAACCTGCTCTCAGCATCCAGCTCTCCTCCGGAGGCTGTCCCCCTCTCCCAGGCTCGTCCTGCCCCTCATGGTTGGGCTGTGCACGCTGTGAAACCACAGCCAGACCTCCACGTTGAAATTCAGGGAAGGTTTGCAGAGCCCCTGCTGTGAAGGCAGCTCCCTTCCCATGCCGATCTAGATACCAAACACATGGAGTGCTACGGCAGGAAATTGGCCCATTTTGAACCCAAATGTGCAGATCAGATTTCTGCTTAGGACTACTCAGAGGAGCAAGCCAAAACTGGTGGTGTGGAAACAGGAGAAGCAACACCACGGGGCAGCTATCCTTGGGGCGTTCTCTTCCCTTTCCTCTGGTAGGTTTGCCCCTGGTTGTTCTCTGTGTAATCTACAGCTGTCTGAGTCTAATGAGCTAAATGACTGTACGAGCCGCACTTGGGTGCTCCTTGGCTTAACAGCCACAGCTGCACACCGGGGAGCAGCGAGGGCTGAGTCAGGGCTTTTGCAGAGGCAGTGCCCATGCTGGGCCATGCAGGAAGGGTTGCACCAGCTGCAGCCCTCTGGCTGTGGGAAAGATGTGCAGGGAGGGTGAGGCTGCTTGGGGCTGAGGGAGTGCAGAGTGGGGCCCATGGGACTTGTAGCTGTGTGTTGTTGGGCTTCTCCAGAGCTTTTGTAAGTCTTTGTGCGCAGTTTAATGAGCTTTAGACTTTCTTTGGTATAGTATTTGTCGATACGAGGTGTTGAGTGAATTTATTTGTTGGCCAGGCTGGGGAAAAGTGAACGTGGAATCCCAATGCAGGCTGAAATGACCAGCAGTTTCTGGGAAATGGCTTAAGACTGGCAAACACTCATCCAGACTTTCACAGGTTGTGGCGTACTCTTCAGTGCCTGCAGCAGGGAAGTGTTACACAGCACTGCCTGCGTCCCTGTGCATGCTGACTGCTCTGTGCACACATGGATGAAGAAGTAGCTTTAGTCAGCACAACCTGGTAGTACATGTGGTAGGCTTAAACAGTAAGAGTCCATTGGGAAAAGGGGAAGAAGGTCTTATTATAGACCAGATGAAATGAGCTGGAACTAAGGTTTCCAGTGAGAGCAGCTTCTAGTGTCCTCTTACAAGGCACAGGTGCACCCAAGGACAAGATGAGAAAACAGACGGACATATGATTTCTGTGGATGGCATCATTAGACATAGAACACATCAGTGATACTCAAAAAGTGAAACAAAACATCAAACAGCAATAGTTTTTTAGTGACTGTAGAAGGGCTACATCAGGAACCCTGTCATTGAAAATACTACAAAGAAGAAACAATTGGAGCAGAGCAAAAGGATGATGGAAAAAACAAACAAACAAACAAAAAAGCTGTTTTCATGTGCTTTAAAAATCTGTTCTTATTTGCAAAACTGGAATAATAGTATCTTCAAATGTTTACAGAGCTGTAATTCGAATCAAGAGCAAAGGTGGTTTGGTTTGGTTTGGTTTCCTTCCACGTACAGGACCTGTGATGGTCCTGAAAATAGCAAGAACTGAAGAGATCCTGTTACTCCAGGGAAGTTTTCATATCTATGATCACTTCGCTTTAGTGAGACCACACCTACAAGAATATGTAGGCTTCTCTTGCAAGCTAAGAATAGAGCGCCTGTGGAAGCAGTAGGTTGGAGACATTTCTTCTGCCTCCCCCCTGCTGAACTTCAGCTGGCTTTCAGGCAGCTAACGGGGGGACCAGTGCTAGCTGTTCTCAGTGTGTTCAAGAATACGAATTACAGCAGGCAAAAGGCTGGATATTGAGGTATTTACTGCAGTGCCTTTCATTAAGGCTTTAGACGGGGTGTAGATCCACTAGTAAATGTGTATACCCACTAGTGAGCAGGTAACAGTGCATATGGATCTGGTTCCCTGTTCTCCAATCGAGTTTCCCCCTGATTTGATTTTCACCCCGGAGTCTTCCCCAGGACCCGGAGAGGTAGGTGGGGAAACTGGTGCCAAGCTCACTGGCTTCAGTTCTCTTTGCTGTCAGGTGCACGGTCCCACAGAGGGGACTGGGAGGCCTGTCAAGCAAAGATAGATGAAAACCATTGCATAGGACTGGTAGGTACAAAGCACTCCATCACCAAAATGCGTCTGTAGGTGCAGTGAGATCTGTAAGCTGCAGTGGGAGGCCGAGCTGCCGTCGGTTTGAGCAGACAGGTGAAGCTGGGAGGAAGGAGCCATAGTAAATGGTCCCAAATGGCAGTGCTTGTTCGACACCAAGCAGGTGGGTGGCTGTCCTAAGGAAGGTTGGAAGGAGCACAGCAGTCAACTAATCATCCCCAAATCTTTATTATTTAACTGTAAACAAGTTTGAAATTAGCTACCTGGCAACTGCGACCTAGAGACGCCTCAATATGCTTACTACTGAGAAGTTAAGGTGGGAAGAGGGTGGCAGAAACTCTCTGTCTGTCCTTGAAAACACAACAGAGGCCAATGTGACGTCCTCCCAGTGCCGGCCCAACCACCAGCACTGCTCCTGAGCTGCAGGGGGCTGGCTTCCCATTTCGTGGGAAGGCTTTGGGGTGCTGAGTCAGCACTGCCACTTCTGGTAGCCTTGGGTTTTCCGTGGATGGCTCCTGTGTGCTGAGCAGGACTTGTTTATCTGCTGCGGCCCAGCCCAGCCTGGCAGGATTGCGGGCAACATGGAAAATAAACAGGGGATTCTAGCAGCATTATGTCACTCCGGCCGGCCCGAACGCTACGGAGTCACTGCCAAGTTAGGTCACTTAAGCAAATAGTTTGAATGGGTTTAAGAGACAGCTAGACATTTTTATGAGGAGAAAGCAGATTTGCAGATGCAGAGACAAAGCAAGGAGGTGCGTTTGAGATAAACTTAAAGGGCTAGACTCGTTGGGCCAAGTGGCCGTTTCCTGCCTTGCAGTTCTGTGCTTCCTCACAGCTATTTACAGACCCGAGTGTGCTGTGGTCCAGTGAGCAGGCTGTGCTGTGAGATGCGCCTGTGCAGAGCCCAGAGGAATCATTATAAAAAACAAAACATATCTCTCAAGGAGGAGATGGCTAAAGACAGTCAGTAGTAGGACAGTCTAGATGCAGCCAAGGTTGCTCCCCTAGTTGTCGATCTTACGAGTCATATAAAAATTCCTTGCTTTCTGCAGTAGAGCAATTAAGGACAAGATAGCGGTTAGGAACAAGGCACCAAACCTGCGAGCCCCTGGAGGAATCATTCCTTGTGGGATGTGCCCAGAAGCCACCAGGGAGATGGCATTTCCTGGCCTGGGGGAGGAAGAAGCGGTGGCACCGGATGCCTGGGACTGTGTAGCTGCATCAAGGCCACCACAGACTGTCTGGTAATGGTATGAGCCTTTAATTTAGGAAAGGTTCTGAACTAATGAAATGAAATGAAATGAAATGAAATGAAATGGGAGATCTACTACCAACTGCAGGAGCTTCTGTAAACCTTCTCTGTGAAATCTGGTAGAAAGGTGGATCCCAAATTGCCCAGCATGCGCAGCAGGAAGGAACTGACATGCTGGCTACATACTTTCAATAAAAGGGAGGAAATTACTTGCGGAGCTCAATTTCTGGGGATGGAGTCTGGATCCCCACTGCATCTAACCCTGCTCACCTCACTAGAAGTCTAAAATATAGGACTGTCAGGTCTCTGAGACCTGTCTCCTCATTCCTCTTCAATTTATGGCTCCCTCCCCTCCAAAGCACCTACTACCCCTGAGGCAATGAGCTCTCACAAGTCATTCCTTTTTCATAACATTCACAGCCCATTCTCTAGACCAATGCTCTTCTCCTCCAAACCTAATTTCTTAATCTTCCCTTTTCCCAGCCATAATAATAATCAGAGCACTTTGCATCAAAGAAATTCAACTCCTTTACAACATTACTTAAGCCTTACAACCCCTCTGCCGTGACTGTTCCCATAATTGCCTCAGTGTCATTTTTAATGCTGTCAGTGGGAAGAAGGCATACCGTACCGTAGGGATGTCTCAATTTGTTTTCCATCGCTGCTGCCCTTAGTGTCTGGCAGAGCCTCCCAGGCCCAGCCCAGCGGGATGCCTCGCACGCCTCCTCTGCGCATCCAGTGGGAGCCACCTTGTTCTTCTTCCTGACCAGCAGTGACAAGCGAGGGGAAGGGAATGATGCAGTACGGTGCCCCAGAAAATAAAGGGTACACCCATTTTTTTGTTCTGTCCCATGTTCATGTCATTGTCTACTGACTTTATGTCATATGCCTCCGCGGCTTTGGATTGAGGAGCTGAGATCTTGTGTTTAGATAGAGAATCATCTGCACAACAACGACACTCTTAAATAACAATTTTCTTGTAGTAAAGAACTGCACAGACATAAGGTCAGCATCAGAAGTGTTGCTGATACTCTCCCCCAGCAAGGACACATCCGATAGCTCCTGCTGGGACAAGTGTGACGGGCAGGGTGTTTGTGTGCTCCCTGCTGGCCCACACCAAGGCAGAAGGAACCAAATGTGCCTCAGAGTTTGAAAGCAGCGGGGTTTACTTCCCATCTTCTTCCAGCTCCTGCTCACTATGGTCAGACCTAAAGCAGAAGTCCCCAGAGGCTGTTTCCTGCTCCCTGTGTCCTGAGCAGAGGGGCTGCCTGAAAATACTGGAGACTCCTGGCAGAATCTGTTCCCAAGGGATTTCCAGCCCAGACTTACAGGCCTGGGCAGCTCAGACAGGTTTGCAGAGTTTTTCTGTCTCCGGTTCTCTAAATCTCCTGTGGATTGTCCCATCAGTTGCTTGCTATGTGGGAAAAATCCAAAGCCCTTTTCCCCCGTGAGCTGCCCCAGCGAGGTGGTCTGTGCTCTGCCATTGGTACAGGTTCTCTTGGCCATTTCTAAGAAAAATTGTTTCTTCTGCTCTTTGAAAAAAATGAAAAATTCATCTCATGTCGGAGTGGAGGTCACATCTTGGAATAGTTCCCCCAGCTCCAGCAGCAAAGGACACACGTACGCACACAGGCAAAAGGCTCAGATGAAAACAATTCATTATACGGCTTGCGTGAACTTTCTAACTTTAAGCTCCTTTATCTTCTGAGCATGTGTCTCCAAGGCAACCCCTTAACTACCGCGGGTTTTCCAGCATGCTGCATTTCACATAATCTATCTCTTTTTCCAAAGCTTGACTTTAGATCCTTGCCTAAATACCTCAGAACTATTTAAAGAGAGCAAAGAAAAAGAAAATAACTGCGCTGTACTGTTAGCAAACAAGCAGCACTGACACGACAGTGCCGAGATATGCTAGAAATCTCTGACAGTGATCACTTGGGTAGAAGTAATTAATTAATGATACAGAGCGAAAGGCTGGGGATCACTGAAATAAATACTAAACTTGTCTGACCTGTCCTCTCTTTCTGTGTCTTCTGGGTCTTCAAAACTGGGCTGGAAGTGCCATGAGGACTATAGATTTCTGGTACTCCCTGCTTCTGATGGAGCCACAAATAACTCCGGATGAAGCATGCTGCTCTGCTCAACATTTTCATTCACATTCTATTAAAAATTAGAAATGTGCTTAGAGATAAAAAGGGAAAGGAGAGAGCTGCCTGTCCTTCTCCAGGTTAAGAGCAGCATTTCCTTCATGTTGGTCTGAGCTTAGAGCCTGGGTGGGGTTGGCTGCAATTATTAATGCTTTAGAAACATTCACAGAGCTAATACTGCAAAGCTACGAAGCATGGCAGCCCTGCTGCCTTTTGTGTTGTCAGGTTTATTCCCCTTATCTCAACCCAGAGCTGATCTGTATCCTCTTTTCCTAACTGAGGCTGTAGATACAGCATCGTGTGTTTGGTCTTGTGCTCAGTTGGTTCTTTCAGAGAAAAGATTCAGAGGCCTGGTAGCTTACAGAGGGAGCTCCGTTCTGACGGATGCCTGGGAGATGTGTGTGCTTCCTCGGCTAACGAAGGCCATGACGGCACATTCAGGCTGCTGTTGAGAACCATAGAGGAAGGAAAGTTGTCTAGGATGAATGTGGATGACTGTTGTTTCATTCTGGCAGCAGAAATCCCAGGATACTTTAGATGTGGACAGTAACGTGCTAATTACTCCAAAAGTGCAAATACAAGATCATGTTCAAAGTGCAGTGCACGTCTCAGGGGACATCCACAGCCACCCACTGGCACAAAGCGTGCAGCAGCTCGGGTACCTTGCCTCGCTCACCTTGTTCCCAGAATTGTGCATCTGACAGACCAGAGAATAAAATCACTTTCTAATGCCAGTTAGTAATCCTTTTAATCAAAGTGCACCACGTAATGAATAACATCAATTAGAGATGCAGCATTTGGGAAGCCCCTAATCTGGAATGAGCAGAGGAAGGCAGGCAGGGCACGTGGCAGCGCGTTGGGCCAGACAGACTGCCGAGCAGGCTGAGCAGTGTCGCTCACTGCTGCAGAAGGGAAATGCAGGTGTTTGTCTGAAAAGTAGGAAGGATTTTGTACGTTGCTGCCATAAAACTGGGATTGTGTAGTAGAGCTGGGATGTGACTGCAGTCGTCTTTCTCTTCTTCATAAAGACAAAAACTTAAAACACTTAAAGGACATTTAAAACGAGGGAAAAGCTTCATCTAGGCAGAGCGGATAAAAACTTTACGTACTGTAACTGGCTATTTAACCTCTGCAACCTTATCTGTCTGGAGACTTCAGCCCACATTAGTACCCATGAAATGAAGGCTTCAGGCAAATGGTTTGTTGAGTTTCTGTGCTGACTCTCAGATGTACAGGAAACATCGTGAGACTCACAAAGGCACTGAAAGCAGAAATGGATTTGTAGAGAAAGGGACAGACCTGCCAAGCCCCCTCCCCGGGATGATAAGGTCTGTTGTAAGCATCATTTCAGTTTGCAAGAACAGAGACCCTTTTTATTACACCTACTCACAAATGTCCTGTAATGACCAGGGAGGTTGGTAGGGAGGTAAAGGCAGACACTGGAATTTTCTTTGTTTTCCATTCTCACAGATGTTCTTACTTGGGCTTTTCCAACCATCACAAATCCTCCTTTGTAGATCTGATCAAGCCAGGGGCACCCATTAGCTGAAATCCAAAGAGGATTTTTGATCACAGAGCCTGGTTTTTGTTCCTTGCAGAGGAAAAGCGCCGGCTGATTATCTGCAGCTCTCGTTCACATCTCAGTAATGCGAACAACTGAAACAAAATCCCATCTTTCACGTAAGTTTGCAAACCACCATGTGCTGTTGATGGGGCTTTCACAGGGTAACAGCCTCACGGGGAAGGGGGAAGTTACTGGTGTTACTGGGGAAGATACCAAAAGGAAACCCACTGCAAGCTGGGATCAGGGGTACAAATGCTGCAGCCGCACACAGCTTTCCCCACGCGCAGGGGGATGAGCAGAGAGCAGGGAGCTCTCATCGGGGCTCCTCCATCTGCTCTGCAAAGTGGCCCTGTCCCACCCAGGCTGTGCGGGTGTGAATTCCCGGAGCGTGGGGAATGTTCAGGAGAGAATTTGGAGAGCAGAACCTGTCCTGACAAAATGCAGGGAGCATCCGCGCAGGATGAAACAACCAGGCAGGACATCCCCAGCCGGACCGGGATGGGGATAGGGAAGATCCAGAGGGCACCACACCTCTTTGCCCACGCTCAGCCCCCGCCTGCAGTGCTGGTGCTCCCAGCTCGTGGGTGTGGGTGGTGGGGATGTGAGCGGGCAGTGGCACCCGCTGGCACCGCCGCTTCCTGCAGCGCTCGCGGTTTTGTCTCCCAGAGCTGGGAGCGGAGCTGCTGGCCCAGCCTGGCTGACCTCTGGGTTGCAAAGGGCACCTTCCTGGGGCCATCTCTTCATCTCTCCTGAGCTGTGTGGTCGGGGATGCTGGTGGGGTGCCAGGCAGCACACCAACAGGCTGGCCAGACTTTTGGCACGTGTTTGCAGTGCGCTCATCCCTGCCTTTTGCTTTCATGAAGCCTGGTTTTTGCTTGTCTGATTGCGGGACAGGTGTTCTTGTGAGCTGTGTTCAGCAGAGATTTGTCGAACAGACACCGAGTCAGCTCACGGGAGGCAGGCTCCTTCCCGTTCCCAGCAAGCCTGTCTCAAGGAACTGCTGTCCGCTGGCTGCCTTTCCTGGCAGCCCCTTCCCCGGTCCGTGAGCGGGAGCCACCGGCAGATTTGCAGCAGCGAGGACGTCAGCGCCGTGTGTCGAGAAGCACGGCAGAAACCCCAGCCAGCTGAGTCTGACCAGCATGCAGACCAGATCCCTTTACAAATTGGAAGAAGTCATAAAATCTGCTGTGAAACCTTAGTCCTAGCTTCAGCTGTTAGTGACTTCAACAGCAAAAGTGCCCCGTCTTCCGTGTACGAGCCTTTCACTCCGCTGGGGGATTCCTCAGGGGACCGGGAGCAGATTGATCCCACAGTAGCACTTGAACTGGTAGCAGAGCAATAAAAAAGGGGGAAGGAATAAGAAAAAAATCCCTTGTTCTGAACAGTAGCCACACTGCTGCTGGCTTTCAGCACGGGCAGGTGCTTATGGAGTTTTCAAATCTCCTTTAAGGGAGCGCTGCAGTAATGCTTCTCTCGGGATGTGCAGAGCCCTCAGCCAAAGGGAGACCTGCCTCTACCTGCAGAGAGGAAAATAATTCCTGCTCCTCAGTGACAAGCCAAAATTCTTCACAGGTATGTGCTAGGAATTAAAGGCCCAGCCCTATTAAGAGCAATAAATTTGTACCAGGGATGTTCTTGGCCCAATAGCAAGAGTAAATTGACACTTTCTGGCGCTGCAGCCTCCTGCCAAAGGGTGGGAAAAAGTAACCCAGGTAATAATAAAGTGATCTCAAAGGGCTTTTTTCTGCAGCCTGGCTTTCGGAATGAAAGCCAAATTCTAGCCTTGCGTGAGTCTCTCCAAAGTATCTTGGAGCTAAAATACTGTGCTTCATTTATTACAAGCTGATCAGAAGTGTTTCTTGATCCAACATCAACACCCTCAGAAAGGAAAAGACAGAAGGAGGGAGCGAAGAGCTGGAAGACAGACAGGGCAGGCTGCAGACAGGCGTGTGCAGCTCCCAGAGCCTCCCGTCCCTTACTGGGACTGATCCAGTCCGAGCCTGTGAAGCCAGAGGTGCAGGCACAGAGGCAGTGGGACAGGTCCCATCCAGCCGAGGTATTTATGCAGTCCTGAGTTCTCCCAAGTGGCAGTTTTCCTTTTTCTTTTTTTCAAGGAAGTTTCTAACCTTCATGGTTGCAAGGAGTCACTGTCTCACCGCAGGCTGCAGATGCACCAGCACCGATCCTGCCCGACCCCGGGGACGGGACACAGCTCTGCTGAGCGGGACCTCTCCGTACACTGCACACACCTGTATCAGCTCAGGGTTCCCCCGCTGGCAAAAGTGGAATGGAAAAGGGGCTGCACTGATGCTGGGGAGAGGTGGCAGCTGCTGCAAGGACAAGCACGGCAAAGAGAAGAGACAGCTCACAGGGATGGAGATGGACGAGAATGGAAAGTAGGAGGCAGGAGAGGGATAGGAGCAATTGTGGGAGCAGAGTAAGAGACTGAAGAAATGTAAGGGTTAGGTTGTCACACAAAAGTTATTTTCTTACCTTTGAGCTCAAAAATGCTTGTGCTGACAGCCCACCTAGGGCCTGAGGGAGAAGTGGGTAGCTCTGAATGCACAGCCCAGCAAGCACCACCGTCTGAGATTCACCCTGTCCTATGGAGGGGCCCCAGCCCCTGCCCCTGGCAGAGCTCCAGAGAGAGCCATGCATGCTGAGAAGGCACCCATGGCTACTGGAGAGTCTTTATATTTTATTAAATGGCAATGGAGGGAAAAAAAAAAAAAAAACAGATGGTGTTGGGCATGCCAAGAGATTGCCCAGTTTCACTGCTACCCACTTGGCCAGAGGACTGTTCAAGCTTACAGATACCCGTGGTGTGAGGTCAGAAGAGTCCCAGTTCATCTCCTGGAAGTACAGGACAGGGGCAGGGCCCAGCTCCCAGCTCTGCTCTGCACCTGTACCACGCAGCGCAGCACTGCCAGGCCAGTACAACACGGAGAGCAGCTTTGCCTGAGAGTGGCATTTCCCAGACAGGTGACAGCCGCCAGCCCGAGCCCACGGCCAGGCTGATGCTGGAGTGCACCAGGGCAGCTGCCATGGCCTGGCCATGCAGAAATAAAAAGGTGCCTACCAGCAGAGTGGGACTCACTGCACTCCTCGCGCCAGGAGAGATGTCTTCACAGCGCTGCACGTGCCTAATATTAATCTCCTGGTGTTTTGAGAAGGAGCTGTTCAAATATTTTGCTGGGAGCAGTTCTGCGGGTGTGAAAACATGCAGCTTGAGCAAGGTGGCAGGGCGCTGAAGGCTGAGTGATGGACCAACCTGCTGACAAGGGGCTGGAGGAGGACCGGCGGGTCCTGCAGCCTGCGTGGGGCTGGCAGGCAGCATGGGGAGCAAACACCTCCTTCAGATCAGGGGGTAGGGAAAAGACACCCCCCAGCTCCCGCTTTCTCTGGATTAGCAGCATTTCAATTCTTTTTTCCAGAGGGCTGAAGTCTCCTGAAGCCCCAGCAGCTGAAGGGGCTTTGCATGCTGGAGCTGTGAACCACATCAGTGTGCTAGCCAAGGGCCTGGCTCTGCGCGTACAGATCTCAGCAAACCTTGGGAAACCCGGCACTGCTCCAAGGCACAGGGCTGTTCCCCCAGTCCCCCCACACCTTGACCCTCATCCTTTCGTGCTGAAGACAAAGCCGTGGTATCACTGACATGCTGGGATAAGGCAGCCAGGAAGCAGCTGCTGTGAGGGTATCTCGCTGGGTTCGGCATTGGGTGGGTGCCACGAGCCCTCCCACACCGCCCTGCAGCACAGGAAGAGCACGGAGCCAGAGCCCATGGAGCGCGGTGCCATCAGCCCTCAGCCCTCCACCTCCACCTGCAGCCATCTCCGCGCCCTCCCAGGACTCCAGCAGGATGCTGGCAGGGGTCACTGACACGCCGCATACCCGAGGAGTGCCAAATGGCAGCTTTGCCACATGTCCACCTGTTTCCTGACCAACACGCACCCCAAGTGTAACCCACACCGGGCTCACGTCACCTCCGACTTTGCTCTGAGTGTCAGATGGACTCAATTCATCACCTACTGTCTGTGGAGCAGACGGGAGGGAAGGGGCAACCCCCAGGGGCAGAAGAGTCTCCGTCACATCTGCCGAGGCCCACAGCTTTGTCAGGGGGAGGCAGGGAGAAGGGTGCAGGACGGGGCCCTGCAGCCGAGGCCCGTTAGGTGTCTGAGCCTTTCCACGAGAGAACTCCCAGCGGTTGTTAATGGGTTGCTCTCCTCAGCCACAAATACCTGGATGCACGGGAGAGGGAGAGAGGTGGCATGGCCATATGCACAGCCCCCGTTGTCCCTAATGCTCACCTCTGTGTGACTTCCTTCTCCGTTCTTGTTTGCTCCTCTGCTGTGACTTTACCTTCTGTCTGAGCAAATATCACAGAGGAACCTCGTGTAAACAGGGCGACATGACATTTTTACAAGCCCAGAGTTCGAGATGTGTGCTTTCTTATTTGTTTTGGAGCCCCTACAGAGCTGGACACACAGGGGATTACCCCGGCCTTTGCCTGCGGAGGCAGCTGTGCTCTGCACAACCCGGCCTGGGGCACGCGGGCTCCGTGCTGCTGTGAGATCGGCCCAGACCCGTCTGCTTTCCAGTAAGGGCAGCGCAGAGGAAATCACCCTGAGCTCACTACACTTTGTTCCTAGAAGCCACGCAGCTCTGTGTCCATGTGCAGCCCAACCAGCCAGGCCACCGTGGCTGCCTGCTGCAGCTTCCAGCCAGATTCCTCATTCTGGTTGAGGACATCTTGTGTGGGTGAGGCGCTGGTGGCCGGCAGCACTGAGCGGGCATCCTGCTTCTAGCTTGGAGCAGGAGGGCAATGGAGCAGAAAAGACACCCGGTTCCTGTCACAATGCTGCCCTCCTGGAAGGGCTGAGGGGCTGTAGTGACTGACGGTGCTTGTTGGATGGGTTGTGCAAGGTGGCCTTGGAGCTCAGGGAGGGTTTTGTCTGTCCAAGCAGCAGCCTTGCGGCTCCTCTGGGCTAGTTTCTTCCAGCTGTACCTTGTCAGGGCTCTGGTTCTGGCTTCCCAGTGGCTCCCTCCTCCTGTCTCCATCCCGGGATTTAGCACTCCAATAATACTGAAGATACTTGAAAATCAGATACTGCCCTGGTGTGAGTGGTGGCAGAGGGGCAGGAGGAGCAGTGAGCGCCCTGCTGAACCAGCAAGCTGCCGGCTGACCTGGAGCATCTTCCCACTGCTCCCTGCACAGCTGCCTCCCTTCCTCATCCATCATCCCTGTTTCAGGACCAGCCAGTTCCTATGAGGAGGCTGTATAATCCTAGTGTAGCAGCAGGCAGACTTTCAGTGGGGACACAGAGTGCTACCGAGGTATGAATCCTTCAGTTTTATTGATCCTATTTATTAGGCGTGTGTGTAAACGTGCGCAGCAGCGCTGCTTGTTGCTGGAGTGCGCACAGGACAAATAAACACCCTTTGCTCTGCCATGGGGCCTGCCAGCCCAGCCCCTACAGTGCCTTCAAAGACCACGTACCTTCAGCAGGGCTTGCTGGAGGAGAAACCGTTCCTTTGTCACCAATGTCATAACTCAGCGCAGTTGATTTATTGCTTCCTGATTCCCTCTCTGCAGTCCCACAGTGTTATCGTAAGCGTGTGCTCCCCGGCAGGGTGACTGAAACCAGGGCCAGTTCCTGTCGTCTGCGTCAAAAGGATCGGGATCAGGTTTTATTAGAAACAGCATGTGGACAGTCTGAGCAAAGCCAGCATTGCGAGCACGCCTCCGGTGGCTGCAGGCTTGCAGGACGAGGCGCCCAGCGATGCCCGGCACGCGCCCGCCGGCTCCAGCTGAGCTGCGGGGATGTGGCTGCAGGGCCAGGCCGGTGCAGGGCACAGCCTGGGGTCACAGGGTGCTCAGCACGGGGAGCGGGGGGAGAGACAGAGGCGATCATGTGGGAGGTGGATCAAAAATGTAATGGTTATGCTCTTTTAGCGGAAAATAGATTTATTTTTTTCCCTACCTGGAAATACAGGAGGATATTTCTTCTTGGGCAGCAAATCGGCTTCCTAGTAACTTCCAACCCAGACACTTCATTGAGGCGCACTTCTCATCACAGCGTATCACAAAACGTACCTGTGCAGCTCATCTCCAGCAGAAGAGCCGACACCTTTCTGACACTATTATCTCACTCGCACAAGGTTTGGCTTTACATTTCTTTCCTTGGAGCTGCCAGCTTTTCCTGGTGGGGTGTCAGGTGTGTGTTTAGTGGTCCCGCCGCGCTAGGGACTTTTGTTTTGGCATGGAAGCAAAAAAGACGAGAGCAGACGGGAGAGGGGCTGAAGGCTGTTGGTAGGTTTGAAGGGATGCGCAGTAGTTAAGGAAGTTAAGTGGATTATATGGCATGGTTGTCTGCGGCTGCCGAGGACTAGACTC
This sequence comes from Anas platyrhynchos, assembly GCF_047663525.1. Taxonomy (NCBI): domain Eukaryota; kingdom Metazoa; phylum Chordata; class Aves; order Anseriformes; family Anatidae; genus Anas; species Anas platyrhynchos. The sequence goes on from NC_092602.1 coordinate 10,562,198, forward strand.
AACACGCAGGGGATCTTTCTTGGCCCAGCTGCCAACCTGGGCATGTGATTCGGGTTCGGCTGCAGATGCAGCCTGGAGAGCCCCTCTCCACGCCGCTGTCTGCCCCCAGCCTGCTTGGGCAAGTCACGTCCCCGCTCAGAGATGCTCGAAGAGGAAGCTAGCTTGGCTTCAGCTGAGCTTTCTTTTTATAACCCGTGTGAGCTCTCGTGTTGACAGCCGGGTTTCGGTGTGCCTGTCTCCCGGGGACACCTGCACCAGGGGCTGCGCCACTTGGAACTCAGTCGTAAACTGTGACCTGAAGTGGGGCAACTTCCTGAGGAAGAGAAACTTCAAAGCCGAATCTTCCCCACCTAGATGCCATCCGCTGAGCTGAGCAATCGCATATGGGGCTACTCCCAGTGAGGCTTTGCCAGGCTTAGACTTTCTCTAAACAGCTATTTTTAGGGTTGATGCCATAAATCCCACTCTCTCCCTCTTGCTGCTTCTTCTTATCTCCTTAAATCATACGGTAGCAGCTGCTTGGCTCTACCTCTGGCTTCTCCCTCCAAAGGGCATGGAAACTATTTTGAAATGAAAATCCTTTCCCTCTTTTTGTGGTTGGGAAAGACCTGACCTGCGGGAACTGGGCCGCTGAGGTACAGCACCTTCCCGGTACTTCAGCTTGCTGTGCTGCCCACCCGTGCTTTCCTCCCCTCTGCCCTGCTCCCTACAGAGGTCCGGTGGCAGTGCAGGCTCTGAGCACCAGGGCTTTGGGGCCAGGCTGAGAAGATCTGGATTTGGCTGTTGAGGTTTGGAGGAGTTACAGGGTTTTGGAGGGTTGGCAACACATGTCAGAGCTCGGCCTGCTGCGTCAAGCCCGCTGTGTCACTCCGGATGTCGAGGCGGGTGCTCAGGTGTTGAGCCACCATGGCTTGTTCCTTTTGGTGTCAAATTAGTTATGATTCACGGGTTGCCATGACTTCACTTCCCATTAAAAAGCTGGGCTAGCAACCTAGCTCGTCTGCCGCCAGAGCAGCTGGCAAAGCGCCTGGCCGCCTGCCTCCCTGTCACCAGCGTGCCGGCGGTGGGACCTGCCTCCAGCCCCCTGCACCTCACCCCAACACGGGCTGGTGGCTCGCGAGGCAGGCGCACGTGGCTCCTGCTGCTGGGAGAAGAGCTCCCAGGGGTGGCTCGTGTGGCTGTGCTGTGTGCGCAGGGCGGGGGGCAGAGGATGGGTGCATTTCTGGAGCACCCTGTGCTCCTGTTTGCTCAGCTAACACATTTGCTCTTATTCAAGAGCAGAATCACAAGGGGATAATTTGCAAATAGCAACTGTATGTTAAATACTAATTTGTATGTACATGTTTGGGTTGCTTTCCAAAGTCCATTTATCATCTCAATCCCCCTGCATCTGCTGCTACGAGGCTTTCTGCCAACTCAGCAGAATGGGAACTCCAGCTAATCCTGCTTGCACTTGTCTCGCTCCCAGCACCTCCGGATGAGAAGTGAACATGGCTGGATCTGCCACGGGATTTCTCCCTCAGAGCCATACCAGGGCTTGGATTGTGTTTGGGTTTCTATCCAACAGAAGATAGGAAGCATTTACATTTATCTGGCCTCGCTGGAGTTTCCACCCACCTACAGTTGTCACCGTTCTAAACTTCGAAAAACAGCCCAGAAGCTGGTAGGAATCACACATTTCTCAGCTCCCCTAAACTTGGTACAAATTCGGGATGCACAGACAAGCTGATGTCTGAGATCTGTGGCCCATGAAGGTACACCAGCGTGTAGATGTGCAGTTCTGCTTCTTCCCACTGGAGCTGCCACCAAAATGCAGGACTCGTTCATGCACAGCACAAACCCAGAGCCACCCACCCGCCCAGAGGGCTCGGGTGCTACGTTATACCTGGACCGGCACCTAATCTGGGCAGGTCATTTCAAAGCTAACCATGAGAATTAGCAGCCCTGCTAGAAAACAGATGGAGGAGAATTTACTACTATTTCCTACAAGCCATTTAGGATCAAATCCAAACAGTCCCTGCTGCCCGTGGGCGTGCAGGTGGTGAAATCACCGGCACCACCATTTGCACGAAGCAGATCGGTGCAGCTGAGCCCAGAGCCCGTCTTTTGGGGAGGCTGGCATTGTGTGAGCTGGAATTTCCTGTAAACCAAGTGCCCCAGCAATAGAAAGAAATGGCCAGGAAACAGCTGCGCACAAGCAAAGCACTTTTACTACTTGCCTGATGTTTTCCTCAGCATCACATTTTCATATTACTTTTTTTTTTTTCAAAATGCTTAAATCCTGTGCAAACAACCTTTTTCTCACCAGCTTCCTGCGTGACAGTAGCCAAGAGAAACAGCTTCATTTGGGGTGATCTGTTTAAGCCACACACCATATTGTCTGGGAATATGGGGACCAGGGATTATTCAGTGGAGGCTGAAAAATGTTAATATTTTATCAGCCACAGAGTAAACAGATAAAGCGGAAACCACTTTATATTTTTCTGAAATGTTAATAATGGGCTGATAATCTCCAAAGCCTGCATGCTTCCTGTGATTCAAAAGGCACTGCGTGTACTCAACATTCACAGTGCAGCCCTGGCACAAGTCACACACCCTCTCCGAGAAAGGACAGCGTTGGTCTCGTTGGGAACGTGGCACAGAAGCCAGAAGCTGCTCTCTGCAGTTTCTTCATGGCAAGTGGAGAGCCACGGGGAGGAGCACCCCTGGTGAAGGCAGCCCTCCGTAGCGGCCTGGAGCCCAGCCCTCAGATCTCCTTCGAGCTGGTGCCCAGCAGCACGGCTCCAAAGCCTGGAAGCACCTGTAATGGCTTGGCACCTACAGAGAGATCATCTGCAGCTGCTGACATTTAGAATTGTGGAAGGGCTTCAGGATTCAGGCCAGTCCTGAGGTACTAGAACTAGATCCACAGTGAGGCTCGGGTAAAGGGCATCACACCACACACCTGCTGCGGGGGGTTTTGTGCCTTCCCCCTCAGCACCAGGCCACCCCAGCGCCTCTCAGCAGAGCCCTCCTGCACTGCTGGGCTGGAGCCCAGAGGCCAGCTGTGGTGGTGCCTGGGGTTCGCATCCCACACCTAGCCCTAACACAGAGGCCAGCCCCTGCCACGTGGGAAGGCAGAAAACACAAATACCGTCGTGATACCAGGCTGGGATAACAGGCCCATGGAGAGGGCAGAGCTACACATCACCTTTGCCTTGTGCTTAATGACACTTGGTCTCCAGTGCCAGTGCTCTAGATCCTGCAGGAGAGGTCAAATCAGCCCCTTCACAACCATCAGTGACTGTAAATCAGTGCAGCTTTTAGATGCATCTCCTAAAGAGTCTTATGTTGGTGCTTATAAGCTGCAGGCTGGTTTGAGTACAGAGATGTCAGATATGGCTCTGAGTACCAAGGGCTATTGACATTGTGATTGTATCGGGTCTCTGCAAAGTTATTCAGCTTTTACATCCAGAGTGACTGTACTGAAATCAAAATCAAATTCTTATATTTGTTCTAAATATATCATCTCTCTGGTTTTGTGTCTGGGAACCCTGATGCTTTTCTGGCAGATGTTGAAAGTTTCTGCCATTTACAGACCTGTGCAGAAACTGACAGGTATAAAATTCCTTTTTTGTGCCAGCTTAATGCCATTTTTCTTTTGCAATCAAGGATCTAAATGCACACACACACATTTTCTGCAACTGTTGCCAAAGCCTAGGGGGTGTTGCAGTCTCCCCTTTCTGCAGGGTTTCGCCAAGACTCGGCACTTCTCGACAACGAGTAGTGTTGTACAGAAGGGCTGGAGCCTGAGCAGAACAGCCCCTGCAGCCCTAGCTGGCAGCACAAGCTGACCTTCCCTTCAGGTTAGGCTTTGTCTCAGGTCTCTGCATGCACATCCCTGTATCTTTGTTCAGGATGTACCCTCTGCCAAGTGCAACAGATAGTAACTACTCTTCGCTGTATTGACAGCTCTTCCTCCAGATCTTCCTCCAGAGGCATCCCCCTTCCACGTGAAACATCAGAGACAAGGGGATCTCTCCTAACTTGTTGGTATACATGAAGCAAATCATATTCTTAGGAAATCATATCCACTGCATTGTCTTTCTTTTTTTTTATTATTTTTTTTTTATTTTTTTTTTTTTATTTTTTTTTCTTTTTTTCAAATTGAATATAACCCAAACGTAAAATTTATGGAATTTTTCCATGTCCTTCCTTGTAATTAAAATCCAGTATTTCCCCAATGTCATTTAGGTTTTATTATGCAGCAGGTATATATTATCAGCAGCAATAAAGTTTAAAAAATGCTGGGCAATTTTTTTTGTATTACTCACTGCAACTTCATTTGTCACCAGTGTTTTATAGGTCTTCTTAGCAGAAGTCTTTAGAGAACTGTCTTTGTTATCACTGCATTTCTAGCTGAGCTGCATGCAAACAGGGGGACCAGGTGCCCAAAGCTGCATTGCCTCGTTGGTGGATGAGCAGATCCCTTGGGCAGTGCCACAGCTGGAAACAATGCCAGGAGATGCACAGCCCATGAGCATCATGTGCATAGCAGCAGGGCAGGGCAGCCTCATAAACTGATGTTAACAGTCACAGCTCCTCTATGTTGGCCTCTAACATCTAACCAAGGAAGCCTTTGAATTACACCAGTTCACCACTGCAGGTATCACCCACCCAAAAGCGGAGGCGATGCCTCTGTGAGTGAGAGCGGGGCATTCTTCCACACCCAGCACAGCGAGCCTCACATCCCTGTTCATTCTACACGTCTCTGGTCCTCACCACCCACCCTCAGCTCCAATCCAGCCCCTCCAGGCACAGGCATCAGGAGAGGAACTCCTCCCGGCGATGGTCAGACTATCCCGTAAGCCCCGCAGAGAAGGGGAGGTGGTTGGAAGCACCACGGCTCTGCTGCAGCATTGGCCCTGGGTCGCTCTGCTGGGCTGCTGTTCCCTGCCTGGAGGGAGCTGCGTGCACACGGAGGATGCCTGATGGGATTCCCAGACGTCCTGGCTCCTGTTCTTGCCCACAGTTTCACGTAAACAGTTTGGTACCACTTCCCTTTCCAATTCCTGTTTCCCTTTGCAGGCTCACGGGCAAAACAAGCTCACATTCCTGAGTCAAAGGGGCAAGTACAGCCAAATTGGTTGGGCCTTAAAATGTTGTTTTCTTTCCTCTTTTTTTTTTTTTTCCTTTCCCTTTGTATGCATCTTGCTGTTTCCACAGCAATGACTAAATATTGACCGGCAATATTCACCAAACAAGAAAAACAAGTGTACAAATAAATATGAGCCGAAACAGAGGGCTTTCCAGTAGCAGGGCTCGCTGGCCTGCTCCGAAGCAGAGGGTGGCAAGGCAGTGCCTCCCCTCTGCCCCCTCTCCTGCGGCAGGGCACTGCCCAGGCTGCCAGGCCTTGAAAGCCAAATCTGGCTGCTGGCAGCACTGGGGATGCAATCACTGGGATTTGGATGCTGGGGATGCTACTGGGATAAACTGATCACCGAGGAGAAGCCTCCCCGCCTGTCTCCCTAGGAATCCATGTGAAGTGTGAATTTACAATATTTGCGACAGCCTCCATCCATCCACTCGCCTGCATTCCCCAGCAGGTGCTTTCATTGAGTTATTTTTTAGCAATGTGTATTTACCAAGCTCAGCTGAGATACAACATCTGCCTTCAGCAAGATCTCAATTTTTGCACAGTTCTACAGCTGGGCTGGGGGCTGAGGGGGCTAAATGACTTGCTCAGGTTCAAAATGTTGGGCAGGGACTTTGGGGGGATTCGAGCCCAGGGTGCTCCCAGCTTAGTCCTCATTTTCTCTAACCACTGCTCAGCCACTTGGCCTCTTTGGGTGCAGGCAGAAATTGTTCCTGACATCAGGGTGTGTAATTCTGTAGCTGCACACACCAGCAAGTGATTTACCTAGAAAGAAATGCAATCAATCCCCAGTTAAAGTTCAGTTTTATGTTACTCTTAGCACAGGATTCATTAGCTTTTAGGGGCGCTGTGATGAGAACAGCTCAGAGAGCAGAAGATCCATTTCATGAAAGATGTCAAGTTTTAAAATTTGGTTTCACTCCAAGCAAAAATGGACACAGAAAATGTTGCAGCTTTCGTCACAGCCTGCTCTCAGCTTCTCCTCAGTGAACTATAGAGATTTCATTCTAGAAGCCTTTCATTGCCTGTCATACTTTCCAAACCTTGCCTCATTCAGATATACATTTTTGGGATTTCATCCTAGTTTTCTCCACATCCTTTTGAAGGGCAGACCCAAGAGCAGAGCAGAATATTCTTGCAAAGGTCTCACTAATTCCTCAGGCCAAGATAATATCAATTTCTTCTCCCCCAACAGTCTCCTCAGTCCAAATGCCCTTACTCATAGTCTTACACCGCTGTGTCTGTGCTCCCCCAGTCTATTCTAACGTTTTTAGGGCTTCACATCTTAGAAATGGGACCTCCATTTTTACACAGTCTCTTCATTTCTTCATTTGGTCAAATTCAATCTCACACTGATCAAACGAGCCCAAGCTCCCCAGCAATCTCTGGAGCTGCTCTTCATCTTTGTTACCAGCAGCCTCATCGAGCCAGCTGTAGGCAGCATCTCTGGATAAATTGCCTTTTGGTTCAATATCCTTAAGAGAGAAATTGGCCAGCATTTGGTCAAGGGCAGTGCCTGCTAGGGCTCTACCAGACGCAGCCCCATTTCATCACATTTCCTCATTTACATCTATTTCATGTTCTAACAGTTCCCTAATTGTAATCAGCTTTAGAAATGCTACACTATTTCGCAGAGTGCTTACTGTTTTTGTCAGAATGTCTTGCAGACTGAGCATTATGCCTTACAGGAAACTCTCTGCATTACATCAACACAGACATTTTTATTAATGAAGCTTGTAATTCCATCAAAAAAAAACAATATAACATTAGTTTGGCAAAACTTGTTTTCCCCAGAACTACGCTGACTGGCATGAAATATGCTACCTTTCAAGTCTTCAATGCTTGTATCCAGTATCAGTCTTTCCACAACTGGACCCAGAATCAATAGCAGATTAGCTGGCTTAATACCACCTGGGGTTTCGTATCCACTCCTGTTCAGATGTTGGAACAATTTGCAATTCTTTTCAGTCCTGTGGAATTTCCCTCATGTACCAAAATTTCCTTAAAACCAACAGTAGCAGGTCATACGGCTCCCGCTTCTGCTGATCTTAAAAATACATCGCTTGGCTGATTCCTGTTGAAAGTTCTCCCTGGTTTTGGAGGACCATAGAGGAGGACATTATCACTGAGAGGTATAAATTTGCCACTGTTCTTTCTTTTCAAATTCAGACCAGAAGTAGGTATTTATGAGTCTGCTTCCTGAGTGATGGGGTGGTCATACGTGGCTTTAATGGGGTTCACTGCTTCTGGATATGTTTCTTGTAGTTTTCTATGGCTCTTCTTACTTTGAAAGGCAGTTTCTGCTCTCCTTCTCACAGTGGGAGAGGGAATGCAAAAACAACTGCACTCTTAAACACCACTAAACTGGAGGGGCTTAGTTTCCATTGCACTTTGTCCGTAAATAGGTCTTGATTAAGCATATGTTTAAGCACTTAACAGAGATCTGAACAACCTCTTAACTCCAAAGCGTCGACACTGGTGAGTGCTGAAGTCACGTGCAGAGTGAGGTTTCCCTGCCTGCAAAACTAATGCCCTGTGTCTGTGCGCAGTGGGACCCGTGATCTGATCTCTGCTGGGCAAACATCACCCCTGGGCTTTGGGAGAGATGGGACTCCCTGCCTCAATTAAGTAATGTTGGTGTCTTTATTAAAAGATACCGTACTTTATATAGCAAATACTTAGCTTATGTGCTCCTCTTGAACTCTCCATTTCAGGTGCGGATGCTAGTGAGTAAACATTTTGTCTCACCGCCAGATCTGTGGGTTCACACAAGTCTGGGGGGATGTAAGTAGGATCTGGCTGACTCACAGAACATTTCTTTTCATCTGATAACCAACATGGAAGCCCAGTATTCACAGTCGGTTCTGTTGGGTGCAGAGCGCAGTTATCTGCAACAGGAAGCTTGAGGCTTGCCAAAGCAAGGATGCTATCTCAAGCTTATCTCATCCATCTCTCTGATCAGATTTGTCTCTGTAAAGATGCGATTTGCCTTTGTCAGCTCGTGCCATAGCACAGACATCCACGGGCACTCTGGGCGATGCTTATTGAGGAGAGCTGCAGCTGGACGCGGCTTTGCTGTGTGTTGGATGCTGCTGTCGGTGGTGCCTGCTGAAACCAGGCTTTGCAGAAGTGTAAGCCCTTCTCGTAGTCTGGCAAAAGAAAAGGGCTGAACCTTTGCCTTTTGCTGGTGTTACCCAGGAAAAAAACAGATTATGGTTTATTTGCAAATGGCAGCATGTGATTTGCTGCCTTAGTCCCAGGAGTTGTTTTGCTCCGCCTGGTTAGTGACATTGTTTCAAAAGGGAGGATATCCAGGGTTGTTTGCTAATAAAAGTCATCAATAATCATGTGTGTAAAGTTCATGAATTTCCTAACACTTGCCAGTGCTTTCACATTAAGCCAGGGGCTGTCCAAATTCTTGTAAGTAATAAATCACACGCCTCACCCTCCATACAACAGCAGAGCCAAGTTTACTGAATAAAATATTCACACGGTGCCTGTTCATCTCCTTGTGGTTAGGACCCATTCAGGTGAGCACAGGAATCCAGTCGGTGCCTGGCAGCACTTTCCTGGCCCATCCCACTTCCCACAGCACCCGATGCCCCGCTGGCCAGGCTTTCCCGATGCCTTTAGCACACAGCAGGGAGAAGGCAGCGACCCACCTGTGGCTGCTCCCTGGCCTTGCACAGAGCCTGGCTGCCTGGTGCTGTCACGGGACGTTCATCTCGGGCTGCAGGACCTCGGCAGCGACCCTGTGTTCAAACACAGCAAACCGCTTGCTGCATCCCACAAAGCAGACTGTCACAATAAAGGTTTAACAAGAATATTAATGTCATTGGCTAGAGAGAAAGATGCTGTCTAAATGATTATTTTCCTTGAGTATTTTAACAGAAGTTTTAGTTCAGCGCAAAGAGCAGCTTTGCCTCCTTTTATAAGAATTGGCAGGAAGAGGTAATATTTTAGCTGACGCGTAATCTATCTTGACTCTATTGCTTTTTTATTGTTTGTCAGAAAGGCCCTGGGGGTAAACATTATTTCTTTGTCTGTTTGGGCCCTGGCTTTGTGCCAAGGACTCATTTCTCACACCAAGCATGTTTCTGCATACCGGTGGGGGATAGACTGGGTGAGGACAAACTACCAGCTCTGCGCACAGGCCTCGGCGGTGCCATTTACACATCTGCGGAGAGGTCACCGGAGTCTGAGGGTGTGAGAGGGAACGGGCTGCAGGAAGCTTCCCTCGCTTCCCTGGAAGCTGTCAGTGGGTGATTTCAGTCCAGCACCTCGTGCCTTGCTCCCAGCGCTCAATGTCTGAAGAGTCACAAACCCCTCAGCCCGCGCTGGTGGAGGCCGGCCGGCCGTGCTTGCTGTGCACAGAGATGAGCCCAGGCAATGACCTAGCAGGGATCTGCTGGTTCAGGTGAACCAAATTCTCTCACTTGGTCTCCTGCACAAGTCAATAAAGAAAGAGCCACTTACATTCTCAGCAGCTTTACAGTTTGGAGAGCTCATTTCCCTAGGTGCCAGTTCTGGAGTCAGTTTTCCTGGGACACCAAGCACGCAGCCATCACTAGAGTGCCTGTGTTATCATCCGCACCTAATAAAAGCTCACAATTGTGCTCCCTCCTTTGTCCCCCCATGTCAGCGTCACCTTCTCGCGAGTTGTTGAGATGCTAAGTCCTGTGCTTTTCTGGCCTCTTCAGTCCCTGGAGCTTGTATGGGCAGTCCTCTATTAAACTGAATGCAAATATCCCCGAGGCACGGGGCTCCCCATACAGCAGATTGCTATTGCTCTACTGCTAAAACCCAGCCCGATTCCCATCCCCGCTATCTTGCAGCTCCCACCACCGACATAGAGACTGTTTGGCCTGATTTGACCCTCGACATGGCAAAACCAGTTGTTCTCTCTCTTTCCTCTTGACTACAGGCAGGTTTCTAGACCAGGTTTGGCTTATACCTTTTGCCAGAACCACGTCAGTTCCTGGTGTCAGCCACCAGACTCTGGTTTTAGAGCTGTCACGCTTAGGCTCAGCTTCTGCTGTGCACAGCACAATGCCATGGGCAGAAATCCCAGAGGACAAGTCCCTGAGATGGTGTCCACCACCCAGCCTCCCCTGCAGACACCAGAGCTCTGTGCAGCAGAAGAGCTAGAGCAGAGGCCTGATCGTACTGAAATGTGGAGGATTAACTTGATCGTTGTAGCCCTGGACTCTGCATTGCAAGGGAACGGAGCATGAAGGAAGCAACGAACAGCTGGGAGGTGTCAGTGAAATCCTGGCCTTTCAGCAGGGTCAAGGTCTTTCACCCAGATCAGAGGTCCCAGGGATCCGCAGCCTCTCTGGACTTCTTCACTGAGCAGTGAGAAGCTTCTTGGTCAGTTGGCTCAAATGAGTTTGAAACAGAGCCAGCCAAGCTGTAGGAAAATCGGGCTACCAACATCATCCTGGTGTAATGGAAAGGGAAAGGGAAAGGGAAAGGGAAAGGGAAAGGGAAAGGGAAAGGGAAAGGGAAAGGGAAAGGGAAAGGGAAAGGGAAAGGGAAAGGGAAAGGGAAAGGGAAAGGGAAAGGGAAAGGGAAAGGGAAAGGGAAAGGGAAAGGGAAACGGAAACGGAAAGGGAAACGGAAACGGAAAAGGGAAAGGGAATATTTCTTGTTAAGACTTGAGACACGTGGACACAAGTGTCGGTGAGGAAGGAGAAAACAGGACCGGTTGAGGTGCTATGAGCCGCTCATCCAGCAGGGAGCTGTCAGGGTCTGAACAGTTGATCTCCCTGGGCTGCTTTTTGGATGGTTTTGTCTCCTGTCACCCAGAGCACGGCAGGCCAGCCAGCTGCCCCCTCCCTCTCTGCTGCTTTAGAAAGGCTCTGGCTGGCTGGCACCCGTCCTTCCCCTCACCAAAAGAACTGGGGGGCCTGTCTGGATACATTCAGCTTTCCAGCTTGGCTCTCGAGGCTCACCGAGGCTGACAGTAAGGAGAGAGTCTGGGATGCTCCAGCTCAGTAGGGGGATCCAACCACCCCAGCTGGGTTCAGCTGGATGCGAGGGCAGTGCTGGCAGTGCTGGGCACCCAGCCTGGGATACTCTGACAGCAGCTATGGTGGCACCGCTGGGTCCTAACGGTGGGGTAGTGTCAGCTGCCTTGCGTGGAAATAACATAGAATTAAATTGCTTTTTCATTTCAGTTAGCTTCTCAAATTCTGTTGCTTAGGATTGCTGAGGGGCAAAGTCTAGAGAGAACAGAAAGATCTAGACAAGGCCCTTTGGAAATGACTCTTTTTTTTTTTTTCTTCTTTTTTTCTTGTAAGATTCGGTGGCTCCTGTGTGTTACATACAAGCTGAACCTTCTGTCCAAACACAAGGGTTTGGGTCACAGTCTGTAAAAATCATCACCTGTGCTTCACCTCACAGGAGTCTCAGTAAGACATTGCCAGCATCCTTCTGAGTATCTGTTCGGTACCAAGAAGTATTAGGAGATTAAAAAATACTTGGTTATTGTGAAGCTCACACTCCAGCCATGAATATTTTTCATGATTTCTGCTCACTACAATTTTTTTCTGATAAGGTCATTTAGGGAAGTCCCACACTTTTTACAGTAGAGATGGCAACAGCCATTTTATTAGATATCTCCAAGGGTGAAGAAACCTTCATGCAGAACAGGAACGCTCATCCTTCAGACCTGGCTTCAGTTCCTGGCTGTGCCACGGACCTCCTGGGTGAGACAGGGCCTAACCCTGCCCTGTCCTCGTGTGTACGCCCTGGGTTCTCCTCTCATTGCCATTCAGGCCATCAGGTTGTTGGGGAAGGGAGCTGACACAGGCAGTGGGTATGTAACATCTACTCAGCTCCATCCAGAGCCCGGGGAGAGGCCTCTGCTGGGCAGCCCGTGCCCTGCTCCACCTTGCAGGACCGAGCTGTCCCCCAGCAGCCCCACCTGACGCCAGCAGTGCTCTGGCGAACAAGAGCCCAGGCGTTGCTCATTGAAAGCAGGCGGCGATGAGAGTTAGCAGGAAATGGGCCTTAGATCAGGGGTTTTCCTTGCATTTCTTTTACTACATCCATTAAGCTCACTTCCCCCACATCTGGCATGTTGGGGCCTTCTAATCCTTAAATCAGCTAGAAGAGAAAGAATGGAAAAGGAATTGAAATTACAAAGGAGACTGTGCTCGGAGCTCCTCCTTTTGTAGGGGTAAAAGCAAGGAGAGTGAAGCGGGAACAGATTCTAAAATATTTGCTCTTTCAGGGATGGGTGCAAGTGCTGGGCTGTTGTTTTTGTTGAAAGCTCTGGGGGCACAGAGGTTTTTGTCAATGTTTTACAAGTCTCTGGATGACGGTTTGAAACTGCGGCAAGAAATGTGATTCCTGGCTTAGCAGACAGGTTCTGCAAGTCAAGCCTTCTGTTTATTTTAATATTTCAGGGATCCTTCAGTGCGTGTCACATGGACAAAAAGAAAGGGGGAAACTCCTCCTCCTGCATGAGCACGGCCACAGAATTGTCTTAAAGGTGCCGAGTTCCTGCGAGCCGCGTGCCAGCACGCGCTGTCTGCTCCCAGCCCGACCGTCTCAGCAGGGAGCTCTCGCTGGGCCAGCTCAGCCCACGGATGCTCCTGCGGGGACTTGGGCTAGCACCATGAGTACCGTCACGCTAAATAATAAGCTAAAGCCAAGGGATGTCCAGGGGATGGTTTCTAAACATCTTCCAAGAGAAGTGAGGGAAACCCCTTGTCCAAAACACGGAAAGCTCTGCTGCTGCCAGCTGCACACAGCAGTGTAAGGCAGGGCTCTGTACCTGGGGACCTGGAGGGGCACAGAGGGGCTCCATCGCTGCTGTGGGTGATCTGAATCAACTGCCTAAAAACTCGAGCCCCAGCTGTAAGAATATAGAAAGTTACAGCATCCAGCTCCAAGTGCTTCCATCTGCTTCCGACATTCATAGCGTGCAATTGCTGAGAAGGCCACGGAGGGGTTGCTCCAGTGACCAAGGCTGGGTTATAGAAGCGTGCATGAACCTGGAGATGTGACCACCTCCATGGGCAGCCCTTCACGTTTGTACACGCTTGTTTTCCAGAGGTAGATGCTCCTGAAGGCTGTGATCAGGCAGATGGCGATATGCTGGGCTTCTTAAGCGAAAATGGCCAAGTTTTCACTGTCCAAATCCTTGAACTGCTTTAACAGCTGGGCAGGTGTTTGCAAGGTATCCCACCATTTTGGTTGTGATTTCTCCGTATTGGATCCATAAATTGCTAGATTGGTAAGCTTCTTGTGAAATTCACCTGTCTTTGAAATGGCTTTCAGAAGCAGAAATAACAACTGTGCGGCTGGCGAGTCTGTATTTCGATCAGAAGGAGAGTGTATTTTCTAAGGGACTGGTTTATTTGTGTGAAAAGATTTTGCCCCAGCTCTAAACTAAAGAGGCTTCTTGGGTTTCTGTAGGTTTCTGCAGTGCTCCGTGTCTCTTTTGCCTTCATACTTTCCTTCCACACCAAAATGTCCAGTATATGTTACACCAGTCACTGAATTTTGAGCTCATACCTGCCAACGTGGGGCCGTTTGCTGGGAGGGGTTATGGATCCTTTTCATAACAAAGGGAAGGATGTGATAGCAGCTGTTTTTCAGGTGATGCCATCTGAAAATTAAAGATAATTAAAGATAATTAAGGATAGGAAAGTTATGCATCAGTCTCAGAGAAGAGCAGCAAAAATGAGGCACAGACCTCTTAGGAGAGATGAACCAGTGACATTACAACCTAGCTTCTTCCACCTTGCCAAGTCCATTTGCTAGCTGAGCACCTTGCTGTGTCCCCGTGGAGGAGGTTTTTCTTTTGGACCTGAGCTAAAGGAAGCACACACACGGTCCCTGTGCCCCAACCAAGCCATTCCGCCGTGGAAGCGTGTGGCTGAACAGCACTGAGATAAGGGCAAACTCAGGTTGTGATGTTTTTAGTAGCAAGCAGAAATGGCTTTAGCCTTGATGAATCTGAGTGCATTCCCAGTTTGGAAGGGAACTGGAGGGCAGACCCAGGAATTTTAATCAAACCAGGCAAAAAGGAATCCTTGTTCCTAGCAGGTAATTAATTTAATTTTACAGGAATGTTGATACTTTGCACCTAGAAGTGTTCCTTCATAGCCCATAAAAAAACTCCCTGGTGCACCCCTGGTGCACAGATGGTTTAGTCTTAGAAAAACAAGGAAAAATGTGGTGTATTTGGTTAAAACAAGCCTCCCTGCTGAGGGGAATTATAGGACAATGGAGTAGAAATCTGTTAAACACATAATCCATAACTAGAGAAAAGCAAGGAGCTGTTTGTCCAGTAGTCCCTCTTCCACTGTGTGTCACATTTTAATGTATGGACATCATTCCTAGAGGGAGCCCATGCTGCCACTGGGCTTCCAGGTCTGGGGGCAGCTGAACAGTTTTGACATGAAGTCATTGAGCACGCCAGCATTTCTTGTCTTGGCTTTGCAGAAAATGTGGGTGGATTGACACAGTGCTGGACAGGTGGCACTCAGCCCGCAGTTTTCAATGTAGACACACCTGGGTTGGTCCCCAGCTCCCTGCGATTTAGGAGTGTGCAGCTCATCTAAAGCCTGCTGCAAACAGCGAAAGACTTCTTTACTGACTGTCCCTCCTCACTGGAGGACAAGGAAAAGTTAACAGGAAAGACTGCTGCAAGCAATCCAGAGATGAAATGGTACGGTGGTGAGCAGGAATATTGCTGGGAGAGCTAGCACAATGAAGGCTCAGCCCATGCCCACGTCCTTAAGACCATGACAGACAAAAATGAAGTCCTGAGAGGGGCTTGAGGTGTTTTCGAGCTTGTACCTTCTCAAAGAAGCAGGAAAATGAAGTCACTGGAATCTTATCTGCAGCTGTTTGGGGAGCATCAGAGGCAAGTGGGACAGACCAGGAATCTGCATTCATCTGGAACGAGGCAGGAGGAAGATCTGACAGCTCCCCAAAGCAAGGGCAGGTTAGTCTGGCGTAGCTCATCTCTCACAGAGAGCCCCAGCTAATTCAGATGGAAGGTGCTGAGATCCAGCAAATTGTTTGCAGACTTCAAAGAAAACAGTTTTGTGCATCAATTCGTGGAAGAAGCTGCCAAGAACAACACTCCAGCTCGGGGATTTACATGCATATCAAACCGTTCATAACACTCTCTTGCGCAGATGAATAGCCTGTGTGTGAGTGAATGGGTGTTGGGAGAGCAGGTACCACATCTGCTCCTCATGCTGAGCTGCTTCTGATGACAAAGAGGAACGGGAGGTGTTCGGAGCAAAATTTGGCTATCCAAATAAGATCAAACAAGAATATTTAAGGTCAGGAGAGAGCACGGGCCCACCTACAATACAAGAGCAAGCACAGGGGCTTGGCAGCCAGCGTGGGTTAGATCAGCCCAAAGGCAGCTCCTGTCTGTGTCAGCACCTGGGCAGCCTCTGCACCCTTGCAGGCCAGGAGCGTGCAGCCACCACTGGGTCGCTGTGCTCCAGCTGCCCTGCCTTCACCATGCCAGGGGCTCCGAGCTGCGGGACCGAGACACAGGCTGTCTAGACTGCACGTGCAGGATCACAGGCTCTGATCTGGGAGCTGGATGACAACATTACAGAGAGGCAATATTTTATTTTCTCTCTCGCCCAATGGCAACGGCTCCGCGCTGGGAGGACCCTTTTGGGGCAGCAGGATTCCTGCGGGGAGAGCAGCCGAGCCCCTGCCCCTGCGGGGGATTTCCCGTGACGCGTGGGAGCCCCGCGGGCTGCCCGGAGCCCAGGACCCTGCAAGCACAGCCTGTCCGTCAGCACGTTGCCCCATGTGTGATTACAATGGTTTTCACCACCCTCACCCCTCTCCGTGTGTTTATAATCACCGTCATTACTCCAGAGTTTCAGAGCAGAAGCATCCTATGCAAATCAGGGATGCCAGGGTCAGCTAATGAATCGGTTACACCCCTTCCTTCCAAAAAACCCCCGAGCCCTTGGAGGGATACTCCCCGTGTACCACGGGGAAAGTAAATGCAGTGGAACCCGTGAAAAGCTGAGTCACTGTTTTTTTCATAGCATGGCTTTGCCCTAAACAGCTGAGTTTCAGATGCAGGAGCATGCTGGGTTGCAGTGAAATCACTTTGGGAAGCTTTGCTTGGTCTCACAGTTGCATCCTTCATGTCTCTCTCAAGAGGTATGGGCTGGCTCCTGGCTCTGCCCACGCTGCCAGCACACCCGCTGTCAGCTCAGTTTGCCTTACTTTCCCTCATCCATAACCTCCAGTAATAGTAAAACCTCCTTTTCTCAGGGATAGGGAGGCCACTCAAAACGTAAATACAAGGTCTAGTGCCAGGACAGCCCCAGCAATGCTGTTGTAATTAAAACAGGGGACATTTTTGTTTCTTGAGGTTTTAGGAAAGTTGCTGCATAACAAACAATAAGCAGGACACCGTTCGCATTGTTCCGCTTCTTGTGTTTCTGTTTCTGAATCTCAGCTGAGGTTTATTACAGCTCTGTCTTTCTGATAATCAGCCAAACCCCGGGGTGGCAGCGTAGGCAAAACTCACCCCAAGGGCTGCACAAAAGGGTCCGGCCCTGCTGCCTGTGCAGGTAAAGCAAGTTTCAGTGAGATGTGTTGTCTCACCAGAGAAGGTGGGATACACTGCTCAGGACACATTAAACACAGGCTCCAGTTAATTTATGTGACCTGGCACTCTGAAAACTAATAAAAACCAGTTTATGCTTTCACTCGCACTTGATTAATGGGAGAGCTCTCCATCATATATCACAGACCGTGCCCTAGCTGGGACAAAAATATACAGATTATGGGAGAAATTGGGAATTAACAAAACAGCTGTTACCTGAGCTAGAAATACTCGACCACATTGCTGCTGTAAATCAGAGAATCACCCTGTGACAGTTCTCCCTGGGCTGTTTGGAGCAGGACAAGCAGAGGAGAGCAAGAGGATTCCCTCGCCCAGGGCTCAGGCTGGCGCTGCAGTGCTCAGCGGGAGGTGCTGGGGGGACCCGGGGCAGCCACATCGCTGCCCTCCAGGAGCCTGCCACCAGGGCAAGGGAGGACAAAGGGGTTCACTGCACAGGGGGGTGCTCCCCTGGGTCTCCTGAGTGTCCTGCCTAGCAGTTTGGTGCACAGCTCCCAGATGGCAGTTAATCTGCGGTAACATTTCATGTATCTGTACAGATGCAAAGAAAAGGAGCTTCCATTCTCAGAGGACAGGCAGGACGCAGGGTGCCAACATTAGACGAAGGGCGCTGCTGTGAGGGCCGCTCCAGGCAGAAGCAGGTTTCCAAGAAGCAAGGGCCGGCTGCTGGATGCAGTGACCCACGGTCCCTCGGGATCACACCAGCCGGACCCACAGGACCTCACAGTCCCAGAGCCCTTGTCCTGGATGACACACGGTGCCCATCTTGCTGTGCACATTCAGCACAGGCAGCTCGATAAAAGCCTGCCTTCCTGCCACTTTCCAAATTAGTTTATTTCCTGACCTAGGCAATATCACTGGGCGGCGAGAAAAAGCGCTGGCGAACAGGCACATCCTTTGCCTGAATCTCCGAGGGCCAGAGGCAGACCTTGCCCAGCAGGATGTGGGGAGCCAGGGCACTGCAACCGCTCACCCACTGCCAGCAGAAACAAAACAGAAAAGATGCTTCACAATAGTGAAAAATAAAATAGAGCATATCGAGGGTATTTATGTCATTTCCTGATGGGCAATCGTATAGCATGATAACAGGATGGGGTCCCGCTGTCAGTTCCTGGATAGCTCAGGCTATTTCCCATAACCCCAGTGACTAAATAATGCCGCGAGGTGAGCCCGAAGCCCGTGATGCATCCTGCTTCCCCATGCGGATTTCCCCAGGCACCACGACCGACACCTGGTCCATGCAGGAAGCCAGGATCCATCCCACAGGGGTCAGACGCACCCTGGGAACCACGAGCCTTTCACTGGCTTTCAAAGAGAGTCAAGAGCAAGTTATAAAAAATCTCAAATGTGCAGCTTTGTGAGTATTTGCCCAGCAAAGTGTCCTGGAGATGCTGGGTCCCACCAGTTCCCACTGCTACCCAGGGCCCTGGCAAGGTGCAGCAGGCAGCACTGGGTCCAGCCACAGCTTCGCCAAAGCCCACGCTGGGATTGTTGTGCCCTGGGTAAGGCTGGCACAAAGGCACTGCACTTACTGCTCATGGGGAAAGGCAGCATTTTTTGTCTGTGGGCAATGATAGATGCATGGTCCACGGTGTGGGTACTCGGGAGGCTGGTCCTTCACATCCTCCTCATCTTAGGAGCAAATCACTTTGTTGCTCCAAACCTGGCTTGAGATGGTCAAAGTGGCATCCAACAGCCATCAGGCAAGACTTCAAACACCCACCCCTATCCAGCAAGGAATTGCAAAGCTCTTATTTTCTAGTCCTGCTACCCCAGTTGGTTCTTTCCAGTAGTTTGACTGCGGAGAGCAGCAGCAGTGGCCTCTGCAGCCACCCCCAGCTGTCTCGCAGCAGCAGGAGCCCCAGGCAGGGTGAGAGCACGTGGAGCCACGCACAGGCTGTGCCGAAGCCGGCTGCCTGCAGCAGAGTCCTTGCTCTCGCAGCGGGGTTGCTTGATGGATCATCTGGAAAGAAAAACCAATTAAAGCTTTCCAAGGATTCAAACAAACTCCTTACGGCCCATCAGGGGATCTCCCCTTGATGTGTTTCTCTGGATCATGTGTTTAAGTCATCATTTTCTAGCCCCGCTTCCCAGTTCTGTGACTTGCTGCTGGGGCACTGTCCATCCTTAGACAAAACCTGCGATGTGCTCCGCTGAGGGCTCCTTCCTGGTGTCCATGAACCCTTCCCTTGCCCCTGGAGAGCAAAGTTGTGGGAGAGCCTTACCCTGCTCACAGAGCTTTTGCTGTTGCCCTGGGAGCTGGTTGCTGCCCAAGCGGTACTCTGCCAGTCCACAGCAGAGTTACTGACAGAGAATTTAACTTTGTGGGAAGGTGACAGGCGTTGATAGCTTTTTTACAGAGACTTTATGGTGTCCAAACTTGGAACTTCCTTTCATTAAGACATCAGCCAGGGTTTTATAAGGTCTGAAGTTATATTTATATTTATAATGCTTTTCTTCAGTTTGGGCATGGGTGTTGTTTTGTGGCATTAACTGAAGGGCAATTAGATGCTATTTCAGTCGCAGAACAGGTGATCTGTGCAAGAAATGAGTACGTATCCTATTTGCTCTATAGTTCAGTCTACTCGTAAAAATTCACTAGCAGCTGTACAGCCTCTCACCAGTAACAAAAGCCCTTTACCTTTGGCATTTTAATAGCTGCAGAGATACTAGTAAAAATGTTCGTGGTTTTTAAAAGTTGTATTCCACCATTCCTTTAAACACTTCTCTTCTGCAAGGCAGTTACTGGAGGACTAATGAGGTGATTCTGGGTGAGCAATCGGTATAATTCAGCACTGTAAGGCTGATGGCTTTATGACCTACCACTGAAGTCTGCCTGACCCAAGGAATCGCTGACTATGGACTGAAACCCCCAGCTTGTGGAGTAGCAGTGACAGAAGGGCCCCAGGTTGGGCTGCACTGCCCATCGCTTTGGCCTCCCCTCTGCTCTGAGGCCGTTTCTTTCCAAACCTGCTGAAACCAAGACCTTTGGGACGGACGGGCAGGCCCTGCTGGCAGCCCAGCCTTGGCATTGCAGCCTGGTCCAAGAAGCGCAGCAAGCACAGCGTGATCGGCCCCAGAGGGAACAGCATCCCGTGATGACAGAGAGAGGGCACAAGTCCTTCTCCCCTGCTTGTATTTCTACAAAAACAGCTGGACCAAAGCAGCCTGGTTCTTGGTCGAAAAGAGGCAAGGAATTTGGAAGGTGTTTTATTAGGAGAAAAGAAAGAATTAGATCATTTCTCCCTCAAACAAAAGCCAGACTAGTGGATATTGGCTTTTTCTGTGCTGCCTGCTGCAGAGCAGCCACTGTGCCCAGGAGGTGCTGTTAGCTCGGCTCTGCTGGCGGCTCTGGCCCTACAGAAGGATTTCCAGCCCTTTGAGAGACAGCTTTTTTTTTTTACCTCGTATATGATGTAAAATCAGTTTCATAATACAGGCAAAATCTATCATAATCTCTCCATGCTCAGTGCTTATTTCAGAGCCAGCTGCAGCTGTCACAGCCTAATACTCTCTGCTTAGGGTCTGTGTGTGCACAGCTGGCTCTGGCCCGAGCACCTGCCCTCGGCCCTCAGCAGCCAGCCGGGATCCCCCCGGCAGGTCTGGGCGCCGGTACTCGCCTGCTGCTTTTAGTTTGAACCCCCCCGTCAAAAACGTGCCGAGGGGAGGGTGCCCGATTCCAAGAGAGCCTGGCCGGATTATTTGGACTTAGAGAGCAAAGTGTCAGGTTTGTGTTTAATGAATATCTCCATCAATCATCCCGGCTGCCCCTGGAATAATTACCTTGCTGAGCCCACAGCAGCAGGTAAGCGCCTGGCTAGGGACACAGAGCGGCTTTATGAGCAGCCCCGGCGTTACGCTCGCTGCTGCTGTCGTTTGCCCCGGTTACGTTCATGGTTGGTGCTCTGCAATAGATGCCTATTTATGCCTCCCCGGGGCTGCTTCAGCAGGTACCTCACATTCCTGCGGTGTCGCTGCCCAGGGGAGCTCACCCCGACCTCTGAGGCACATGAAACCTGCCAGAGGTGTCAGTTGCCACCGCACTTGGTGAAGTGCAAACCAGGAGCTCATCTGGGCCTTGCAGTGTATCGGCTGCGCTGAGCTGGAGCCTGTCATGCTCACGTATCCTCATGAGGATGTAACTAGCCCTGAGCGGCTCTCAAGAGCTGCAAGGGAGACAAGCTAGGCTGATTTTATAAAGGCAATAGTTAAACAATTACTAACTCATTCCCTGCGTAACCTCCAGTGCCTGCTGTCACCTCAGCAATGACTCTGGCCCCTTTTGCCTCTGCCTTCGCTGGCCTTTATCCCTGAGCATCATTAGGCTGAAATGCCCAAGCTGTGGGTTTTAAAGGACTTTACAAGGTCATTTACAAGCTTCATAAAATTACAAATTCTCCCTCCCCACAGCAGAAGTACCTTGTAAAATGTGTCCTGTATTGTTTCAGTCTGATGGGACAGGCAGCAAAAGCCAGGCAGCGTCTGAGCGGCAGCAGGCAGTGGAGGGACCGCGTGTGGTGCAGGGCAGAGCAGAAAGCAGGGCCGTGGGCATGGTCAGCAGCAGAGAACGGTAATTCCCTGCCTCTGGCTTGTGCTCTGCTTTCATTTGCCAAGGCCCTTCCCCTGGGAGAGCCCACAGAGCAGTTCCACCTTGTCTTTCTCCTCTCTTACTGAGCAATTACCTGAAGCATACGTCCTGGTCCCTTTGCTTTGGGGTGTGACACCCGTGACACCCCTGCTGGCACGCTAACCAAGCCTCGGACCTGGCACTGTACCTGGGAGCAGGCGGTGCAGTCCCTGGGGGAGCATTTGGTGCTCTCAGCAGACTGCAGTGACCCCCTGCTGCAAAAGCCGGGCACTGAACTGGCACGGGGCAGCACGGGGCAGCCCCCTCGCCCCCACTCCAGGCAGCTCACACCGCCGGTGGTGTGCCAGCAGTCGTGTGCTCCAGCCTGCTGTGCTTCTCTGCTTAGGTTTGGCTTGCCTCGAATAGCATCAGGCAGGAAAGAAAGCGAGCAGCAGCCGCAGCACACACACACACAAAACACTCACAGGTCTTGCACACGTCTGTGCCCCACATGACTTGGTGTCGGGCTGCGCACAATGAGTCACGGCTCATCTTTTCACTGCAGCTGGAAAAAATACTCTCCACTTGTTGCCAGCGTCAGCACCACTGCCAATATTTTTAGCGTCCAGGGAAAGCGTTAGTCGAAGAAGAAAGCAAACAAGGTCCTCCCAACATCAGCTGAAAGATTGCCAGCTAAGGATGGAAAGAAAAATTCTGGGTTCTGCTGATGGCCTGTGCCAATCCATCACATCCAGAAAAACACCCGCCAGGCTGTCAGCCAGCAGGGCTGTGCCAGCACACGGCACCGGTCAATCAGGGCCGGCCGCGAGCAGCATGGAGGCACCGGGAGCAGCCGAGCAGCCGAGGCATCTCCGGCAGGGAAAGCCCAAGGGAGCAAACAGCAGGCAGTGCACGAATGGGAGCCTGTCACTAGACCCAGTTTTAAAGATGTCTCTTAAAATACACTTGTTGCCAGATATGATGACAGGTAACACAATCTCAAGGGCACCCTGAGAAGAAAAAGGGATGGGAAAAGCTTTGCCAAGTCAGGTGGCCCGCAGCTGCCCCCCAGCCCTGCGGTGCCTGGCGCTGTGACCCCTGCAGCTCTCTCGGGAGGGTGACAAGCCCCGGCTGTCCCGGCTTTAAGGTCTCGGGTCAGGGCTGCAGAGCCCACGGGTGTCTCCAGGGGTCACAGCTCAACGGCTTCACGCAGCGGGGCTGAGCTCCCACAGGGACCAGGCCATTTTGGGCTGGGCAGAAAAGCAATAATCCTTCCTAAACCCAGAAATCCTTTCATGCAGTCATGTCAGGGTATAATTCTGTCCCTATTACCGCACAGGGATATTATTGGCATCTTCTTGCAAGTTTTCTCCTTTTGATAACGATCTCAGCTGGCTCCGAGCAGGGACTCGTGCTGGAGGGGAGGCCAGGGAAGGACCCGGCTCTGAGTCTGGTTTTCGGGGCTGGGCACTGTGAGGGGCACAGGGTGAGGGGACGGGGGCAGCGCCTGGGTTCCAGCCCAGCTCTACGCCACCCAGCAGCCACTCAAGCTCTTTGCAGCAGGACGCCAGCTTGTCCAAAGTGCCCGTCAGCCCCAGCCTTGCCTTTTCGCCACAAAGCACTCACCTGCCCCGCAGCGTCTTGGCTTCGACTGCTCGTATTGGTCTCTGCCTCCTTCCTGCCCTAAAAACCTCCTCCTGCTGGTCCCTACCTGGCTGTGGGCTCAGGATCTGATTCCAGCCCCAGCAGAGGCAGCGCACGGCCCCGGCCAGCTGGCAGCTGCGGGCTGTGTGGCTGGAGGCACGGCGGCTGCCTGGTGGCTACTGGCCCTTTGGGCTGGCTTCTTCAATCCGCAGGGGCAGTGCCAATGTAGCTGCAACATTTCCGAGATGTTTGAGGGGACAAAGTTGATACGCGATTCCCCTGCTCGCCCCCCTGCTAACTTTGGATGCAAAATGTTTACAAACAGCTGTTGTAACATCCCTGAGGTCCAAAGAAAAACACTCTGCGAGAGGGAAAAAGATCTTAGCATGGACTTTGTCCAGGAATTCCATGAACAGAGCCAGGAGCTTGTTCAGATGTTTCCCTTCTCGGCTTTGGGTTAGCAGGGTCCGAGGAGATGAGCGGGTTTATCATTGGGAGCAGCTGTGCCGGCACTGGGGCTGCGATACGGCCTGCACAGGGACATCAGGGAGGGTGGTTTCGGGGGGGACAGCCCCCAGGGCCCAACCTGCAGCCACCACGGACAGGTGACAGCAACTTGTCCCAGCAGCCCTGCTCCCACCTGGGGCAGGAGCAACCAGCACATGGTCCCCGGGGTGCCGCTGGGCGTCGCAGCCACCCCCGCTGGCAGCAGTCTGGCTGTGCGGTGTATTTAAGAGGGAAACCCTCTGCTCCCTGGCCCCTCATCCCACACATCACCCCACTCCTCTCCCCGCTGCCATCGCTTTCCGCGACAGGCTGGGCGCAGGGAGCTGCTTTCTGCCCTGGGGAAAGCCCTTGTCCAGCCACACACGGGGAAAACAGCCTGTGAAACAGAGGCGGTCGGATCCCTCGAGCTGAAGTTAACTTTTCTTTTAAAGAGTATCCCTTTCGGGAAGCGGTTTCCTGCTTCTCTAATTGGCATTTCTGAAGGGAGAGAAAGAGATCCCTGTTCCAGAGGCATTAAGCCCTTTAAAGATGCTTTAAGTAACAAAGCAAAGATTAGAGAACACAGATCAGATGTTTTTCCTATCAAAGCCTTTTCTTTTCTTTCTTCCTTTTTTTTTTCCCTGCTGTGGATGCTTCGAGTCTCCGCTGGGCCGGGCTTCATTAAGGCTGTTAACATCGCGCGCTGATGTCTCTGCCCAGCTCACGGTTTGGGTGGCCTGAACTAAAATCTCCCCAAGGGCTCATTACAGGTGGTAGGCAGACAGGGCTGGAGCCTAGGCCACACCACATAGCCCTGAGAGAAATGTGTTTCCCTGACCAAAAAAGCACAATATTATATTCTTAAAACATTCCAGCCCTGTCTGGGTGTTCTCTGCATGCATTCCTGTACGTGGGATTATTATTGTAGAGAATTTATAAAGTCATTCATTTCTCTGGAAGTGTATGACACGGGTTTTGGTTGAATGGGCCCAGTGCAAACTGAGAGCCATGTGGTGCTATAAAAACACAACAGTAAATAAATCAGCAGGGAGAATTTACACTTCAGCCTTCTGATTGTTTTTACATTCGGAGGCTCAGACTCGGAGCCAGAGTGTAAAATAAATACCTGGAGCACCGAAAATGCAGCGTCACATCTCGCCTGCGAGCAATCACACCGGCAAAGCCGAGGTACGTGCAAAGCGAGCGTGTTTACAGCGAGCCCGTGGTGACCTTTTTTTCTTCGGCTGCTTCCTATTTTTCTTGGTGATACCTCAGATCTTTATTATGGCATTGTCGGCCCCACTGCTCCTGCGAGTGAAGGTTGCGTCAGGCCCTCAAGGATTTGAGCACTTGAGCTTTTTTTTTTTTTTTTTTTTTTTTTTTTCCCAGGGGTTATTTTTATCATGGTTCTTTAGAAAAAAAAAAAAAAAGAAAGAAAGAAAGAAAGAAATCACTCCAGGCTGAAACTTGCCAGCTCCTGGGTGTTACCAGGAGGAAATCATTCTTTTCATCTGCGAAAAACAGCAATGGAAGGAGCAGGGAGATGGCCGGCCGGGCTGGGCGCTGTCACAGCCCTGCCGTGGCACGGGGAGCTGGGTGGCAGAGCCCCGAGCCGGGGGGAGCCGCGGGGCACAGGCCCCCCTCGACCCTGCCCTCGGTGGGAGCCGAAGGGCCGCCTGCTGCCCAGGCCGACAAGGTGGGGAGGTGACAAGGTGACCCTGCGATCCAGCGCTCTTCAATCGGAGGAATTTGTGCTGCGTGTGTCCCTGCATAACGTGAGAATGTCACCCAGCTGCAATTTCACCCCTGAAGAGGCAAAGCGTGAAATCATTGTTGATGACATCAAATTGTTTTCGGAAAACCAAAGCTATTCTGAGACGGGTGGAACTTTCCTATATGAAGCAACCCTTTTCCGGGCACAAAGAAGGCTCACAAATACTGCGAGGCAGTAAAACAGCCACGGCTTCAGCTTCTCCCTCGAAGCCCCCCTGCACACCCCAGGGTTGCTGTGGTTGAGTTCACCTCTGCTGACCATTGCACAAATCCAGATTTTTGCTCCACTGCCAACAAAGCTCTGGGGTTATTCAGCTCCTCAGAGCTGGGGCCCCTGCCAGTTCCGATGGCCCGTCTCTCGTTAGCAATCAGCATCTCTCAGGCCGCCGATGTCTCCTCCAGGAGCGATCCGTACGATCCTTTCCCTGTCAGCCTGAAATCACCTCTTCCCACACGGAGCAGGCTCGGGGCCGTGTGCTGGTGGTGAGGTGGCTCTGAGGCCACCTGCGGCACCTCAGGGCTGCCCTAACCCTCCGGCTGCTCCGTCCCGTGGCGGGGACCCCAGGCCAGCCCCGCGGGTGGAAGCCGTGCCACAGCTCCTGTGGCTCTGCCGTGCCGTCCTGCTCTGAGAGCCTGCTGTGCTTTGTGTACAAAATAATGCTGCTTGTGGGAGTGTCTGAGAGCAAAAATGTGGAATTTGGCTTAGTTAAGGGAATGTATTACTGGCATTTGCATTTTCTCTATTTCCTTAGTAAAACAAATCTCTGGTATAACAAAAGGATGAGAACGAAGATAGCGTGGCTCCAGGCCTTTGGTGAAAAGCATTTCTTACACACACCCTCAGGTACCCAGAGCATGCTAGGCTGAGTGGGCCACCTTCCTGGGCAGGCTAAGACCCCAACAACTCTGTTTTGGTGGCTGAGATCAGATTCAAGCTCACAATCCCAACGTACGTGCAAAAATGTGAACCCAAACTGTGTCTGCAAGAGAGATTGTCCCCACCAGCACGCTGATCCTTTTAGTGTCTCTGAAGGCACAGCAACTCTGAAAACTGTTCAGCACATCAGTCTCTATGAATCCATTATGCTAGCCAGACTCCTGGTATCTTTACTGAGGGATTATTTTTGTTAGCTGGCAGTGGAGTTATCGGATAGGAAAATGGACGCATTTTCCTCCGGCGGGTCCCAGCGCGCCGCCCTCCCCGAACAGCCGCCCCCTCCGCCAAGCCCCTTCCCCAGGATCGTCCTCCGCTGTGCATACACTTTTCATGGGTGAGGAAGATTTTGTTGAGTTTTTGGGTAATGGATCCTCTATGCTCACTTGCTCTCTGTTTGGATTGTGAAGGGGCCATTCTGGCAGAGCAGTATTCGGTGGTGGTCTCCAGGAAAAGGCGTTTCTTGCATTAAAAACAATAAAAGGCCCAATGTTTTACAGACAGATGTCCATCAACAGCTGGCTCTGGAGTGGGAAGAGAACACCGGATCTTCTCCATCGTCACAGTGCTGGGGCTCTGCATAGCCACTTGTTTATTTAACAAGCTACATTATTAAACTGGACCTTGGTTTGGGAGTGGAAAAGCCACACAGATGCTTTGATCGTTTATAAAGACCTACTTGAGAGACTGTGCACTTCTCCGGGGCTGCAAGGAAGAAAAAGGGGAAAGTCTGCATTTCACCAGCTTTCACTTAGCTGGGCCATTGGCTCAGCTTGCCTTCGACTCAGATGTCTTTGGACTTGGTCTCATTTGCAAAATTAATGGTATCAGGATCACACAGCCGGGGCAGCGTGCTGCGCGAGGAACCCCGACACCCAGGTGTAGGGAGCTCTCTCCCCATCCCAAACCACGTGCCCTGCTGCTGGCACTGCTTCGGGCAGCGATGGCCCCCTTCCCAGCCCCGTAAGTCCCGCTTGCACTTGGCTTTGAGCCCTTCTCTACCCCATTGCTCCCTCCCAGTCAGGGCTCAGGTTCGAGCTGTACTGAAGCCCAGGAGCGCTCACGGCCAGGCTCCCTCCTACGGCCACGTACCTGGGCTCGGGCAGCCACGTGCCACCACTACGTCTGCCCTCTCCTCGTGGCAGCTGCCCCCACGTTCGTCACAGCAGCTGTTTCCCAGGGCATGGTAACACTTCCAGAGGGGAACACTTTATCCAGCTGAGACTGGCCGGCAGTTTAAATTGGGAAATGTAATTACCCACACTCAATTTGGCCGTGAGATTGTATCCGATGTCTGTTTGCAGCGAGCAGCCATCGCGCTGCGTGCCAGCCCTGCCTCGCAGGGACGCCTCAGCCGCTCGCTAGAGGCAGTGCAACACTTGAGAGGTCTGTGCCCAGAGATGCCGACGGCTCAGTGCAGAAGGAACGTAAAAGGGTGTGATTAAACCCAGACTTCCCGAAAATCCATCACTGCCCCAGCTCGTCCCTATTCTGCTGTCTCTTTGACTTGGCAGCATCAGCTGTGCCCCAAATCCCCGCACACTCCACAGATGGGCAAGGCAGAGGGGTGCCCAGGCTGCCGCACGGACCCAGAGGCTCCCTGTGCCCACCACATGCCTCGGACAGGAGATTTCACAAGGAAGCACATTTTCAGCAAAGGAGCTGGAAGCTGACTCGGCACCTGGGCAGAAGGAAAGTTTTGTCCAAGCCAACGGGCAGAGTAACCACACAGCTTTGCCAAAGGTCTCCTCTGTGCCCAACAAGGGTGAGTGCCGCAGAGAAAGCTGCGCGTTTTCCTGCCTCCACTCGCCCTCCGAGCTGCCTGCCCCTTCTGGCACAGCGCAGCCCTTCACACCACGCCAGGCAAAGTGCTCGTGGGTTTGTCAGAGCATGAAGGAAGGTGGGAATCGCTAAAACCCGGCATTGAAGTGAGAAGTGCTCTCAGCACAGAACGCCAACAGAAGAACAGATCGGGCAGATTATTTTGCAATGACTGCACACATTGATTGTCTTACGGAGATTTTACATTTATTTTTTTTCCGCTTAGCCAATGTGTTCTCTCTCTATCCATGTTTTCAAGAAGCCTAAAGTCATTACAGCACAACCCAGCCACTGGGCTGAAAACGTGATATTCCCAAAGCTGTTATGTAGTCCTAGATATTTTGGACTACTCCTAACACAAGTAACAAAAACAAACACAGCGAACAGATATGTAATTTTACCTAGAAGCCAGTCTAAGATTTAGGATCATAAACAGTACAATCATTATTTACACTTGACTACCTTGTGTCTCAGGGAAGCCTTACAGTTTCTGTTGCATGTTGAATCAGGCTGTGATTTCAGGTTGACCACTATATGCCTCTGCTAGAGAAAGAAGATGGAAAATAATAAATTCAGGCTCCAATAAGGCAATGAGGCAGAATGCTTCAGCATCAGATACAAAGGTTGTGTTTACTTGCTCTGAGCCCAAAGTTAATCCTATTCAATACGTCAGCTGCTCTACTGGAAAGGTTGCACTGGACAATGCCCTTTACTGGATTAATAAAGCTTAACTTTGGGCGTGCAGAGCCACCAGCAAGCCCCAAGCCTGGGAATTTCCATTATCCAGCTCCAGGCCTGTGTTGCACTTTCTCACAGTCCCACGTTTCTCTTCCTTTGGTTTTATTCTTGATGACCTCAGAGTGGTGTTGGTCCGCTGAGCAGCAGGTGCTGGTGCTGTGCCCCCTGGGATCCTTGTGCCAGGGGCAGGGACACGAGGCAGCACTGCTGCAAAGATGGGCAGCAGCACCAAGCAGGGCAGCCCCACGGGGGAAAGGAGCTTCCAAGAAGTGAAGGGCTGAGAAGAGGCATGGGACCTGACTCAGTCGACGCTCACTGTCGGTTAATAAGTTACCTGCAGCAGCTGAGCTGCTCCAGCTGCCCTACACACTGCTGCCTGCCCTGGGGGAAAGCACCTCCAGGGTCCCTTAAGAAGTGCTGGCACTCCCAGAGTCACAGATGTAAGGGCATAAATCCCCCTGAGTGTCGGTGAGACTCCGGGTAGCATTGTCAAGAGAGTCCAAGCAATTTGGCAGCCTGCATCACATCTTCAGACATGTGTAAGGGTCCCTGGTTGGTGCAGAGAGTGCCGAGGGAAATTAATAAGCCCTGTGGGGAGGCCAGGGCCAGCATTGCTCTGATTTACTCTTCTTTGCTGGGCTTTGTTCTCTCTCTCCATCACTGACCAGAGTCTGAATACCTCCAGATGGCAAACCTGTGGGTGCTCTTGGACAGGCACTGAAGTGCTTTCTCCCCCCTGAAAATGGGGCTGCTCCTCCCGAACCGCTGCAGCCCTGCAGGAGGTACCCCAGCAGGTGTAACAAGCAGAGCCCCTGAGTCTGCGTGGAAATCGATGCAGCTCCGCTGACTTTCAGCAGCTTCGGTAACCTGTCAGCTGTCCCACACTGTAAGCAATTGAATTATCATCACTTCTGCTGTGAAGCATGGCATGGCACAGCCAGACACAGCCATCCAGGTGAGTTTATCACTCCCAGCTCTCCGCACGCTTTTCTCTGCTGTTCCAAAAGACCTTCCTGCACGTGTAAGCTCTGCCTCAGCGAGCCCCGTG
The DNA here is from genome assembly GCF_047663525.1 of Anas platyrhynchos. Lineage (NCBI taxonomy): Eukaryota > Metazoa > Chordata > Aves > Anseriformes > Anatidae > Anas > Anas platyrhynchos. The sequence continues at coordinate 10,591,975 of NC_092602.1, forward strand.
GTGTCTGTCCCTGCTGTGAGGAGGGTTTGCAGCTTTCCCTGGAGGCTGGGCTGTTAATGGGGAAGTCGCTAGGGCTCGGCCTCCCGGCAGACTCACATTTCCATCAGCACACTCAGGCTGCTGCTGAGTCCACGAAGCTCCAGGCAGATTTTCTGTGCACTGCTCGGCTCACACATAGCAGAGTGATGCCACACAGGGGTGCTAAAACTTCTTGTATAAAACATCTTCTTGCAAACCCCATTGTTCGGGTACGGGAACCTGCCCCTGCGTCCGGAGGGCAGATCCAGCAAAACTGCTCCGGGGCTCCTGCCCTGGGCTGCCCCTTGCTGCAGAAGGGTCCGACCCCACACCGGGAGCTGATGCTGGCACCGGGAGCAGCACGGCCACTAGTGCTGGTACTGAGAGGTGTTACCTGCTTGTGAGTGTGCCAGTATCCAAGTCTGCATCTCAACCTGGTAACTTCACCATAACGTAGCTCAGGGCTGTGCTGTCTCAATCCCTGTTGTGCAGGGCCGTGTGCTTCATTGCCCTAAAGCGTGAATCCGGTTCCCGCTGCAGCTCACCTGCCTGGCACATCCCAGGGGCAGCGCTCACGGCTCTCACCAGCCCGGGGACCCTGCCTGCTGCCGGGGCAGGACCAGCGGGGAGCGGCACCGCGGCCACCCCAGCCCCGGGCTCTGGCCTCCAGCCCCGTGGGAGCGGGGCCGGCCCCGAGGCCGCTGAGCAGCTGGCCACTGCCCGGGCAGTAACGCGAGCCCTGGCGATGGCTCCAGTGGTGGACAAATAGTAATAAATAAGCAGCAAAGCACCGCGACTTGACAAGCCCTGGGCATCCCCAGGGATTTGTAATGGGATACAGAGGTTTTCACCTCCTGCTCTCTAGTTCACATTTCAAATCCAGCCCTGCTCCGTAGTGACCAAAGGTCATTGCCAGGCTCAGTCGCCCGTGTGAAGACATAAATGGCCTCATTTCTCTAATTCCTCAAGCAAGGCTGGGGGGAGGACCGGATTTGTTTGGGTTTTGTGATGCTGCTGGTACGGGGCAACAGCCGGGCTCTGCGCCTTCCCGCCCCGTCCCGTCCCACCGCGGCTGGCACCCACTCACCTGCACGGCACCTCCCGGGCACCGAGCCCAGCCCTGGCCCACGGGGCACAGCGGGGCTGGCACCGCTCGGAGATCTGCACCTGGTTTCATTGCTCCCATCTGTAAAGCTAAGCCAAAGTGGGAACGCTCTTCCCAAGCTGGAGAACAGCATTTATGGCTTCCCCAGCCCTGTTGCACCCTGCTGGCAGGGAAGTGGCCAGGACGGGGCTGTCCCTGCCCTGCGCCCTCACGGCAGCACGGTGCCAGTGCCCACGCCTTGTACCAGCCCTTTGCAGTGCCCCTCCAGCCCGCACGTTTCCCATACCATTCGATGAGGTACAGGGGTCGTTTTCCCTTTGTGGCAATAGCCAGAGCCGCTCGTGGCTGGCAGAGGGACCTGCCTAGGTTTGCAGATTGCTCTGGATTCCCAGGCACGGAGGTGTTTTATAAATATCCCCTATTATTATGGTGCTCTATTAATAACCGCCGTGGGGAACAATGGGAGCACGCAACAGCTTCGGTCATCCGATGCCAACCAGCCGAGCCTCCGTGGGGCCATGGGACATTCCCAGAAAAGCAGCTATTTGGGGAAGCACAGCATTTGTGCACGAGCACAGGGGATGTGCGAGGCCTTGGAGGATGCCAGGCTGTGGGGCAGGCTCTGGCTGGCAGCCTTGACCCAAAGTGGGGACGTGGGGGCCCCGTCCTGCCCACAGAGCAATCCTCACCTCGGAGTGAGCGATGCACCGGGTGTGACCCTGGGAATTGGGCCCTACCCTTCCTCCTCCCCCGTTGTCACAGCCACAGTGTCTGTGGGGGCACGAGTGGTTCAGAATGAGGCAGCTTTGGGGCAGCCCCGATGCTCAGTCAAAAAGCAGTTTTGGGGGAGACGGCTGGTAAAAGAGGCAGGGTGAGACCTCCCTGCTGGCCTCCCCACCCTCTCCTGCTCTCCTGCTCATTGCACCGGGGGCACGGCAGCGGGGTTTGGCAGCGGAAGAGGATGAAAAAGCCAGGGGGAGCCCAGCCCTCGTTCACCCACAAGGGGCACGGGGAGCCCTGCTCCCGCCGGGTGTTGTGGTCCTTGCTTGGGACCCCGCCAGGTTCACCAGGGAAAGCAGTGCCGGCTTTTTTGCACATTGTTCCTGATGGCCGGGCACTTCCTGAGCCTTTCCAGCATTGCGGGGAAGGGGAGCGAGAGGAAAACGGAACCTTTTTTTATTTTCCTTCCTTTCGCAATTTCTCTGCGATCACAAAAAGCCATATTGCGGCTAATTTTCCTGCCTCCGTTCACACGGGCATTCTGCAAGGGCACAGGAATTCCTCTATGAGGGCCGTGGGCTCCTCTGATGCCCCGCGGGCGGCGCAGCGCCTCGCCGTGCTCCCCGAGCCTCCGACTTATCAGCTTCCTGCACTCAGCAGCGCGGGCGCAGCGTCGGGCCCCGCGTCCTGCCCTGGCCCGTGGTGGCAGAGGCATCGAGCAGAAGCAGAGGCAAGCGCAGAGCCCGCGGCCCCGGGGCCGTTGATGGGATGGAGGTGGGAAAGCAGAGAGGCAGGGGAGAGGCTGCGCTGCCATCCCCGTGGGGTCCAGGGGCGGGACGGTGCTGAGAACCGACACATCTAACCCCTTATCGCACTGAATCGGCACTGATTTGCCCCAGCCAAGGAGCGAGGCCCCAAAATGTGAAGGGAACCAGAAGTCGCAGAGCACTTTGTGCTCCCTGTTCATGCCCAGCTCACTCAGCAGCTGGGTAAGGACGTCGCAGTGCTCAGTTGGTACCTGGGGGGCTTTCTGTGGGACGTGGAGATGGAAACCTTCCAGCTCATCAGCGCTGGCAAAGAGCTTTGCCTAACCCGAGTGTTTCCAGGGCTGTGATAGGCGTCGAGCCCCGTGCTTGGTGCAGGCAGGGCACAGCGTGGATGCGGGTGTGTGGCCGTGCTGCTCTCCTCTCCCCATGCTGCAGTTTGGCAGTGAGAAACAAGCAGTGGCCCCCAGGGCGTTCCAGCAGGGCCGGGGCTGGGAACAGCCTTGCTCTCGCCCCACGCGTGGTCGGAGCCCTGAGCAAGCAAGGGGACCTGGCTCCGAGCACCCACCACCCCCTAATTCCTCCCCGGTTCGGCTTTCACTCGCTTTCCCTTAGTAAGGACATTCTTTTTCTCTTTACCAACTGCAAGCTAGGGAAACCTAATGCCAGTATTAAGAAAAATACTTTTCAAATTATCCTTTAGTTCCAACAGCTTAATGTCCTTACACACGCTTAGTGTGGAGTTTCAGCCTCATCTGTCTGCAGCAGCAGAGCCCGCCCCGGTGGGGAGCACAGGACCCCTTTCATGTCGACGTGCCGGTCCCCGGCCAGCTGCGGGGAGCAGCGGCCACGCGGAGCATCGAGTCCTACCCAGAGGAGCCTCCCGACAAGGGCTGAGCACAAATAGCTGGTTGTGTTTTGGGGCTGTTACAGAGCTGTGCTGGGAGAGCTGTGATGGACAGGATCTGGTGCTCGTGATCTCGGTGTGGGCAAAGCCGAGCTTCATGCTCCGTGTGTGCGGCACCCAGCGCAGGGAAGGACCAACGCACGGCACGGGCCTGGGGGTTGCTCACCTGCTTATCCCTGCTGCTTTAAGGGTGACCCTTTGTTAAACAACCCGAAATGCATCCCAGCTGGTTTATGGTGGGGATGAGGCACGATGCCTACCTCCCCTGCATGCAGATGCTCGCTGCAGATGTCCACCCCTTGGCACCACAGCCCCGCAGCGCTCCAGGTGCGTGGGTCGTGGTCCGGGTGTGTGGCCGTGCTGTCCTTCCCCAGGAGCCGGTAGGGCAGGCAGCACCTGAAGGCTGGTTCCTCTGGCGTTGCTTCTGGCACTAGACCTGGAGTTTGCTGAGGGCTGTGAGCTGGTTACGCAGGGCTTGGTGCTGGCCCCCTCCTGCTCTCCCCATGGGGCAAGAAACGATGCTACTAGGAGTGGGGGCAGCACCTGCACTGCCAGGAGGGACAAGCAACGAGTGAGCAGTGGAGCTGCCTCTTCCTTTTACTGGCAGAGCCAGGCGAAGGTTTTCTCGTGGGGAGCCAAGCTGCCGGCACAGCCGGGCACCCTCGAGCCCACGCCGCTCACCTGGCTTGCTCAGGGCGAGAGCGGGTGCTGGCGGGGAGCGCCCGGCCCGCCCGGTGCTGTGACACCTCGGGGCTGGGGAGGGCCACGTGGGGGCTGACTCAGGGAAATGCCTGGAAAACGCTGACGAAAGTCAGAGCCGAGGGAGGAATACGGCAAATGTTACTGCTGGAGGAGGGACGTGGCGGGGGGAGGCTGATGCACCTGGAGCAGGCGGGCCACGGGGCAGCACCTGTGTGTCCCCATGCGCCGCTGAGCCTTGGCTGTGCCCAGTGCAGAAATGAGAGAGTCAAACAAAATGGGTGGATGGATAGGGAAAAGGCTCACAGCTGGGGGCAGGCAGGCTGCCACGAGGGCTGTCGCTGCAGCACCCGGTGCCGTGTTCCTTGCGACGCACAGCCGAAATCCCTACCACCGGGCTCACAGGGAGGGGATACGTGCGGGGTGGGTGCCTCGGGGAAGGCACTGCCTCTGCACACACAACAGCACACATGGGACGTGGCCACCTCGGTCTCTGCCCCCCAGGTTCCCTGGCTGGCAAAGCGCCCTGCGGCTGGAGGGGCTGGCACAAGCCCGGAGCCTGAAAAACGGCCCCAAACACCCCCCCCACTCCTCACCCCCCTCCATCCCTGCTACCGAGCGTAGAAATGAAATCTGGCTTCTCAGAAGCCTTCGCTGCCCCAGAAAGGGGATTGTTTAGCTAAGATTCACGTTCACACAATGAGACCTTTATGGCTCCTAGGCAAAGAAAAGGCACCAGTGGAGCCGCAGTCTCTCAGTGAAACAAAGGGGTTGTTTTCAAGTAACCGAGCCTGTTTCTTACCAGCGCAGGAAAACACTGAAGCTTTAGACAAAAACCAGCAATTTGGATTTCGTGAGCGTGGCAGAAGAGCCCCGGTTCAGCCCAGTGGTGTGTGCACGGGTGCAGGCTGACACACAGTGTGCTCACACCGTGCACCTTGGGCAGGTGGCTGGGAAGAGCTGGAGAGACAGGGAGCGAGCAGAGCGGCTGGGCAGAGCTTCGTGGTGGTGATGTTTTACCGAGCTGGGGCTCTGGGCTGCCTCCTCCCAGTGCTGGGTCCTGCCTGGTGCTGTGCCAGTGGTGGGGGCAGCACCTGAGCTCCGGCTTCGCTCTCGCCCCTAGGGGACTGTGAGACACCTTTGCAAAGCCTCTTGGTGCTCCACTCATCGCATATAAAACGTGCTGCAAGGCTGCACCCAGTGCCTTACCCTGACAGGTCTGTCTGTCCCACACCGTGCTCTGGGATAAGCTGTCCAACCTCACTGGGAAAAAATCCCTCGCTACCCCAGCTCTGCCGCAGAGACACCTTGAAGTTGTCCTCGGCACACAGTGCAGTAAGCCCAGAGAAGGCTCCAGGCTTTGGACCCAGCCCTAAAGTGAGGCCCCGCTAGCAAACACCCCCCTCTCTCCCTTGCCACCGTCTGGGTGCCGTTCCCTGCCCACCGCTGGGAAATGCCCGTGCCTCCCCAGCCTGCTCAGCCCCTGCCCCTGCAGCTCCTCCACCACACGGCCGTCCCGCTGCCCTCCCCAAGGTTTTCCGGGTGAGGGATGGCACCACCCCAAAGCGGGGCTGCCCCCCGCTCCCTTCCTCTCCACAAATAAACAGGGAGGTGCTGACAGCGCCCGCCTTGCCCAGCAGCCTTTTGACAGACGACTGAAGCCCCCCAGTGAGGAGGGTGAGCTGGGGGGGCTGCGTGCTCGCAGGGAGCCAGGAGCTCAGCTGCCCCAGTAAAGGCACTGGGCTGTACTGGTTCTACCTGGGCCTGGCCCGGTTCATGGTGCAGAGCCCAGTGAGACCTGGCCGTGCCAAAAATGAGCAGTGCCACGGGGCTGTGCATCCCCACCGGGGCTGTGGCACTGACATTGGAAATACCCCGAGAAGGGTGTCTTTGTATTGTAATTTTGAGTTAAAAAATAGTAAATCAGTAATTTCTGGCATTTGGGGAAGCCACAAACCATGGCTGGAAAACACTGCCCCAGCACAGGGGAGCCCGGGCTCTGCCTCCTCCCGGAGCCCCAGGGGCTTGCGCTGCCCTGGGCCAGCTGCGGTGTCCTGGGCCCCACCTGGGGCTCCCGTGCTGGCTGTGCTTTTTGGGAGCGGGACCAGCACAGCCTTGCCTTGCTGTCTCCTCCCCTCAAAAGCACCAGGGCCGTGGGGATGGAGGCGGGTAATTGAAGCAATCAGGTTGTTCACTCTGAGGAAATCTTGACATTTTTAAAGCAAATGCAAACAGCAGCCTGATGCTCACCTGAGCGGGGAGAGCTGCGAAAGCCCAGCCCAACATTTAATTTACTTTTCTTTCCTTTTTTTTCCCCCCCTGAAGTAAGTCATACGTAACATCTGGCATTCATCTTTTCTTTCTTTCACAGGCACGGCAGAAACCCTGGTGTGAGTCATGTCCATTTAAATATGGAAGCACATCATAAAACCTAATGGAGAGTCCAAAAGGTGAGCTTTTATGTGGTTACAACTCATAGAGAGGTCAAGATTGTTTGGTTTAAACACGGGGGGTCACTCTGCGCGTGAAGGTGGTCCTCTAAACCTTTCGGAAGGCTTGTTTGCTCAGCGCGAGAGCTCAGCTCAGCGCCCGCCGTTTTGCTGCCTGGCTCCCGACGAAGCTGCGGCTGTGCGGGGAGAGGCAGCGGCACCGCAGGGGGAACGCGGGCACGGCCGCATCCTGCAGCCGGGGGGGCACAGCCTCAGGGAGGGTCCCCAGCCGGCAATGGGAGCTGGGGCTCTGCTGCTGGTGGGGTTTGGGGGTTTTCAGATGCATTCGCTCATCACCTGTAAAACCCTGCCCGCGTCCTGTGACAGGGAAGAGGAGGAGTGTTAACGACTCACCCTTCGTTGTTGAGCTCTCTCTGTTTTATTGACTCTGAAATAATTTTCAGTGACCACTTATTCCTATTTTATTGGCTTGTTTATTGTGACTAAACATAAGATAAAGCAAACCTCCTGTTCCGGGCTGCTGTAAAGATGCTGTTTGATCTCTTTTGCCTGCTGCACGTTACATGGAGCCAACTCCAGGCGTCTGCACCCCGCCAGGCTTGTCCCAGCGACTGTCCCAGCCGTGGGCAAGAGTCCCAGGCTGGAGCAGGATCTGTCCTTCTCCTGGTGGAACAGACCAGCCCAAAGCTCCAGGCTCCCCCTTACTGATCACAGGGATGATTTCTGACTGTAAGCAAACAAGACTTCGGGCTGGGTTATTAAACCTGGCCTGGATCAAGGTGGATGAGTGGTGCACCCAGCGCCATGCCCAGCTCTGACACCAGTGCAGCCTGGGCTGTGGCAAGCACCAGAGTCGCTCCATCCCCTGGGTGCTGTCCTCAGACACCTGCTCCGACCAGAGGCTGCAAATTAGGATACAACTAAAATACTGCCAACAAGGGGCAAAGCGCCTGACATCCTGGAGGCATTAGGCTCTTAGGGTCTGCTCCGTGATCCTCCCTCCCTCCCTGCAGCCTTGTTTCCATTACCGTTACATCTCTATTTACTGCTGGTGCCCCAGGTTGTCTCATGCTAGCAAGCCGTGTGTCTTGACCAGGACAAGCCCCTTCCTCAGCTGTGGTTTGAATTTTCCACCATTTAATCCCCAGTTATCATGTTTGGGCTGGATGGGATGATTGGAGGCTGCACATTCACCTCTGAGAGGGAACGAGGAGGTGACAGTCCCTGCCTGAGACCCACCCCTGCCCCAGCATCGTGTGGCCACAGGGGTTGGCACGGCTGAGCTTTGGTGCAGGACCAACCTTTGAACGGATCGAGGAGCTCCAGCTGGTCCCCGTGGTGGTGGGAAACCCCTCAGGTAACCGAGCAGCACGGCCTGCTCCTGGCCCAGAGTCCGGGCTCTGACTGGCAGAGGCTTGACCTGCCCTGGGATCCTGGGGGTGCCCTTCACACCTCCTGCTCCTCCCTGCAAACCCAGGGAAAAACGATGCCCTCATCCCGTGCTGACCTGGCTGTGTTTCCACAGCACACGTGTTTATCCATCATTACCCACCAGGTTGCTCTCGGGGAGAGCAAAGTGAAGCTGGGTTTCCACGCTCTGGCTGATCTGTGGTTTCTCCTCTGCTGAAGACATTTCCCAGCGCTCAGGAGAAGGTGCGATTTCATTTAACGTCGCTCTGTCCTGTCTCTCACTGCTTCCTGCCAAAAACCTGTCAGTTCCAGCCAAGCTTCCCGTCTGCTTGTTCTTTGCCATACCATGAAGTCTGGGCTCAGTTTGTAGCTCCTGTGACTGCAGGAAAACAAATCCGTCCTGCCCTTGCAGCCCAGGGCTGTGCCTGAACTTCCCTAGGCCCTGAGTTTGCTCCTCCGCGATTCCCCCTCTGCCAGCCTTGCCCCAGCTTGCTGCAGAAAATGGGACCTCGAGCTGCCAAACAGCCCGGGCTGAGGTCTTGTTTGAAAGCAGTCAGAAATGGCCCCTGTGCGCTCAGAGAAGTGGGTAAGTGTGAACTGGACGGTGTTTGGACCCAGACTTGTGGACGAGGGCAGCAGGCAGCAGTGCTGACTCCAAACCCCACTGCTGTAGTTTCACATCAGGGCCTGGTGACGGGATTCATTTGTACCCCAGCCCCGTTCCCCTGTCGCTCTCCCCTGCACATTTCCCCTTCCCAGGTACGGGGTCTGCTGGTCCTTCCAAGGGGTTTCCATTCAGGTCTGGCAGCGCCGCTGCCATGTGTTTTTCATTTCGATGACTCCCCTACGGTGTCTGTTATCACCCAAGTCTCTATTAAGATTTATTCCTGTTATTGTAGCAGTCATTTTCCCCAGTACATGTGCATTGTATTTGGAGAGAGTCATAACCACTCTCCACATCCAACAGATGCTGTAGTCAGAGCGACTCCTGCTTCCACTTACCAGACCTTTCTACTAATATGGGATTTCACCAACAACCACAAGCGCTGTTCGCTCCCCAAGATTTCCGCACTGTCGTTTCTTGACTGTGTTAGTGGCAAGGCACTGATCAGAGCTCCAGCTCCACGCAAAGCAAAGCTGCAGAAAGGTTTTGCTTGGCTTTGCTTTTAGCCACTTTTCCATTCAAAGTGGTGAGAGGCTCCTGCTCCCGACGGCTGCGGGGCTGAGTGTGAACGGGGCCTCAGGGTGGGCAATGGTTGCTGTGAGAGGGGCTAAAGGCTGGGTCGCCTCGCTCCTGGGACCCGATGCGGGCAGGCTGGGGAGGGCTGGGACTCGCTGGACCTGGAATATTTATTTCAGAAGGGGTCACAGTCCGTCACCTGGGGCTGGATGTAGGCAGCAGAGGTTGGGCTGTGCTGGCATCGAGTTGGTGCCACGCTGCCCCTCTCCAGCCTCCCCTGCTCCACCTGCCCGGCAGCACCGAGCACAGCCCGTCCTGCTGGCGGGCAACAGAAAGGCAGGAGCTGCCTTGGAGGACAACAAAATCAAGGGGCTGACATCCCGAGGGCAAAGCAGCACAGCCTTCCCCTCTGCGATGCTGCCTTGGCCTGGTGAGTCCCTTCCTGTGCCCGCAGCCAGCACAAGCGTGCCTCAAAGTCGCTGGGTAGAACCAGTCATGGGGGGCACGGTGCTGTAACAGCGCCCGGGTGGAAACCGGGGGGTGGCAGGGTTTGACTCCGTCCCAGTTTCAAAGCACCCGGGCTCTGCCAGCAGCAGAGCGGGGCTTTTGGCAGCTGCCATCCCCACCACGGCTCTGCCTCCTGGCAGCTGGTGGCAGTGCTGTCCTGCCTCCCCTGGGGCCCAGCAGTGACCCAGCCCCAGTCCCCATCACAGGCAGCAGCACAGCGCTGCCTGCCCACAGCATCCACAGACCCTTCCAATTTGCCCCTCTTTCATCCCGTAGCAGTTTGGTCGGCTCGTACGGAAGAAAGGAGCTCCAAATGCTTTCCGGGCCTAATAATATCCATCAAAGCGTTTCCAGGGCTGAGGCGAGGATATACACTGCGGCACGCAGAGCAGGAAACGGGCTCGGGTTTTCCAAAGCTGCCTCTTCCAGCCAGAGCAAACCACAAGATCACGGGAGGACAAGAGCGCTGCGCTCGTGGCTTTGTTTGCCCCAGAAGGAATTGATTTGATGAGAAAGGAAATTGGCTTTCTTTAATCTGTCCTTGTGCAAATTCCGCAGAGGAAGGACTGAGCCGAGTTGTGCTGGCAAGGAAAAGATCAGCCACCGCATCGGCAGTTCCTGACAGCGAGCCACCCCTCAGTGCCACTCGGTTTGCATTTTTTGCAGGGCTGGTGGCGATCCCCAGGCCATGGCCCCGCAGAGCTCCCCGTGGCGGCTGGCGGAGGCACGGAGCCCTCACCACAGAGCCGGCAGCCGCACAGCTCGGGCCCCACAGGTTACAGGTTCCCCTTCACATCTGCCTTCCTCAGGTGATGGGGGTCCCGCTTCTGGCTTCGCCAACGCCAGGTTTTCCCCTGCAAAACTGGAGAGGAAGGAAACGGCTGCTTTCCTTCTCACCTCTGGGAAGCCTGACTGTGCACCTCCACGTCCGTAACCTGTCCTGGACAGGCAGGAGGATGTTCCTCACGCAGCAGCCACCTGGTTGAGAACAAGTTGGATTCAGTCACCATTTTCCTTTAAAAGCGTTGTTTGAAAGAATCACACAAAACACGAAAATCCATGGGAATGGTGATTCCTGACCAGTTCCAGGCAGGCATCTCAACTATAACGTGGGAAGTCAAGGTAACGAGTAGGAAGAACAAGAGTTAACTAAGGTGTCATTGGAGAAGAGCTAGAAATGGTGCAGGGTTATTTTATACAGCAAAACCTAAAAATACAATAAATAAATTATACAGAAGCCTAAGCCAAAATTATCCTGGATCTCTTTCAATGCCAAACAGACTTCTCAAGGTGACTAAATGTCTTCGTTGTTGCTTACATTGAGCACATCAAGATGCAGCTAGAAAAAGGCTTTAAATCAGTGCCAAGTGACCTGGGCACCCCACACCCAACTTGTTTGAGCCACGGCTGAGGCAGGATTGGGAGCACTGAGCCTTGCTCAGCTCCGCTCTGCTTCACAGCGCTGAGGGAGCTCTGTAACACACATTGCCCTTACCAGAGCTGGGGCAGTGATTACAAAGCCCATTGTGAGGCCTTCCCGGCATCTGGGGAGGTCCCTGCCCCTTCCTGCCCATACGGCGCCTGCTGCGGGCTGCCAGGTCCCTGTCCAGGACTGTGCCAGCAGGAACACGCAGGGCGCTGGGCACGAGCAAGGCCACGTGTTGCCCACGGGTAGGGCTGAGCGCCCGGCCGGCCGGTCCCCTGCGTGGGCAGCCTGCCCCCAGCACCCACAGCAGGGCTGCGTCCTCCTGGGCTGCTGGGTGGTGGAGGCAGGAGCCAGAGCAATGGCCCCAAATCCTCATGTGCCTTGTGTCTGGGGACAGCTCTGCTGTGTGGTGTGGGTCAGCAAGCTGGGAAGGGCCCTGCCTCACCTGGCCTCCCAGTGAGGTGCCCCACCACAACGCTCCGAAAATGGGCAGTGTCCTGGGGAAAGGGAAAAAGGGAGAGACCCACTGGTCACAAAATCCTCTGAGGATGGGCACATGTATAGGTGGGCAAAGGGAGGAGGAGAAAGAGGAGGAGGAGAAGGAGGAGGAGGAGGAGGAGGAGGAGGAGGAGGAGGAGGAGGAGGAGAAGGAGAAGGAGAAGGAGAAGGAGAAGGAGAAGGAGAAGGAGAAGGAGAAGGAGAAGGAGAAGGAGAAGGAGAAGGAGAAGGAGAAGGAGAAGGAGAAGGAGAAGGAGAAGGAGAAGGAGAAGGAGAAGGAGAAGGAGAAGGAGAAGGAGAAGGAGAAGGAGAAGGAGAAGGAGAAGGAGAAGGAGAAGGAGAAGGAGAAGGAGAAGGAGAAGGAGAAGGAGAAGGAGAAGGAGAAGGAGAAGGAGAAGGAGTGGAGCAAGCTGGCAGAAGCCACACTGCCTTTATGAAGACAAATTTGGGCTCTGGGAAGCATCGCAGGCTTATTTTCAGGTCCGGTCCGTGCTCCCAGAGGCTGCACTCTCCTGTGTGCTGTTAACATGCACAAGCCGCCCTCAGTGACAGCGCAGAGCCCGGGTGCCTCTCGGCTGGACACGTTCCAGAGGGTACAGCTCCAGCATTGACGCAAGAAGAAAAATCTCTGGGATGGAGTTAGTCAGTTTTTATGCTGGATTGGATTCGAAGAAGCAGCTGACGTTGGCTGAAGCATCCGTTCCTTATGGTGCTTGGGTCAAGTTTGCAACGTGTCCAGTGAAATACCCAGCAACGTGGGGAGAAGAATTATCCCAGCAGGAGCCCTGTAGGTTGTGCAGCCTCCCGTTAGGACGCTGAGCCCTGCTGATTATTGTTTGTGTTAATTTGTTTGTGCTGGCACAGTGTGTTATGCCAGTAATTAATATATAGCATCATCTGCTGCACCAAATCCCCGTGAAAACATGTGAGCTGCAGAACAAGTGGCGATGATCTGCTCTTTGCCGTGACAGGGAACAAGGTGGGACAGCAAGGAATATCGGGTATCCCAACAGAAAAGGGAGGAAGTCCTTGCAAGGAAAGAGCCCTTACGGGACAGTCTGCAGCAGCTGCAGGCGGGGAGCTCTGGGGACACCGCGTCTCCGGGTGGTGGCCGGGTTCCACTGCGCACGAGGACTGTGCCTGCCTGCCCGCTGCCCCATGCAGGACGGCTCCGTCCGGGCCCTTCTGCTTGGAAGCAAACCAGCAGGCAGCCAACCTGTGTGGCCAGCACGGCTGCAGCACAGAGCCTCGCGTGGGTCAAGCCTCAGCGACTGCATCCAAATGCAAACCGGGCCGGCTTTAGCCAAAATAAATGTCTGCACAGGATGCTGCTCAGGGCTGAGCGAATATAAACCTTCGGAGCAACAACCACCACTGCGTCACGGAGAAACGCTGCCCTTTCTCTCCGGTGACTCGCTCACGAGTGGAGGGCTTGGAAACAGCTCTGCCCCCCCAGGGGGCACCCAGAGGAGCGCTGCAGTCGCTGCAGTCGCCGCTTTTCCTCGGCTGCAGCACAGCGGTGCTGTCCTGCCCCGCAGAGCACAGGAGGGGCTCCCGCTGCTCTGCCCCAAACTTGCACTGCAATAAGGAAATACGCTTCAATTGAAGCAGTTTTGGCACCTCAGTACCGGCGAGGGGGATCCTTCCTTCAAACTAAAAGCGCCTCATTTCCCCGCGGCTGTGGCCCCAGTTCTGTGCTCGGGGCGTGCAGGAAACCAGGCAGGAGCTTCCCTCTGCTCATGGGGCTGGGGTGCGAGCAGGGAAAGGGCCAGGCTGGAGGGGACAGGCACAAATTCATTCCCTACAGAGCACAGCACAGCAGCACCCCTGATAAGAGCTGTCTGACAGCATTCAAGAACAGCACACAGAGGGGCTGCAAGGAGCGGGGCAGGAGCTGGGGGAAGCCGGAGGGGCAGCCTGTGCCATGCGGCACCCAGCTCCGCAGACATCTTGTTTTATTTTCTTTACGAGCCCCTGATCGCCATTAGGATACATTTATACCTTTTTTTTGTGGGCTGCCGAGGGAGCCTGCCTGTGCACTGGGAGCCTGCAGGGCTGCTGCTGGGCTCTCACCAAGGAAAGGGGCTCGTGGGGGCCACGTCTGGAGCGGGGGCAGGACAGAACAGCGGGCACTGGGCTGCTAATTAATAGTGCCCCTCCGAGCCCCAGCTCCCTCCCCGCATCCCGTCTCACCCCGATCATTTTCCAGCTCTGCACAGGGCCACTTTGCCCTTGAGGACTCTGTCACCCCCTGCACAGCTGTGGGATGAGTCCCGGTGCGCTCACGACCAGACGAGCTGGGGTAACCCCAAATGCCCGGGCCCTCGGCCAGGCCAGCCCCAGGCTCCCCGGGGAGCTCAGGGGCCAAGCAGGGTCCTGCAAACTTCGTGGTCCCAACCTGTGAGCACGCAGGGCAGGCACGCTGCAGGAAGGTACAGACCTTGCACTGGGGAAACGCAGGCTCTTGTCAGAGGGAAAAAAAAAAAAAAAAAGGAAAAAGGAAAAAGGGAAAAAGAAGGGGAGAAACCCCGCCGGCTGCATGCCGGCAGTGGGTGGCTGACAGCTTTATTTCTGAGAATTTCACTGTGCGTGATCTCTCTGTTGGGATCTGCAGGCAAGTGACCCCATAAAACCAGCCCAAAATCCCCATAGCAAATAACGCGGAGCCAAGGCTGGCAAGAGGGAGCTGGCGGGGGGTGCGGGGGTGTGGGGTGCGGGAGCCAAGCCCCACTCCTCGGCCCCACGGACCCCACGAGGGCTGCCCCGTGCCCGGCCGTGGGGTCAGGCAGCCCGTGGAGCCGCCGGAGTCCCGGCTTCCCCGGGCGCATCACCGCCTGTCTGCGAGAAAGCCGCGGCTGTTCGGGAGGACTGTGCTGGTTGTAACAACAATTTTTTGTTCTTGAATTCCTTCTTCTTCGGGGCTTCTCTCTCTTTTTTCTTTTTCTTTCGTTTTTGTTCTTTTTCACAAACAATTTTCTTGCTTTGCCTCTCTTTCCTATTTTCTTTCTTTCTTTCTGTCTTCTTTTCTCTCCTTTCCTCTCTTTTTCTCTCCTTTTCTTTTTTCTTTTCTTTTTTCTTTTATATTTTCTTTTCTTTTCTTTTCTTTTCTTTTCTTTTCTTTTCTTTTCTTTTCTTTTCTTTTCTTTTCTTTTCTTTTCTTTTCTATTCTATTCTTTTCTTTCCCCTTTCCTTTCCTTTCCTTTCCTTTCCTTTCCTTTCCTTTCCTTTCCTTTCCTTTCCTTTCCTTTCCTTTCCTTTTTCTTTTTTTTCCTCTTTTCCTTTCTTTTCTTTCTCTTTTTTGTTTCTTTTTTTTTCTGATTCTCTTTTCTTTTTTGTTTCTCCTTTTTTTTTTCTGTTTCCTTTTTTCTGCTCTTTTTTTTTCTTTTTGTTTGTTTCTTTTCTTTTTCGTTTTCATTTTCTTTTCATTTTCTTTGCTATTTTCTTTACTCTTTCTCTTCTCTTCTCTTCTCTTCTCTTCTCTTCTCTTCTCTTCTCTTCTCTTCTCTTCTCTTCTCTTCTCTTCTCTTCTCTTCTCTTCTCTTCTCTTCTCTTCTCTTCTCTTCTCTTCTCTTCTCTTCTCTTCTCTTCTCTTCTCTTCTCTCTTTCTCTACTCCCTCTCCCCTTCTCTCCCTTTCTCTCCCTTTCTCTCCATTCCCTCACCTCCCGCCTTTCTTCCCCAGCCCGGGCCCCGGCCCATACCCCCGCAGCAGCCCCGTGCGGCGCCCGGGGGAGGCCGGAGCAGGACCCGCTCCCGGCTCGGCCTCAGGTGGCACCTGCGGGGCAGCGGGGCCGGGCCGAGCCCGGGCAGCGCCGCGCCCCGGGGGGAGCGGGCTGGGGGCGCCCCGGGGGCAGCGGCGAGCGGCGGCGGCGGCCCCGAGAGCGCCAGGGGCGAGCGGGGCTGCGGGGCCACCAGCCCGGCTCACCGCCTCCCCTCGCCTGCTGTCTGCTCCTAGCGGTCTCCCCGACGTCGTGGGCGCTCTCGCTTTCTTTTTGCTTTCTCTTTCTGTCTTTCTCACCTTTTTTTTGCTTTCTTTCTTTTTTTTTTTTTCTCCTTTTTTTCTCTCATTTTTCTTCTTTCTTTCTTTCTTTCTTTCTTTCTCTCTCTCTCTCTCTCTCTCTCTCTCTCTTTTTCTTATTCCTGTCTTTCCTTCTTCTGTTCTGTTACTTCTTCAATTTCTTCAATTTCTTTTCTTCTTCTCTCTCTTTCCTTCTTTTTCTATATGTATCTTTATCTCGTTCTCGTTTCCTTCTTCTAACTCTCGTTCTGCCCTTCTGTCAGGCTTTCTCGGTGGCTGCTGGTTAACGACACGTTTGATTTTTCGATCCATCAGATGCATTCGTTAATTTTGGTTCTTATAGTTCAAGCGGCAGTTGCAAAATAATCCTAATAGCCGCCGTAGTCGGAATAATAACGATGTTGGCTGTAAGAGTAACAGCAGTGCTCGTCGATAACGGTCCCAAACCCCACGCCAGAAAATCCGCGTTTTCCCGGGGAGCTGCGGGAGCTGCGGGCTTCCCTCACCTGCCGGCAGCCCCGGCTGTCCCCTCTCTGCCCTCTCACAACGAATCCCGCACTCCCCGCGGCTCCTCAGC
The DNA here is from genome assembly GCF_047663525.1 of Anas platyrhynchos. NCBI lineage: Eukaryota > Metazoa > Chordata > Aves > Anseriformes > Anatidae > Anas > Anas platyrhynchos. Next base: position 10,608,252 of record NC_092602.1, read on the forward strand.
CCAGCTCCCCCGCGGTGTCGCCGCGGTGCCGGCTCCCGGTTTGTGGCACCGGCTTGCAGAGACGCCGGAGACCGGGACCGGGACCGGGACCGGGACCTCTCCGCTCCGCTCCGCTCCCAGCGCGGGGCTCGCCCGGCCCCGGCCCCGGGGCTGTTCCCCTCCGGGCCGTGCGCGGAGTGCGGGGCTGCCCCTGGCCGGCCGCAGCCCCGGCTGGCTGCCGCTGCCCCCCACCCCCTTCACCCCCCCACCCCCCGCTATTTATGTGCTGCTCCCCGAGCCCCGCAGCTCGGCGGGGAGCCGGGGCTGCCGCGGCAAGCCCGAGCCGGGCCGTGCGAGCCCCCCCAGCTCCCCCGCAGGCCGGGCTCGCCGGGGGCCCGTCGGGGCGCAGAGGTGAGGGGCGGGAGGGACACGCGGGGCCTGGGGGGGACGGGAGGGGAGCTGCGGGAGGGCTGAGAGCGAAGGAGCGAGGGGGCTCTGTCCCCGCCGGGCCCCCGGGAGCGGGCAGAGCCCGTCGGGGCCGCACCTGCGGCACAGCCCGGCCAAAAGTGCCGCCGCCCGACCCCGGGGCTGGAGCGGAGCCGGAGGGGGAAAACCCTGCGAGGGAGGGCGAAGGGAGCTGCCCGCGGCGTCCGGCCCCGGCTCGCCTGAAAGGTGCGGGGCATTGCGGGCTGCGGGACCCCGACGGGGGGAGCCGGCGGCGGGGCTGGGGCTGCCGTCGGGGGACCAAGGGGACTGCAGCGTCGCGTTGCTTTCCCACTGCCGCCGCTGGGTTTTGCACCGCTGAGGCCCGAGGATGGCGGGGCACAGGAGAGGGGTGCCCCGGGCAGGGGGGGGGCGGCTTTTCTTCGCCTCTCCCGCAGCGCGGAGCCGCTCCCGGTGGGACAAGCCCGGGCTGCCCCCCCCAGCCTGAGCGGGCGAGGTGGGGGAGGGGGTTTCAGAGGACCCCCCCTCACTCTCGTTGCCTTTCCGACAGCCCCCAGGCTCGATCCGTTCAGCCCCGGACCAGGGAGGGCCGCAGCGCCGGCGGCAGCGCGGTGTCAGCCCGGCGGCGGCACAGCCCCGCGTCGAGGCTGGATTCGCTTCGCAGCGCTCCGGCGAAGCAGAGCGGCCGGGGAGCGGGACAAGCGCCCGGGGGCTGGGGAGACGGCCGGGAAACGTGGCCGGGGGCTTTAGGGTCCTGGTGGGAGCACGGGGAGGCCGGCCCGGGGCTGGGAGCGGAGCCGCGGGGCTTGCACGACCCCCAGGGCAGCAGCGATTTGGGGACTGGGGGGGGGCGGGCGGCCCCGTGGTACGGCTGGAGGCTGTTCCCGGGAGGTCCCCTGCTCCCAGAGGGTCCCCTGATCCCGGGGGGTCCCGTGCAGCCCCCCGCGGGCGGCCAGGCCGAGGGCTTCGCACCCGGGCTGTGCCCGACGGGGCGCCGCTTCCCGCTGCGGCTGCAGCCACGAAGCAGGAAGGGGAAAGGGAAAGAGCCGAGAGAAAGGGAGAAAGTCGGGGCAAGCAAAGCACGGACAGCAACCCCTCAGCTCCCTCCTCTGTTGGGACGCTGGGTTCGGGGCTCTTCTTAATTCCCAGATATTTTTTCCTCCCGCGGGAGAGGCTGCCCCAGGGCCGGGCACCTCCCGGGGCCGCTTTGCCGCGTTCGCGGCTCCTTCGTTTCCCCCCGCACCCCGGGAGCTTTGCTTCGTGGGCTCCTAACGAAATCCGTTCCCCTCCTGCGTTGCTCGCAGCCAGGCAGCAGCGCGGGGCCGCACCGGGCCCCCCTTTGCCCCTGCTCCCGGCACCGAAAATGCCCCGGCCGGGAACGGCAGCGGCACGGAAACAACCCCTGCCGCGTCCCGTTGTGCCCTTGTGCCTTCAGCTGCAGGAACATATGCTCAAATATGTACGAGTAGTCTAGATTTTTCTCTGCAAATATTTTTACCGCATCCAAAGATAATATTTCAACAGAAGAATCAAGCCCCGCAGGCTACAGACAGGGCAGCTATATATAACCCGCTTGCTCACTCGGGCTCTCGGCGCACCGCTCGGGTTATGCAAGCCCCGGTGCGGCGGTAGCCACCGGCGCGCCCCACGGCTCCGCCCGCCCCGTCGGGGGCAGCTCCCCCGGGACTTCGCCGCGGCCGCCCGACGGAGCCACCGGCACCGGCACCGGGGCTGGGCCGGGGACAGGGGCCCGGGGCCGGGCCCGGCGGGGCGGTTGTGCCGCCTGGCCCCGCGCCGATGCGGAGGACGGGCCCGGGGGACGCGGCGGCGCTCCGAGGGGCCGGTGCCGGGCGGTGAGTAGCCAGCGCCTCGCCGGGACAACGACGGGGACCGGGGACGGCGGCCCCCGAGCCAGGCAGGTGCTGCCGCCACCGCGGGCTCTCACGCCGGGCCGCGCAAGGGCTCGCCTTGTGCCCCGCCGCTTGCTTTCCGTTTTCTGCGCTTTTGCAATTTATTTTGGTATTATTATTCTTTTTTATCGGCGAAGGGAACGCTCCAACGCCTGCGTGCGATTCGGGGCTCTGGTGGCCCGGGGCTTGGCTTCCCAGGGCTCCCAGCCCGCACGGCCGGGGCTACCGGCGGCACCGCTCCCGCAGCGCTCCCCGACGTGCAGCCCCCGCGGCCACCGAGCCCCGGGCCGGGCAGGGGCAGCCCGGAGCCCCGCGGCGGCTCGGTGCCGGAGGAAGGGAGCAATCCCCTTCTGGTTCCCGGACATCCGCAGCGTGACGCCGGGCTCGGCTCGGCCCGGCTCGGCTCTTCCCTTCCCTTCCCTTCCCTTCCCGTCGGCCGGCTCCCGGCGCCGTGATTGACACCGGCGGCCCCTCCGCCCGCCCCGCGGCACATCCCGGCCCTCCCCGGCGGCCGCTCGCCGTGCCCGGGAGGCGGGGAAGGGCCTCCCCAGCCCTTTGACACCGTCTCGGCAGGAGTTTCACTTCGCTTTCGCCGCCGCCGCCGCCGCTTCTGCAGGCAAACACCCCCGGCTTCCATGTGACGCCTCCCAGCCGCTGAACGGGGGAAAAGCGCCTCCAAGGGAGCCACTGTCCCTGCGTGCGGGGGGGCACGGGGGGGCAGGAGCAGGAGGTGGCGGCTGGGGGAAGGGAAGAGAGGAGAGAAATTAATAAACTGCACAGAAAGAAGTTGTGGGGGAGAGAAACTGAGACCCCGGGGAAGGAATTCGGGGGGTTATTTATTTGTCTCCCCCCCCCCCCCGCCCCAATCCCCTGTCCCCAGCAGGGCTCGGTCCGGGCGCTGCAGCGCTCGGCGCTGTCCGCACAGGGCCCCGGGGCAGTTTTTTGCTCCTCAACGCCTTTCCCGAGGGGGGGGCAGAGGCTTTGGGTTGTTTTCTTTTTTTTCTTTTTTTTTTTTTTTTTTGTTTGTGTGTGTTTTTTGTTGTGTTATTTTTTTTAGCTCCCCTCCCCCCTGTGTGGAAGGAGGGGGGGTCCCGCTCGCACCTCCCTGGATGGTGCGCTAGAAAGGAGGGGAGTGAGGGGCGGGAGGGGGGGGCTCGTGGTGGGAGGCTGCCGCGGCTGCCGCTCCTGCATTGGTGTCTCCCCTATGGACGAAAACAGCCCTCTGTCTCCCAAGGCAAATGCTTTCAGTATCGCCTCTCTGATTTCAGTCGCCGCCGCCGCCGAGCGAGCAGGGAAGGGAGCGCTGGAGGAGCGCCGCGGTGGCCGCAGCGCGCCCGCCGGCCCCGCCAGCCGCCCGCCGAAGATGCACTTCAGCACCGTCACCAGGGACATGGAAGGTGAGCGCCCTGCGGGGAGCCGCGACCCCCCGACCGCCGCCCGGCCGACGCTTTGAACGCCCCCCGGCCTGACGGAGGGGCCGGGAGCCCGGCCTGCCCCCGCGGGGCCGCTGCCGGGGGCTCGCAGCGGTGCCCCCCACCCCCGGCTCGGCCGGGACGGGGCCGAGGCTCTGCCCGCGGAGCATCCCCGACGGCACCGGCCGTGCCCCGGGCTGCGGCGGGCCTGGGCTCGGCTCCCGCCGGCTCCGCGGCCCCTGCCCGGCCCGGGGGCTCCGCCGGAGGTGATCCCAGAAACCGCGGGGCCTGGAGCAGCCTCAGGGCATCGGAGGGGACCCGGAGGAGCGCGCCCGTCCCCGGGGCGGCCCTGTGCTGCGCCGCGGGGCCCGCTCGGGCCGGCGGCCGGGGGCTGCGCTCCGGGGCCGTGCCGGGGGCCCTGGGCCGAGCCCGGAGCCTTGCGCTGGGCCCCGGCCGCCCCCTGCTCTCGCTCGGGGATGCCCACACGGGGGAGATTTGCCAACCCCGCTCCTCCTGCCTCTGGCAGCCAAGGCCCCGCGGCTCCAGAGCGAGGGACTTTACCTGCAGCACCGTCGCTACACGGAAATAAGAACCGGTTTCGTTCTTTTTTTTTTTTTTTTAATTTTTTCCCCTCCTCCTTTTTTTTTTTAAAAAAAAAGATTTTGGGGGAGGGGGGGAAGGGGAATTTGCTTTGTCCCATTTCGCGTGCGGCGAGGGAGGCCTTCTGCAGAGATAACACCGGCAATGCACCGCCGCGGCTCTTGGCAGATCTCTCGGGTTTGCAAAGAAAAAAAAAAAAAAAAAGAAGAAGAAGAAAAAAAAAGGGGGGGGAAAGCGCCGAGGCAGGCAGGCAGCGGGAGCAGCGAGCTCCCCGCCTGCCCCGGGGGGAGCGGGGCCGGGGCCAGGCGAAGCGGGAAGGGGGAGGCGCCCCGCTGGGCCGGGCGCGGGGCAGCGGCGGAGGCGGAGGGCACCCCGCGGAGCGGCGCGGAGCTGGGGGGGAAAGCGGTTGCCGGAGCGGAGCCCTGACCGCCTGCCTGTTTTTTGGAATGATTTCAGCTATCTCCAGCCCCTGGCTCACCCAGCTGTCCCATTTTTGCGATGTTGCAGCTTTCACGGCCAACAGCCTGAGCAGCCTGAACGCCTCCGGGGGGTACCACCTCTCCCCCTCCCCGGGGGACCCGTACGGACAGCATGAGCCGCCGCACTACGAGCCCTGCACGGCTCAGCAGCACCCGCACCCGCCGCCCCAGCCCCAGCACGGCTACCCCTTCGGCGGGGCGGCGGCGGCCGGGGCCAACCCGCCGCCCCCCGGCCCCGAACCGCCCGAGGGCGCCGGGGGAGCCGCCGCGGGACCCGCCGCCGTCTCGGGCTGCTCCGCGGGGGCGGCCGCCGCGGCCAAGGCGCCGGTGAAGAAGAACCCGAAGGTGGCCAACGTCAGCGTCCAGCTGGAGATGAAGGCGCTGTGGGACGAGTTCAACCAGCTGGGCACCGAGATGATCGTCACCAAGGCCGGCAGGTCAGTGCGGAGCCCCGGGCGGCCGCGGGGTTGCCGTCGGTTGACCTTCGGCCTCTTACCCGGGGAGAAACTGGCGAGCTCCCGCGGCCCCAAGGCCTCCGGTGCTGCGGGGAAGGGGCGGGCAGGGCCGAGCCGGGCCGGGCCGGGCCGTGGAGGCTCCGCCGCGGGGTTTCGCCGCCGCCGGGAGGGCGCCGGGCGCCGGCTCTCGGTTGTCCCGCTGGGGATTTAAAGGCGGCCCCGTCCCCGGAGCTCACGGTCCTGCCCGGGGCGGGCAGCAGCAGAACGGGAGGAAGAAAAAAAAAACAACACCCGACCCGCACCGCGCAATACCTGTAACTGGATAAATGCTGAGCACGGGCACAACTTTTCCTTTCGGCGGGGACTGCAAACAGCCCCCGGCTCAGGCGGTTTTAAACCTCAAAGCGCCCTCCAGGCCGACCGCACTTCCCGAGGAGCGGGGAAGGAGCGCGGCACAGCCCGGCACAGCCCGGCACAGCCCGGCTCGGCTCGGCTCGGCTCGGCCCTGCGCGGCCACGGCGGCTCCGCTGCGCCCCGGCACCGGGACCGGGAGCTCGCTCCCGGCCGGGCTGCAAAGGATGGGGCCGCGCTGGAAGGGAGCAGAACGCGTGGGGGGGTGAAGAACGGTAATTGTGCTAATTACTGCGGTTAATTGCGATCGCCGGGGCCGATCGCAGAGAGCTGCGGAGGGCTGCGGGCAGACGCTGCCTCCTGGGGGGCGAGCTCGTCGTTCCCGTGATTTAAAGCGATCCCGGCTGGGGGGAGAAAAGCAAAGCAAAGCAACCAAACCAACGAACGCCCCGGTGGCTGCTCTCCGTGAGCCCCGGGAACGGCTGCAGCGGCCGGGGCCGCTCGGGAACGGCCCAGCCACAGCGGCCGCGCGTCCCCTCCGGCCATGGGGAGGTTCCTGGGGGTGCCAAAACTTAAATATATTTATCGGCAAATATTTGCGTATTTTTTAAAAAAATACAGCGATTTCCTCAAACTAAACAAACCAAACAAACCACCGCGGCGCCCGCCGGAGGAGCAGCCGCCGAGGGGCCGGCCGCGGCTGCGGGACCCCGGGCGGCATTTCCCGCAGCCGGTGGCCGCCCGGCGCCGGGCCGTGCCGCTCGCTGCCGCCGGGCTCGGCGCTGCCTTCCTCAGCGGAAAAGGTCGGCCAGGCTCCGGGCGGACGCTCTCTGCAAACAGGAGCCCTTCGCTCTGCCTTTCTTCGCTCTCCCGAGGCAGCGGGAGGGTCGCACGTAGCCGACTCCGAAAAGGCCCTGAAAGAGAGAAGTCGATTTGAATCGCGGGTTTTCTTCCCCCTTCTTCTTCGTTTATTTTATGACATCGACAAATCTCCAGGCAGGCGGATAAAAACAGGAGAAAATGGGGTAAAAACGGCAGGAAAAGGCTCGGGGAAGGCGCTGCGAAGCCTGTTCTCTCCCAGCGCCTCCGGGCCGGCCCTGCTGTTTGTCTAGGTGGGTCTTATCAACTCGGGTTGTTTGTTTTAAAACTTCGTTTTAAAACAAGAAACACCGGAACTGGAGCTAATGGGGGCTTTTACACCTTTAAAAATAATAATAACAGAGGAAGCTATTGGAAACGTCCTCCAGACTTTACTAAGGCGTTCCGGGGAAGGAGACCCCGCTCCTCGTCCCCGCTGCTGCCGGCGGGGCCGGGCCGGGGATGCCACGGCCGCAGGGGAAGGCAGGGGAAGGCAGGGGAAGGCAGCCTCTCCTCGGCGGCAGGGAGCAGTACGCAACCAAAACGGTCCCGGGGAGGTGCGCAGCAGCCCGGCCGTGCGCCCCGAGACAGAGCCGGGGGGTCCTGCTGGTACCCGCTGGTGACCGGATTGCTTTTGCGGGCGGCGGCTTCAGTTTGGTTTTTCAACGGCTGCAACCCCCCCTTCCCGAAATGCCGCCCGCCGCTGTTCGCTTTGTTTCCTACTCGGGGAAATCCTCACGGAACCAAACGGAAGCCGCAGCCAGCGCCGGCGCTCGGGCGCATCTTCGGCGGGTCCCGGTGGGGAGCTGTGCGCCCAGCCCGGCCCCTGGCCCCACTCCCACCGCAGCCCCTCGGGGGAGCCGTGCCCTCCCCGAGCCCGGCACCCGCGGCCCCAGCCCGGCCACCTCCCCGGGGGCTGCGCGGAGCAGCGCGGGGACAGCCCCGGGGCCGCCCTGCCCAGCGCCCGGCTCCTTCTCGCCCCGCTCCTGCTGCAGAGCTGCGGGGACCGGGAGGGGGCTCGCTGGGAGATGCCAGTTGCCCTCCAGTTCCTACCAGCTTGGGGGCTTCGTTTCCCCCTCCGGGCTGGGGAAGGTTTTGTTCTGTGTGCAGGGGCTGCGCTGCTCTTGTGGCTGCAGCTTTAAAACTGCGCCAATTTTGGAGGGGTAGAAACGGGAATTTGGTTCCCTGGGGTCGCCCGCAGAAGGGCCCGGCTGTGCCAGCCCAGGGCCCTAACCCGGCTCAGGTGTGGGTCCAGGGTAGGGGCAATGCCTCTCATCAGCCTCAGTTCGGATCAGCAGGAAAAAGGGGAAAATCCAGAGCGAGGAATTATGCCCCTGCCCTCCTCTTCCTAGCCGTGGGGCTTCCGCAGCCAGCCCCAGCACCCTTGTGTGCCCCCTCGGGGCTCCCTGTGGCCCCTCAGCTCAGCTCAGCTCAGCTCTCCCTTCTCTCTGCTCTGCGGCAGGCGCATGTTCCCCACCTTCCAGGTGAAGATATTCGGCATGGACCCCATGGCTGACTACATGCTCCTCATGGATTTTGTCCCTGTGGATGACAAGCGATACCGGCAAGTACCCCGCTCCTGCCTGCCGGGACAAGTTTTGGGTCGGGGACCCCCCCTGACCTCCTGGGCTTGTGCACAGCGACTGCAGCACCCAGACGCAAGCAGGGCAGCCAAAAGCGCAGGGCTCAGTGCTGTCCTGCCCAGGACAGCCTCCCTACCCCACTGCTCCGCCACTGCCGCACGCAAAAATCCCCCCAGGGCTCCGCAAGCACCCCCCGGGGCTGCTTGTGCCCGCTGAGGAGCTCGCTTGCTGGGCACTGGGGTGAAGAGAGTGGGTTTTGTTCGCAGGGAAGGCACTGGCTGTCTGAGCCACAAAACCCTCCCCTTGTTTCCAGCAGCAGCATAGGAAGGCCTCGGAAACGGGCGAGTCGCAAGGCAGAGATGCGGTCTGATTTGCAACCCCTTTAATTTTAAGACAGTGAAAGGCGCATTATGTATTTAGCTTCAGATCAGGACGCTGAGCAGGCAGCGCGCGTAGGAATCGCAGGTCCGATATATAAATATTTAGACAGATATCCAAATTCTCAGGGCGTCCTAGAAATGTTTGCTTGTCAAGGGAAGTGGGATATATAACATCCAATTGAGTATATCTTTAAAAAGTAATGTTTCTGCTCGAGTCCAATGGTGTCTAATTCCCCCTGTGCAAACACTGGCTTTTAAAGTAAACACGTGTATAGAAGATTGGTTTCTCTGTTTTAAATGTTACTGTTGAATACGGACTTTGAAAGAATGAAACAAGGCTGCTAAACTCTGGACCTGCTATTAATCTGCACATAAATTTCCACTCTTCGCTTAGAGCCAGAACATTACTGTATAGAGAGCTCCCTTTCACTTTTTTTTAGAGGAAGGGGGAGCTTTTGTGGCTTCTCTCCCCAGTCTGTACAGGTAGCTATAAATTTCCTGCGTCCCGCAGATTTCTCTCCCGCCAGCTCCATCCCCATCAAACACGATTTCTCTCCCCACAACCTGACCGGCTGTCGGGAGCCTCTTCCTCTCCTTCCCGGGACCAGGGGCTACCCCCAGGCCGGGCTCCTCGGGGGTCCCCAAGCGCTGCAGCCCGGGGGGGGGTGTCCGGGAGCACCACGGGCCGTGGCTGACGGTGCCCCCCTTGCTGGCAGGTACGCCTTCCACAGCTCCTCCTGGCTGGTGGCTGGCAAAGCCGACCCCGCCACCCCCGGCAGGGTGCACTACCACCCGGACTCCCCGGCCAAAGGGGCGCAGTGGATGAAGCAGATCGTTTCCTTCGATAAGCTCAAACTGACCAACAACTTGCTGGACGACAACGGGCATGTAAGTGTTCCCGAGGGGAGGCGACGAGCCCCGGGGGCTCCCCGCGCCCTGGTTCCCGGGGGTCGCTGCCCGCACCCCGGTGTCCCCGCGGGGCTCAGCGCCCTGCCCCGGGCAGGGGGGACCGGGGGCTGCGCTCTCCTCTCTCAAAGCTCCGCCTGGATCAGTTATTGTCTCCTTGCTCGTTTTATCATTCAGATCATTTTGAACTCCATGCACAGATACCAGCCGCGTTTTCACGTGGTCTACGTGGACCCCCGGAAAGACAGCGAGAAATACGCGGAGGAGAACTTCAAAACCTTCGTCTTTGAGGAGACGCGCTTCACGGCCGTGACCGCCTACCAGAACCACCGGGTGAGGCGGCAGCGGGACCGGGGCGCTGGGGGGGAGCCCCAGAAGTGCAGGCAGGGGCGCTTAGGGCCGGGGCAGTGCCGGGAGCCGGGCAGGAGCTGCGCCCCGAGGCAGCGCTGGCCCCCTTGCTGTGCTCCCTGGCCCGGGGGCAGCTCCCTGCGGCTGTAAACCCGAGAACCGGGCTCGGGCTCGATGGGAAACTGGAGGCTCCCCGCTGCGGGATGTCACTCACTGTTTGTTTGGCTAAATCTGTGATCTTGCTTCTCCGGGCTCGGTCTGTTCCCGCTCAGAATACAATATATTTAAAACCGAACCAACCCGCCCCCCAAACTGATGCAGATTTTTGGGCAGCGCTTAATCCCATTGCTCCTCTAAATCGCAGCCTAAGGAGCAGGAATCCCAGCCGCGATCACAACCACAGTTTGTGAGCAGGGGCTTTTCAGCGCTGACCCAGCTCTGCGCTGATGCCACAGGGACTGTCCCCAGGGCTGTCCCCAAGCAGCCGGGGCCGTGCCTCGCTGCACCACCGCTCCGGGCATGCCGGTGCCCCTGCGGGATGCTGCGGCCGGGCCGGAGCGAGGCTGTGCCTTTAAGGGGCTCCGGAGTCCCTCCCCGGCTGGCATTTGCCTGATGGCTCCGGACAGCTGCTCTTTCTCTCCTGCTTTCTATCAGTTTGACCTCTAAGGCTGGAACTGTCACGGAGGGGCTTAAAGTTTGTTTTTCAACCCATTCCGGAAACTCACAATCACATACTTTATCCGTGGATTTGCTTAAATATAGAAAATGTCCTGCCTTCTCCCCGGCGAATTAAATAAATACATAAGTATGATTTATCCAGTGATTTGTCTTAGCTGCTCCGGTGGTGACCCATATAATGTGGCATTCTCTTACAAGTGCATTTACACAGCTTTTGCAGCCGCCTCTCCCTTTGCCTTGAACTCGTATTAGGTAGCGTCCTGTCCTGCGTTTTCTAATGGGGAATGTGCGTGGTTGTGCCGTGGCAGGGAGCGCCCGGCTCCATTAAACTGGGCACCGCTGGCTCCCGGAGCTGCTCAGAGACACGCTCGCTAATGGAGTTGCCCCGTGTTCCACTTTGAGACATTTCCCACCTTCTCCTTACAGATCACGCAGCTGAAGATCGCCAGCAACCCTTTTGCCAAGGGATTCAGAGACTGCGACCCTGAGGACTGGTAAGGCTGTGTCTTTGATTACTGCCAGCCCCCTTCTCACCGAGTGTAGCATGCACCTGCCCAGCGCACCTTTGCACAACACTTTTCATGGCGTTTGGGTGCCGCTGGGTCAGCTCTGTTTGCTGGCAGCAAGGCTGTAGGTATTCACTTGGCAGGACCACTGCCTCCGTACTACTTCTCCCCTCCTTCTTCTAGGCCCAGGAATCACAGGCCGGGGGCCCTTCCTCTCATGAGTGCTTTTGCCAGATCGCGGAACCCCGTGTCCTCCCCTGCGCACCAGAATGGCACAGAGAAAGGTGAGCACCCTCTGCGACCGGGCCGACACGTGTCCTCGGGGACAGCCTCGCTCACTGTGCTGGTGTGCAGCTGCCCTTGCTCCTGAGCTTTGCACTACCACATATTTTTTAGACAAAGCCAGCCACCTTTTTGCCTTAACTCCCCCTTCTTAGGTGTAAAGCTGTCGTGCTTCAACAGCTTTGCTGCTTTAGAGAACGGCAGCTTTTTATTTATTTAGTGAGTCCCACCTGGGGTTCCTGGGCTGCCAGCTCTGCTCCTCACGGTGCCCGCGCCCTCTTGGCACACCCCAGCAGTGCGTCGGGGAGCTGCCGTCGGGTCACCCAGCTCCCCCTGCCCACCGCCCCCCCCATCACACACACACACACACCCAAGGCCCCTCTCCCGCAGCCACCGCGGGCCGCCTCTATTTATTCAGCATTGCACAACCGCGGCGATGCCAGGCGTGTCGCGGCAGCTCCCTTTGTGGCGGCCGGGAGGTCCCGTCCCACCCTGCGGGGGCCGGGGGGGGCTCTCCCCGCTCCCCGCTCCCAGCTCACTCTCTCCTCTCCTCTCCCCGCCTGCCCCCCGCAGACGCAGCCGACGCCCGCCGCGACTACGAGCGGGAGGCGGCCGCCGGGGCCCCGCTGCACGCCGAGGCCGCGCACCAGCAGCTCCTGGCGCGGGTGCTGAGCCCGGCGCTGCCCGGCGGAGGAGCAGGAGCGGCAGCAGGAGGAGGAGGCGGCGGCCTGGTGCCCCTGGGGGGCGGCGGCGGGCGGCCCAGCCCCCCCCACCACGAGGTGCGGCTGGAGGCCGGCGAGGCGCTGCAGCAGCACCCCTACAAGTACCCGCCCGCCGCCTACGAGCACTACCTGGGGGCCAAGAGCCGGCCCGCCCCCTACCCGCTGCCCGCCATCCGCGGCCACGGCTACCCGCACCCGCACCACCCGCACCACCACCATCACCACCACCACCCCGTCAGCGCCGCCAACGTCTACCCGCCGCCCGCCGGCCCCGCCGCCTACGACTACGGGCCCCGGTAACGCCGCCCGCCCCCCCCCGGCCGCCGCCGCCTCCTCCTCCTCCTCCTTCCCCGGCCCCGCGTGCCGCGACCGTTAAACGGCCGCTCCCCTCAGCCGCCTCCTTCCCGCCTTTCGCTCTCGGCCCGCCCTGCGCGGGAGCTGATAGGCCGGCTCGGTGATTGACAGGCGGTGCGGCCAATGGTGGGGCGGTGCCGCCGTGAGGGGGCCGGGCTGTGAGGGGATGGCCGCCGCCTCCCGGCGCTCAGCGGAGCCTCTGGGCGTTGTCCCGCCGAGCCCCGCTCGGGGCTGAGGTGCCGGGGAAGCGGCGAGGGGCCGGGACCGAGGCCCCGCCATCGCCCGGCCCCGAGGACGGTGCGAGGCTGGCCGGGGCGGCGGCGGGCCCCGGGAAGGGGCCTCGCCTGCACCAACTGCCGGCAGCCGGCCCGGGACCCTCGGGCTCACCGCGGGGGCTGCTGGAGGAGACTGTGAAAGGACACAGAGTTTAACCTAAGGGAACACTTGGAACCGTCACTGTAAGCGCTGCACCCCGCTGCTGAGCTGCCCGGCAGCGCTGGGCCTCACCCTGCGGGCCGAGCAGCGCTGGCGAGGCCGCGGCCGCCAGCACAGCCACGAGCTGCTCCCCGCTCTCCCACCAAGGTGTAAAAACGAGGCTGGGGGTGCGGGGGGCATCCCCGCGGGGTATTCGCAGCAATAGGTTGTGGTCTGGCTGCTTCCCGAGGCAGCCTCACAACACTGCCTTCCTACACCCTGCACTGAGCTCCTGGTGCTCTCCCACTGAGAGGTGCCTTTTAGAGGAAATGGGCAGCTTTTCCCCTTATATTTGGTTCACCCAAACTGCCGTAGTCCCAAAGCACCTATTCTGCACCTACCTGCTTGCTGCATTTCCTCTTAAAGCTGGTAAGTACTTTTTTTTTAACTATCTCCTTCAGCAGTCTTTCCGTACATGTTGGAAAGATGGACCTGTTCATCACGGGTTACTCCAGTGATGCGTTTTGGCTGGTGTTTTTTTTATCAACTGCTCATCGAATGTCAGACATGTTGTGTTCAGAGAAGGTATAGAACAGCTCCTCAGCTGTGTTGGTATACAGTATTATGAACACTTTCCCAATTCTTCCACGTGATTCTATGAAAAGAAGAGGGGATATTTTTCTTCTTCTAAGACCTCCATTCGTCCATGTTTGTGCATTTTCAGTATAAACTCCGCAACTGTTTGATATCTTTTAAAATATAATCCCTTTGTGCAGGTGGCAGTGTTAATAGCAACATTTATTCTGTCTCACAGTGGGCATTGGGCTTCCAAAACTTTTTGGAAGGATTTAAGAAGGGGTGCAGGATAACATGAATATTTTATGTGTATTTTTTTTTCCTGTTATAAAAAATATATCTGGATCCATGAAAAAGACTTGTGCAAGAAATATGTATTTTATTTGACATTTGCAGTGAATTGTGAGATTCTTAGTGTCTGACTAAACCATAATTAATGTTCTCAGAAAGGTTGATGTAAAATAGCCTTGTGCTTGTTATTGGTCAGTGGGAAAAGGCTCTCTGATGTGCTCTGTTGCTTTGCCACTGTTATTTCAGAGTATTCAGTTATGATTTGTTATGTGTAAACGGATTAGTGCCAAAGCTTTGGTCAAACGTTTAATGAAGTTGTTATATTTATTATTTCTTTCAAAGATTATACAAATGCTTTTTTTTTTTTTCCTGTTAGTTCCAGAGTAGGGAAAAAGTGAAGACAACCAAAGAATCATAGCTGCAAACAGTGTAGATAATTGTAGATATTTGTAGATATATGTAGATAATCTTATTATGTTTAAATTGAAAAGACATTGGACAGTGACATTTATAAATGCTTTTCCTCTTCTTTCCTTCCGTCTCTTTATGTTTGGTTACTTGTGTTTGTTGGTCAGTTTGCTCTGAAGTCTAAACCTCCCCTACTAAATGAGGCCATTTAAATAAGGAGGGATGCTAAACTGGTGTTTGAGGAGTTGTTTACTCTGAGCAAACAGTGAATCTTCCCAGCGAATGCTCCCTCCCTGCTCTCCCCCTGGTTGCTGGCGATCTGTCATTGTGCAACAACATGCAGGGTTGGGGGCTCAAGTTGGGAAGGATATGGTACGCTTCTATTTGTGTTTGTTAGCACTTGTTTTCTTTAAAAATACATAGAGTGCAGCAAGAAGTGCCACTGGCTCTCAGTACACACCTTTTCAAACCTATTTCTCTGCAAGAGCTGAGAGGACCAAATGACCCAAGACACCAGGACTAAACTGTGCTCTTGCAGAAAGTGGCGCAAGGTTCCTGCCTTGACTGTAGGAAGCATAACGTAACTCCTTTAGAAGAAAAGAAAATCACAGAACTTCTGCCTATGGCTGTGGTCGCTCAGGATCACTACCCCATCCTCTGGGCTGGAAGAACCACTACAGGGAGTCCTGTACTGAGTGGGAAGGAGAGAACATGCAACTGTGTCAAGACCCACTTGACGGTTTTAACTGTGAAAATGGTATTTCTACCCTTGTGTTTAAGCCATCAGCTGGCAAGGTGCCCATGTTAACATTGCACTTGTTAGCAGTCCTTTTTATAACATATTTTAGTCCCCAAAGCAAGCTACCTGAGGGCTTTGACCAGCATTTTGTCCTTGCTACACCTATCTCACTGGGTGGGAGTGTTCCAGAGATGGGAAATGCACAGGATTATTTTTCTGTCACAACAAAAAAATTACAACAAACACAAAAAAATCTCATAACACTGCACATTGGGCAGCAGAAGCCTTACGAAAATCACAGAAAAGCTGTAATGCTTTAATTTCATGTTACCTGTCAGCCAGTTAGTCAAGATGTATCATGTACAGGCCATGCCTTATTTATATGTATTGCAGCTTCGTTTGAAAAATGACTTTGTATGATTTGATTACATGTATGTTTAAACTTCACTCAGTACATGCTGTCACCAAGATCCACGGCACATACTTGAAAGAAATCTGCAGCGTTTCCAGACAATCCTTCCACTTACAGTTGCCTCAAGTCACACGGAACGCTGTATATTTAAAAGCTGCTAGTAAAACAGGCCCAAGCACCAAGGTTACAAGCATCCGTTGTTTCTCCCAAAGAGGGCTAGGGAATAAATTAGCCGTGTGGCTCCACTTGCCAAAGTTACATGCTGAATTTACTGATTGCTCCAAAGGTCTGAAAAACACATCACTCACTCCAGTGGGTAAATAAAGAATTAGGCACTCGCAGGTGAAACAAGGGGGATGTTTGCTTGATCACTTACCCAAACAAAGGGGATACCCTAGGGTTTGGGGGATTTTGTTGTTTTTCATTCCTAGTAAATCTGACTAAATTAAATGTAGGATTAAGAGTGTGGGGGTAAGACTTCAGTGTGCTTGCAGCGTTCATGCATGCTGTTCACACGCTTCATGGATGTTGTTTTTAATTTTTCTTTCTGTTCAGGAAGACTCTAGAAATGCTCTGGGTAAATGGTGAAGGGGGTCACCAGTAGGGTGACCCGGGGGGGCTGGGATCTCTTAAGACAGTCTCAAGCACCCACATGTATGGCCGTTGCCAGGAGAGCACCTACTTTGGTTTCCTCCATGCTGCAGTGTGTGCAGAGTGACTCAGGGACAGCACTAGGAGTGAAATGTCATTTTGCAGCCACTGGGCCAGGCTGTGTGAGATGCGGCCTGGGTTTGGTTTGGGCACTGCTTTCTCTGTACCGGTGTGGAGCCCTGTAGGTTTTTTCCCAGCCTGGTCTGATGGTACGATCCAGCTATATGGCCACAAAGAGTAAATGTTCACCTGCAGAATCAGCTGTGTGTGTGGTGGGATTCGTGCTTCTCACGGAAGTGCTGATGGTCTTTATGTCCAGACTTCTGCCCACCATGAGCAGAGCCCTGCCCCCAGCCTCCATAGTACTTAGATATTCGTGGCTCTTGCTGGATTTCTGTTTATTTCTGCCACATTGCAACCTTTACCAGGATGCAGCAACCCTGGAATAGCTTTCTGTGTTCCCCCATCTCTGCTCCATTTCCCCCAAATAAAGACATTATAAATGAGCGTTAGGCTCAAGCAATGGCAGGCACCCTCAGCCCTGAGGCAAGGGATCGTAGCCAGTTTGTGGGCAGCTGGCACAAAGCAAAAAGGGTGCACTGTAAATCCCAGGTTCTTGGTGCCCCCTGCATGGCATCTGGCTCCTGCCATGCCTCACTCCTCTGTGGAGGCAATGTGGGGGGCCAGTGCCATGGGACCACTTCCTGCAGCAGCCCCCCCGCAGGAGGCAGGCCAAGGCCTGGAGCACAGCCGTGCTGCTGCCCCAGTGGGGCAGGTACACTCTGCTGGACTGCTGGCACGATGTTCCCCCCCAGTTCCTCCATTCCAGTCTCCCCTTAGCTCAGCAGCCCCCTGTAAACCAGGGCAGGTGTTCTGGAGGACAGGGAGGGTTTCCCACGCGCTGGGGACGAGCCATGGCACTGAGGCTGCATGACTCTGGGTCACCTCTGCTGGCACGCAGCCCCCCCGGCAGGCCGGTCTCTCCCACTCCAGCAGATGGACTTCAGCTGGTGATGCGTGGGTAAGGGGCAGTCACACCTGGATCTCATCTGAAAGGAATTGGAAAGGCAAGTTCATATGCAGTGCAAATTCTGCCTGTGTAAAGGGATCCCTGTAGCCATCAGAAGTGAGTTAAGCAGCCACGGGCTGGGTTGGGGCAATAGGCGCTGATCGCTGCAGCCCGGAGGAGCGTTGGAAGAGCTAACGGAGCCGTACCTGCACGTCGTGTTCTTGCATCTCTGCCCAAGGAGCTTAACAAGTTGCCGTGAGCCTGCTGAACGTGGCTGGGCTGGAGGGTGGTGAAAGCGGGTGCATGTGCATATGCTCTGGTTCGTTTCGCCTTTCATCCTGTTCGGTTTGATGATGGGTTTCAAACAAACATTTTTTTTGCTGGCGGAGCTGGTGGGACCGCGGGTGCGAGGGGCTGCGGGGCGGTGGGTGCGGGCATCCCGGCACCACGGCTCCGGTGCCTGAAGGGCAAGCTCCCTCCAGAGGGAAGAGCTGTGCATCGCATGGGTTAGACGGGGAACACCTGGAAAACGAGCCCTTAAGAAAACATCTGCCTGAACTTGCAAATGGACAGCCGGAGAGAAAAATATCGATTTGTTTAAGAACGCCAGGGTTTGATCCTTAAAGGCCACAGGCAGGAATAAGGCAGTGGTGTAATCTGTGGGTTAGAATGGGAGGCTAATCAGCCGGTAATAATTCAGCTGTTGCTATTAGCCCATGTTAAGTCCAGCCAGCATAGTGGACAAGTTAGCATGCATGTAACGTTTTCTAAACACATGCATTTTTTCCTCAATTATTCCAATTCAATTGATTGGAAAGGTATTTAATTTACAAGTGTTTCACACTAGATGAAAGCAACCATACCCACAGATTTCTATTAATGGCCTTTATCATAAACAGTGCGTGCTTATAAAATGTGTTCTCAATTAAAGCAACAGACACCCATTGTCTGTGGGAAGGACTAGTTAGTGTAGCAGAGGTTTGCTAATCTCCAAGCACGTTATTCCATATTTTGTTTTTTGTCCAATGCAAAAAGCAAGAGCTGGTTTTGAAGGTATACATCAATGAAAAATGCGGACATGTCCCATATTCACTATACATGTACATGTAAATTCCTGCTTTTCAAAAGCCCATCTCCCTTCAGGAAATCTATGCAAAGTCCTATATGTGTTGCATATGCTAGAAAAATGCATTTACTCTCCCCCATTAATGGAAATGACCTATTGTAAATTTACCAAAGATACTATAGTTTTATAAATTGGCCACATATGTCTGTGTAATATATTTATTATATCACATTTCATAGCATTTCTGTTTTATAAAATTCGGCCTTGAGTATGTCACATATGTTTTGCATATATGTGCAATAGTCGGCCAAGTATATCCGAGTAAAGTATGATAAATGTGTTCTTTCCATATGGGAAATTAAATGTTTTTCCAGATTTAAAAAAAAAAAAAAAGGTTTATGAAGAGCAGCCTATACAAAATAATTACAATAAATCACTCACTTCTATTTAGGTTGAAATTATAAATTTGAACTTGCAACAAAGTGATTAAGAACAAAAGCCAGATAAGTCCCATTTAGGACTTAATTCGGTAAGGATACCAAGCAGTGCAATGGTGGCGTATGCATTTTCTGGAGGAGTTGCTCCGCGGTGTAAAACCACTGATGCCTGTATGGCAACTTCCAGCTGATGCTCCAGGGGGATGCTGTAGCTGGTAAAGGCTAGCCTCTCATTACCTCCTTGAGAGGATGAATGTTTTGTGGGGTTTACCTCCCTGAGAAATCAAGTGCCTCTGTAGGGCTGCTCCAGCCTGAGTTGTAGTTACAGCGCTGTGCAACTCCCATAGGAGCTGCTCGTCGTGGTCGTTGTGTGCTGCAGGAGAAAGGGGTATGCTTCACTGCAGCCAGCTATGCGCTCACTAAGGCAGTTCTGTCAGCTCAGGAGGGTGGCATGCTGCTGACGCTGTCATCGTGCCCTGTGCCTGCCAAACAGGCAGTTGCACAAGTGCCCGGCTACTTGGGCTGAAGTCCCTGGGCTGTGTCTGTAAATTGCAAAAGGAAGTTAAAAACAGAACAAACAACATGTAAGACTTACTGAAGCACGTTCATCTAAGGTGCTCGCACTATTATTTTTTTCAATGGCCTCAGCTTGGCTGATGGACAAGGGCACTGCTTTGGTGTTCGCTTACTTGTTCTGCTTCCTTAGTGCTCCCATTGTCCCTCGTTCTGCTGGGCAGCCGCTTCTCCTTCTTTCTGTGCTCCTCAGGGCAGCACTCAGCAAGCAGGCTGTGGAAGGGCGAAGCCTTCCAGCTCCCAACATCATAAAAGGGCAGGGGAGGGCTGGTTCGAGGGGAGCACAGCAGCCCTCCTCCCAGGCTGCCTTCATTTGCAAGCTGCCTTACACGTTTCTTTTATTTCAGCAAACATGAAGTGAGTCTTTCATTCTATTCTCTCTCCTGCTTGTTGTCAGCTACTTCAAACCAGATGGGCTCAGGAGATAACACTATAAAGACCCAATGTCTCTATTTAGTGTGATGTCAAGTCTGCATGCCATCAAAATATCTGAGCAAAAAATATCTGAAAAGACAATACTTACCATAAGTATTGTGTTAGAAGCAGCCTAGATGCTTTTCTGTGAACACAGTCTATCCATGAATCACTGAGATCTCATATCGGCAACTTTTTAAGTTGCCATCAAGACAAATGCCATGTCCACAAAGCCTGCCATGTTTAAAGTTGTAAGGGAGTCCCAGTGCACCAGCCTTCCTCCTACCTATGTCGGAACATGTTTATAGCAAGCAGCGCAATGGGTGCCTGGAAAATGTACCTCCGCGTGCATGAGACGCCAGAGCTACAGAGCAGGTCTGGCTCAGCATTTTCATATCCTCCCTATGTTCCCTGATCTGGACATAATCAGGATCAATCATCCCCGCAGCTGGTAGGACAGAGAGATCATTGCTGTCTAGAACGTGCCACAGGATTTCTGTAGTTTTTTTGCTGTTCCAGTTTATGTACACTTTGAATAAAAACTGGGAGGAAACAGCATCCAGCTGTAATCTCAGTTTGATGTAACAGCTTTTTTTAATCAGAACTTCTAATCGAAATAGACAATTGTTAGAACAAATATTTGCATTGCTGTGTTGCTCTCCTATAAGGAGTTGGTCAGTTCTGCTCTGGGCTGGTTCTTCTGCAGTGCACGTGGCTGCTCTGAGAACACTGTCCCTCCTGCTGGTATCTCCAGTGGCACTGTAATGCTTGGCATTGTGGCTGTTCATAGTAGAGCAATAAATATATGCTTCTCTGGGTGAGCACAGGCTCATTTAGAGCTGCAGGTTGTTGTTTACAGGATTTTCTAATGGCCCAACACCTTTTAAAAGGGATGGTGGGGGGGTGACAGCAAGTACATCTGAAGCTGGTGTGCACGATTCACCTTCTGCTTGTCTAGGTACTTTTCCTCCACACTGCCCTTTTCCCACAAGGTGTCTGGCACCTTGCTGGAGGTGGTTTGCTTCAAGGATCTTTGTGCATTTGAGAATCTTTCTAACACCTAATTTTATAGGGGCACGTTGCTTCCTCTGCTTTTTGCCTGCTCTCCCCATTTCTGTCTCTCTTACAATACTGAACTGCAAGTCAAATTCCTCTGAGAGAAGTCAGAATCAGGCAGGTACGCAGTAATGCTGATAGAACACACAGATACATTTCATGCCACTGATAGATGAGCACAACATTCACAACTGAGAAATGACGTTGCTATGGCCCCAACTGTGTGCTTTAATAATGCATTACACTGTCAAAGCTTTTGTGATGGATTGTATTGATGGTGTGAGTCACTAGTAAATGTATTTGGGAGGGTGTCACTAATCTGGAAAAAAAGTCATAATAGGCTGAATAAACGTAGCCAATGTCTTAAAAATGTATAGGGGAGTGGATGGCTCAACCCAAACCTGTTCTTCTGTGCTGTTTGGTAAGGGGGGTGGTAGATATAACCATGCATAAGAGTGGCTGCATGACTAACGAGCCCAGAGTCAGGACGCTGGTCATGTCTTGACCGAAAAGGATGAGAGTATGTGGCGTGGTCAGGGGACAAAGAATCTGCCAGCTTGCGCTGTGCTTCCTTTGGTATTGTTGGCAAGTCTTGCAACTAGTGTGTTTTAAGTCTGTTTAAAATGTGACATTTCTGTCTGCTGTATCTGATAGGGCAGCACATGGTTTTTGTTGTAGTTAATTTCATACTGTGAGATCCTCAAATGAATTGCCAAAAAATACTATGATCTTAATTCTTGTTAGTTTTCTTCACATTATAAAATAAACCTCCAGCAGCATGCCCCAGAAGAGTAGTGCATGGATTAAACACAGGCAGGCTTACCTGGAAAATTACTCTAGAAGGGGAATCCAGACTGGAATTCCAGAATACTACAAACAGAGAAAGCCATTCCTTCTTCTTTATTCATTGCCATCGCTTTTTTATTAGCACACAGAATGGCCGTGCTTAAATATCAAACCTCGTGTCTCAGCGGTGCTTTAACATTGTTGAGTACAGGCAGTCATGTGCCATGTTTTATGTAATGATCCATACTTTCACACCACAGACACACAGCCAGAAAAGGAAACACATTGATTTAGTGCTCAGTAATCCCTGTTTAATCCCTAGTCCTTTGGTTTACATCACTAACGTGGCTTCTGCAGTAGTCAGTATTCTATCTTTGTTCTTGGCAGACTGAATTAAAGAAAAGATTTACGAATTTGTAAGAAGTTGGCTTTGTAGATGCATCTTAAATGTGCTAAAAATTTTACCAAAGCAGTCCAGAAGCCATTATTAACTTAACTATAAAAATGTGCTCCTTGAAACTCAAACCTTTGCAACAATCCAAGTCAAGCTGCACAGACCAAATTTCTTGGTCTTGCATGAGTAAACCAAGAAATTGGTTTACTCATGCAATTGCATCATATACAGGACTAAATTTAACACTGTCTTGTTGCAGGCCCTCAGCCTACTTCCTTTTTCACTCATTATTGGAAATACAATTAATCTTCTCTTTCCTTGCTCATCTACACCTAGGACTGCAATGCTTTATGCCCCATGTACTGATAAGAGAAAGGGGCTGGAACTAATAGATTCATTTGCAGAAAATGTTAGCGGGTCAGAGATCACCATTCATTCCAGTGGTGATAAATATTCCATGTAATTGCTGCACAAATGCTAGTGTTTGGGATTTATTTCCATTAGTTTATGAATACTGGTTGCTTTCTTCCCTCTCACAGTGCCAAAGACGGTGATTCTTGGGAGGAAGCCTTTTGTAATAATTTAGCTGTCATCACCTTCACTCCTGAATCCTTTAGGCCAGGTACAGGCTAGCCTTATTCCTTTCTGGCAGGTGAGATTCCAGAGCTAACTCCAGCAGCTTAAGGTGGCTCTTTACTCACAACCTTCCTGCTAGCAAGTCAGCTGAAATCTTGACAGATAACCATGCTCGTGTTACAGTTGTAAAGAGCTTAAACTTTTTTTCTTTTTTTTTTCCTGAAAATAGTTTAATTTTCCTGATGCAATCAGACAACTATATTTTACAGTCTGTATAAACATAGACTGTCCTTCCTGCTGGAAATCATTCTGCTTTGGGAAAGTCCAGGTCAGCTCCTTAAGCAAATAAACTTCTAGAAAACTGTAATTCACATTCAAACTATGGTATTTAGGCTCAACTCTAAATCAAACTAATGTAGCCTGGTTGCTTATTTCAAGGAAACTATAATGTGAAAAAAATAATTTTCCCTTTACTGTTTAAAAGACAATAGTGATTTACAGTGATAATGAATTAATAGATATACCATGTGAAAGTACGATGTGGCTAGTGCTCTGGTAATGGGAAGGGAAGCAAGTAAGTACAGGATGGGTCTGTTCTTGCAAGCGGATTGACATACATGTGTCCTTCCTCTTGAAGCTGATGACATTCTTTACCTGTTTCTGTCTGCTAGTAAGGTTACAGATGCAGTTCGTGTCCTCATTTTCAATTTGTGCTTGCGGGACTGAGTTTATTTTTAAATCGATCTAGTCAGACAAACATAAATATTTAACCCCTAGCAAAGGGCAGTTATTTAGATTTCAAGGCACATAGCACATCTTCCAAAAGAGCTATTAGTAAATCTCGGTGTCCTTTGTGACTCTCCGTAATTATTATACACCAACCATGACAGTAAGTGGCATTTTTATCAGATAAAATAATATACTCAAGAGTTTCTAACTCTGTGGCTGTGACCTACTAGCACTCTTACTAAGACATGGGGTGTTCATCCAGTCTTCCGGGAAAGAAGGGAGGGCTGCCACCATGCCAATATTTGCATCAGAAGTTTTTATAAATGTGGCTGTAAGGTGTGCAGGCCTTCATTACAGCCCCACTTTACGTACTGTTTTGAGACCTAGAACACAAGAGGGAAATACATCTTGGGGTGGCTTTGCCCCAACCCATCAGCCGGCTGTGCCAGGAGCAAATGCCAGGCTGGGTTGGAGCCTCACGCAGCCCCAGGAGCAGTAGGTGCTGGTAACTGGTGTTAAGAACAAGGGGTGTGTCCTGAGCACAGAGCTGCCCTGAAATGCTGGGGAGGTTTGCATCCTAACACCCAGTCCTGTCCTGAAACTGGCTTCTTGCTGCTTGCAGTGCTCTGGTGGCAGAACTGCCCTTCCTCATTAGCAGGAGGGGAGGCAAGAACGCTTTTCCTTCTCTAAAGGGAGCAGGTTTGGCCATTCTCATTGCCTGCAGTAACCTTTCACTCAAGATGGGCAAGCCCTGGATTTCCTTTCCTTGTCTGCTGGTTGAGCATAAAACCTAAGGCTGAATTCTGCGGAAATTGCCCAACATTGTTTGCTGCCATGGAGAAGAGGAATGCTTGCTCCCTCCAGGCTACTCCCTCACCTGCAGTGCTGCTGTGGTGCAGCTCTCAAGTCCAGCAAGAAGAAGGGGAGGAAAAGGAACTTTTAATAGCTAGGGAGAGAACTGAGTGTGGGTTCACAGTGCAGGGATTTGCTGTGTGTCGTCAGAGTTGGGATGTTTGTGTGTGTTGGTTTCTGTTGTTGTTTGGAGCAATGTACCATGGAAATAAATTTTGCTCGGTGGCTAAGTGTTTCAGCTGATAGTCTAAAAGCATGTTAGCATAAAACAAAAGGGAATACTTCAAAGATCACCAAGTCCAACTGCCTGACCACTTCACAGCTAAAGTTAAAGCATGCTACTGAGGGCATTATCCAAATGCCTCTTGAACACTGATGCTGGGCTCCAGCATCGAGTAGTCCCGTGCCTGTTGTCCAGCTGTCCTAAGGTGGCACTCCTGGCCGTGCTCAAACACCCTGCAGAACGACTGCACCAGCTCTGCCTCTAGCCCTGAACCTAAGGCAGGAGAGGGGGCAGGAGGTAGGGTGTAGAGTGCTCATTTTTGACACAGGACACAGAGTCCATGCTAGGCAAGGTGCAAAGCTGTCTTTTCACAGCTGAGGACAGTGCCTAGCCACCAGCTTGACAGTGGTATCAGGGCACAGGCTTTCCTCATCCCTCACAGCAAGGTTGTTGATAAAAGGGTGCAGCGATTCCACAGGTGAGAGCAGCAGGGAAAGTGCTCTCCTGAGCAGATGAGGACTTGTGTTCCAACACATCTCATGTGATTTATTTATAATCTAAGTAGCAAGGAGACTAAAACTTGAGTGCTTACCACTGAGCTACACGCTGTTAAGATTTGTGAGATCATTCTCATACAGCATAATTAAACTGCGTTCAGTATACAGAGCATGCCCCAAATGGAAGAGACAGCAGTCTGAAGGCTGCCTGACAGGCTTCATGTGCAGTGCGCTACAATGTGAGACAGCTGAAAGGAGCTCTTTGCAAACACACTATGACAGGTCCCTGGACAACACATGGCAATATTTTCTGTAGTTATATATTCTGTGTACGCATATAAGTATCCTGTTATATCTATATGAGTTATACGCTTAGATTCTGACCAACTTTAAGAAGGGACAGGTGGGGGTGGAAAAACAAACAAACAAAAAACAAACAAACAAACAAACAAAAAAAAAACAGGTTTCTTCCTGCAGCAGGTTTGTGGAGAAGGCCCGTGTCTGGTTCCGTCAGGCTGCTAGCCTGGAGACGCCTGTGTAGTGTAGGCAGCCCCTCCTTTCGGCGGGAGGTGGGCGATTGTGGAGACAGAGCCCTTATCATCCACACAACTGTGTCTGGTAGAAGTAATGAACACCAGCACCTCCGCTTGACTCAGGTCACTCAAACTTAGGCTTTAGCTTTCAATTGTAGTGTGATCCTCCATGCAGCTACTTAATAGTACCTCCATGCAGCTACTTAATAGTAAAGAAATAATCAAAGAAACAAATTATTTGAAGTGTCATCTAACTACAAAAAGTGTAAGGCCAAGTTTTATTTGGAAAAGCCTGGTAACAGTATGCTGTTTCTGTGTTGTAATAGCAAGAACATCAGGCTTGGTGCCTAAGACTTTAAGTTCAACCTTCTGCCTGCAACTCACAGCTGGATAGCAGATCCAGACCTTAATTTGCGTGTGTGTTTTCCGTGAAATAATTTCTGAAATCTTTTGATGTTGCTGTTCGCTACAATTCTTGTGACTTTTTCTTTGATGTCCAACCCTGTACAGAGGCAGATAAAAAATGTTTCCAATAAAATATTAACAGTGCACAGCCTGGACACAAGACACTCCAGTTTGTAAAACTGTGTTTTAGTCTCTAGAACACCTCCTTTTAAAATAATGCCTTCAACAAATTGGCACTTGCTTAATTGCTTCAGTTGGACAGTTGCAACTGCAACTTTGTGACCGAATGCAACAGTAAGCTATCCCTGAACAGACTGTCAAAAGTCTAGTATGTTTTGAAAGACTGCTAATGCTTCATGATTCAGAAAACCTTCTTCATGAATGAATTTCAGTTTCCATGACTGTAGAGATGACAAGTTAATGGATCCATTTGCACAGTGTGGATAAGGATTTATCCATGAAATTCCCCTAAATGCTAATGTGAGTTGTGTAGCTGAATCCCAGACTTGCCATGCTGAAACTTACCCCTAACTCTCCAAGGAGAAGGCGCTAATTGGATTGCTGAGTTTAAATCCTTCAGCTAGTCAGTCTATGGAAAGGATTTAGCACTGGCTCTGTAAAAGGCTTTACATAGCTTTGCAGTGCAGTGCAGGGGAAGGTTTTTTTTTTTTTTTCCTTTTCTTCTCATGATTAATTGTGAGGCTTGAGGTGACAGGAGACATAATGAAATTCATAAATGCCAAAGGCCGTCCCTAGTCACATTCCTGGCTGTTGGTTTAAGTTAGAAACTGACAGAAGTGTGAACAAATCAAGGTTGTTCTGATAGCCTTTCAGTTACAGGGAAGAAAAAGTAACTGACAATGAGAAACCACTGGAGGTGGTTTAATGGGTATAAATTCTCACAAAAGTGATATTTTACAGTGATTCAGATTCTCAGATACATAAATGACTTACAAACAGACATATTCTGCCCCCACAGCTGTCTGAGAGATTCCAGTCTTTTTTCCAGAAATTGGCACAAGTTATTTAAGCAACCTGCCAAAGAAAAGCTGTTGCAAAACCTGTAGCAGAACTTAAAGTGGCTTGTCCTGTGTCTTTGTTCAAGACTGGCCTTGTTCCACTTGTTATAATTTTTAAAAAAAAATCAACTCCCCTCTCTGGGAAACAAAACTTGCCACATGAACAAGCAGCATAAAAATTAATCTAGCAGTTTCCAGGGACTCTGACTTTAGCCTGGAAATACATTCTACTACTTACCCACATCCAGGTTTGAATTACAGTGATTTTCTTCACCAATCTTACTCTCCTAGTCCCCGACAGCGCAGACCATGTCACGTCTGCGTATATATTGACCAGATACTGATGCGGTGATCTTTTGAACCAGCTGCCAGCAGTCTCTCACTGGGGTTTTTGTGATCCGAGAAGGACACACAATGGACAGTTGCCGTGTGGTAGTCCAGCACTGCTAAGGGTTTCATTTTTTTCCAGCCGAAGACCCTGATGCGATGATCCCACCCTGCTGTTGCTAAAATCTTCTTGTCTGGACGAATGGTGATATCAGATATGCCAGCATTGACAAGCCTGTGTGTTGTGTGAACCTGTGTGAGAAAGTTATAGATGAGCTTTCTTTGTTTAAAACCAACAGAAAACAGAACCTTCTGGGACTTTCGAAGACAGAGTACCCACCCATATGCACACTGGTATCATGCAGGTAGTAGGGGCTTTTCACCACATGGTGGACAATGTGTTAGTGAGAACAATTAACTTAACTTGAGCCTATCTACCTCCAGCACCATTCCCTAAAAACAGAAACATCCCTTTTATGTTTTTGATTTATATCACATTTAAAGCTGTTCATGTTTGGTCACAAGTGAAGCTCTGAGTTAAGGGTGTGAGTTTGAGAACTGGACTACGCAGCTTTGCCTTTCCAGCTATTCTTGCATGAGCTGCCATGTTCAGAGCTATGGCCGTGTGTTTCCCCTGCTTTTGCAGTATTCCTATGCTGAGATTCTGAGCTGACGTTTAAACTACCTGCTACTTATTTCTACTACTGTGGCCCCTCACAAAAGCCTCAATAAGCTGTGGTAGCATTTACCACAGTCTTGAGAAAGGAATGCTTCCAGGAATTATATTACAGTGTCAGGAAATCTGTAGTTCTAGTACTGCTTCCCCAGAGACTTTTATTTACACCAAATTCCAAGAAGGGGATTATGAACAAGTTATTGATTTCAATCCTGGAAGCCTTTTGTTACTGTTTGGAGACTACTGGGGCACAAGCTTTTGAGGGGCATGATTAAACTGGAGGGCATTTAGCTTCCTTCTTGAGGCACTGGGCACAGGACTTAGCCCTTGAAAAGAAAAGTTTCACTTCACTGTCATGAGCATCCCCTAAAGCACAGGAAAAACTCCATATAATACAATTTTGCTGTTCTCACCTCAGATAACTTACATTAGTCAGCAGTCTCTGAAACACATGCAGTGTAATGCATCACACTGTGTGGGGGTTGAAGTAGCCTAGCTTTGTCAGAGTGTGGATGACACCTTTTGACTGTATGCTGATCTTAATGTGCTGTTATTTATAAGCACAACTTAAGATTACAATTGGCAATGACACATTAATGCTGCCAACTACTAAAGACTGAATGTGTAACTATCTTGTACCAAAGCTTAATGTAATTCCATTCACGTTTTAATACACTGCATGCTGTCTGCTGTTTTCCTGGGGAGAGAAGGGATGGGAAAACACATTTTTGTCTGAGTAACTTTCCCCCATGATGGACATTCCATGCCGCATAGTTAGTACGCGATTCTACAGAATATATTAATTGCAGACTCTGTTAACTATAATATTGAATCTGGAAAACTAAAGACTCCAGAAACATACGTCAAAGTTGGTTTCAGATGCAGCTGAAAAGATCTCAGAATCTTTCAGGTACAAAGCTATAAGCAGTTATTTTTCAACTATGTAACGACTCGAACAGCAAGAGATGTGCAAATTCAATAAGAAAAAAAGGCTAAATGAAACTTGGCATGCTTCTTGCCTGCTCCAAACACCCCTATTTTAAACACAACCTGACAAATGTGTCTTCAACCAGTTCAGAACAGAGGACAGCAAATTATGCTGAAATCTGATGAGCAGAAGAAGGCTGCATGAGGGCTGGGGTGGGGGTAGGGGTAGAGGGGAGGGTTGTTACTGTAGAACTTGTGCTTTTTGCTGGTGTGTATTTTCTTCCAAACTCCCCAGTTATGGTATCACAGCATGGCTTCAGTAGGATTTTTGTTGGCATATGTGCACTGGCAAGCAGAGTATCTGTTACATCACCAGCCTGTCAGATGGAAGGAAGATGGGCCTTACTCTGTAACTGAGATTGTTAGCTAATGGCTATAGCCAATCCTGGGTGTGGTGCTTCCCATCATTACTGTCAATTTGGGCAAGATCCATACAGCAAAATCAGGACAACTGGGAGAAATTGCATGTCATCAGCATGCTACAACTTGAAAATGAAGCCTATAATGGTAATGCCTTTTGGCTACGGAACATGAGGGAACAGTGGGCATTTGTGCATGATTTGCAGCTACAGGAGGTGAGAGACAAAAACAAAGCAGAACAACTTGCTCAAGATACTTGCGCCCAGGTGAAATCCTATTGCCAGGATTTGGCCATCCAGTCAGTAACAGCCAAATACTGCATGTAGTCAAATGCATACCGACACTGTTTCCTAACCAGAAAACCAACTTATAATTAAGCAAACAAAGGGAGAAGCAGGTGACCTGCTTTCAGGCAGTCATGAACAAAGATGCTTACATCTACCAGCAGATACATTAAGAAATTTTGACATGCTGAAGCCAACAGATAGCCACCTTGCCTTCCTTCCTTAACACATGCCATCTATTATTTTTCTTCTTTATATCTCTCTCCTACACCCAAATCATATCTTTAAGCCCTAGTCTTCATAGAAAAATAGCTGACAGAGCAGCAACTTTAGCTTTAGCATTGGAGGGAAAAACCTCAGCAACCCAACCAACAGAACTTGGGTACTTCTTATTTACATAAATTTCTTTCTTATATTTATGTAGGTGCTTCCGTGATTACCAGATTTCTTAGTTCTCCTTTGTTTATTCACCTGCAGAAGCTGTTTACCTCCTATGTTCTTCTACCACAAATATCATCACTTAATTATACTATCTCAGCCAAATCAGAAAGCTCATAACCAATCCAGTCATTTGCTGACAGTGATGATTTCAGCAATTTTCTTGTAGAAGACAATACACCAGCCTTTCCCCATAGCGATAAACTATGAAGTTACCTTCATCATCTATTCATTGACACACTGGAACATTGCCACTGAAAACAGAGCTGAAGTACCATCATTGCGTCATTATTTCTCCAACGGCAGATAGCTATGCACCACGTTTACTTATTAAAACCTTTTAGAATAAAAATAATGTGCCACTGACTGGCTTTCCAACATCTACCATTACCTAAGGTAACTGGAATGCCAGAAAAAAAATTCCCCATCTGGTTTATATTATTAATGCAATAGTGGAGGAAAAAAAAAAAACTTAATCTATGTCCTTGACAATCTCTAGTGCTCATATGAAAAATGCATTTTATTAGGGAATTCACACTACGCATGAAGCACAGAGACATTACTTGTGGTTTATATACTTGGCATTTAAATTTATTCTGAGAAATGCGACTGGCTTTCAGTGTGATGTGCTGAAGATGTAAGTGACTCTGCATGTCCTGGGAAGGGGAACACCCTGTGGAAAACAGTAACTGGAATATTTCAGGTGAACAACTTTTTTTCCCAGGAGTCATACCTGTACCGCTGCATTACACTTAACTCATAACTGTGATGTGCTCTGAAGAACAGTATTTTCTCTGAATTTAGGAAAATGCTATGCTATAACTAATATGAAGGAACAGCTTCCTTTCCAACACAGTGTTGGAAGCCTTAAGGCTATCATGGTGTCCGATTTCTGACACCACAGCCGTAGGAAACTCGTCACAGTACTGAGTTTCTTAGCAGCTCACCTTCCTCCTCCTTCCCTGAGCTATGGCCTCCACGTGCAGGTGGGTGCCAATACAAAACCAAACTGTGACAATTGTGTACTGTTCTCATTAAATTCTTCTTTATCACATTTGCTTAGAACTGCTCTAATAAATTCAGAGTCTAGAGTCCCTTTTTCACGTCATGGCTTATTGCATGTTAAAGTTCAGACTTTCTCTTCACGACCTGGTGAACACTTTGTCCTCCAAACCTCGTCTTGCATACACCATTCATACACCATGAACTGGGGTCCTACTGGCAGACTGAGCCATAAGTGCTAGTTCTCTGGTGATACTAGCAGACCATATGCCATCACAGTGTCCCATAGGTGATGTGTCATTGTCAGTTGCCCACGAACTTGCATTTTTTCATGTAACTGTTCAGAAAATGGCATTAACTCAACACACTACCTAAAAAAAAAAAATCCCCAAAAGCTGCAAGCTGTAAGAGTAATTCTTTTTCTTCCATGAATTGGTACATCCAGTAGCTCTCTTCTTGAGAGTGATACAAGGACACACAGGGGCTGTGCTTCATGTCTTCTTCACTGTGTTATGGGGACAACTGCCACTTAAAATAAAAATTAAAGCACTCAGCAGTAAAAGGGCTATGGATAGGCCATTTTCACTTTCATGAACCTTTATTTACACAATTCATTTCCACACCTAGTTAAAACCTACTTAACCCCTTGTCACTGTTGGAACACTTGCTAAAGTTGTCTAGATTAAGTGATATTTATTGCCATTCACTAGCATATACTGAACTGGTGATTATGAGACCTACTTCTGAACCAGCTATTCCAGGTATGTGTAGCTGCAACATAAACTGATATATCCAATTAACTAATTTTCCCTGTCCCTGGCTAGGGCTCTGCAAGTGCAAAAGGAAGCTAGTTGCCTAAACCTCATGCCCTCTTGGTGCTAGCTGGGCTATGCCTCTTCTTTTTGTTTGTGAAGTATTTAATGGAATATTTCTGTCTTTCCCACAGCAGAAGGAAAGCTCTATCCATTCAAGCAGAACCTTTGGAAAAGCAATCCTTTGTTTCTCATTTTTATAAGTCATTTATAATGTTCAGGGCATTCTGAGAGCTGGATACTACTAACATGATAAATGAAGATACAGAGGCAATGCCTTGAGTAATGCTAGGCCTGTGTGCCTGTTGCAACTTTGGTAAAACCAGAAACATGTGAGAGAGGGTTGGTGAGTTTTTTTTGTGTGTTTCTTTTTTTTTTTTTTTTAAATCCTCACCATCTTTTGCTAAGTCTAGTCACATAGCACAAGCATTCTAACCAGTCTGTGATTAATTAGCCAGAGATCTGCAACAACTCTTCTTCATGACTAAATATTTTTTTAGTCTATCAAACTGTTAGTGCAAAGTGGGATAAATGACACTAGAGGGCCAGTGATGCTGACCTGGAGGTTCTGTTGCTCATTGAGGCTCCAGATGCTAAGCGCCCTTTCAGATGAGCCCGAGATCCCCTTGGCCTTCTCTGAGTCAAAGTCAAGGCTCATCACTGGTTCCTGGTGGCAAAAAAGTTGGCTCAACACTTTTCCCATTGACAAATTCCAAAGGACCACTGATCCGTCTTCATAGCCAGCCAGAAGCAACGGTTGGGAACCACAGTTGATCTGATAAAGAGAAAAGTAAAATTGGTTGAAAAGTGAATAGTATGTTAAGAAAATTATCACCCCTGACTAGGTTTTAGTTCAAGCACCAAGAAAATAAATGAAAATGCCGACTGGTGTAGATGTGAAAAGTTTAGAAGCCTGAATATTAATGCTACCATTAATGACAAATCGTGGGGGTCCATCTGTGTTTTTACAAAAAGTGTTACCAGGTAACTGCTAACATGCACATATGGCACCTGTATCTACGTATAAACTTATATATTTGATATACATACTATGTATCTAACTTACATACATATATACACACATACAAAAAATAACTGAAAAGCCAAATTATTGCCATCTGTATCACCTGAAAAAACACTGCCTGAAGTCTTCAGAAGCGTTCTTCATGGCCTAAACTGCACTTGTGCTCCTTAAAAAAAAATTACTTATGCATCAAGTAATGATGCTCTTAAGTACATTTTATTTTATTTTATATATATATATATATATAGCTATACAAAACTGCATGGACATTGCAAGAAGTGCCATGCTTGAAGAGTCCAGTTTCACACTGACAAGGGTAGGGTTACACATATGGCTCATTTACGCAAGTGCACGGCCGTGCTTAAAGGTAAACACTGATCAGTTCTTCAGGAATCTCTGGGTGAGTCACCAAGGGGTTAACAGGCGCCTAAGTCCCACTGTAACCAATTGAAAGCTATTTTGATTAATGATGTCACAGGCCAAAGGGCATGGCACCCTGGGCAGACACCTAATTTATTTAAGCCTCTGAAATAACTCAAAGAAGGGAACATTACTGGATTACATGTCACACTTAAGGAAAATATTCATCATTGCTCCAGCCAAAAGACTAATGACCCTGTAAGCAGTAACTGGTTATGTGAGTGAAGATGCAAATCTCTAATGAAAAGAAACTAAAAAACAGGCATCTGTTAATACCAGTTATTCTTTAACAGGAGAAAACCCACCAAAATAGACACTGGGATTACAACTACCTCTTGCAGGGACATCTTAACCTAAGAATTGCATCCAATAGCTTATTCAGTTATTTCCAAACCCTGTCCAAACCCTACAGGGTTCCATTATTTGGTATTCAATTCAAAATAAAGGATGTTTAGAAAACTTATTTTTTACTAGCATCATATTATTGAATGAGGTTCTTCAAACCAACTGGCTGTCACTGGCATGACACAAACCTGGACTAACCAAAGGT
This sequence comes from Anas platyrhynchos, assembly GCF_047663525.1. NCBI lineage: Eukaryota > Metazoa > Chordata > Aves > Anseriformes > Anatidae > Anas > Anas platyrhynchos. Next base: position 10,641,439 of record NC_092602.1, read on the forward strand.
GCACCATCTCCATTAGTGGTCCAGACCATTCTCCCACTGGTTATTATTTGTTCTAGGGGCAGTTAAACTAACAAGAGATGGGTGGTCCAGGTACTATGACTGCTGAGTAAAAGCCTGATGTTCTTTCTCAGATTTATTCAACCCAAAGAAGTGTTTGAACAAGGAATGTATCTCACTGTGTGGGGAACAAAATTGCTCCTTAAAGTGAACAAACCAAGGAAAAAACCTACATCTTTCTAAGCAGGTCTGCTCACACCTTGAATCCTGCATGAGCTCATCTGTTACTTGAAGGTCCCTTTTCCTTTGAAATGGCTGGGACCTTGCTTTGGCTAGAAAGGCCCTCAGAGGTCTTTCATAATACCCAGAAGTGGACACTAACTTTCCGTCAAAATAATGTAACATCAGAGCAATTAATATGTCTCTAATATATGCGACTTAAAATGTTAAATCATCAGCTATTTTGGATGGAGAGGTTGTGTTTTGTTTTTTTTTTTTTTTTAATGTTGGGGAATTGTATTTTTAAAATCTCAATTAAACAAACATTCCAGATTTTTTTTCATACTTACTAAAGATTAAAACCTTCAAAGCAAGAAAGTATTTCATAGGTACTTCAATTAAGTTTAAAAAAGCCCCAGATTGGGCAGAAAACCAAAAAAACAATTATTTGTACTCTTTCTATGAGCACCTTACCCCTCCAGGGCCCTGGGGCTCTGCAGAAGGTAGAGCTTTCATTTTCCAATGAAACAGGATATGGATGGGCAGGGTTGGGTCCTCTGCCTCAATTAAAATAGGGTGGCCGTTTTTTGTAGATGCTCATAACCCAGCAGCCCTCATTAAGACAAGAGTGACAGGTGAGTGCTCAAGCATCATGGTGAATGCCAAGCAAAATCATTTTTTTCTGCTGTGGGCATCTTAGCTTAGATTTGAAAAGCAGTAAATTGTAGGTGAGATGTAAGATTGGTCTATCTTGAAAACAAAGTACTGTTTTCTGTGAAATCAAGGCCTTCCACAATTCTTCTTGATTTGTCCAAACTACATGAAATGTATAATATTTTAATGAATACATATACTTGAATTTAAACAGTAATAGCTATTGAAAGATCACGGAAGCTCTCAGACTGATGCCTGGGCTTACAAAGCAGTGGTTCACAACTGCCTATTTATTTCAGCTGCTAGTAATGAACACGTCTGGAGAAAAGTCTTCACTTTCACCAGCCGTGTTCTGGTTTCATTGGAAAATTTAAATTATAAATCATTGTTCTTCCCAAGCAGAATATTTTCTTGTTGCATTTGGATAACTGTCAAGGAAGGAAGAAAAGGTGATGTGCTGTCAGCTCAACAGGAATAATTGGTATAGTTTATATAAAGTAATAACTCTGCATTTCCAGTTTCTACATGCATTGTTCCTGTTGAATTATTTTGTTTGCACCATTACGCAACATGATGCCTTCCCCAAGGAGTGCAAAAAATTTAAGGGAAGACTATCCTTACTCCTGTAAATCCTACCCCACCCAATTAGTAATAGCAGGAAGGTGTAAAGCTGAAGGGATGATGTATTTAAGAATATGAACCTTCACAAGGGAAAAAAAAATTGAATGAACTAATACATTTAAGGACAGACCTAGTAAAATAAGAGGGAAAAAAAAGTTTACAAGCAACAAAATAAACTGCTGCCAGCTTCTTAACTGCTTAAAGAAGGCTTAATCCACAAGTCTAACATAAGCTGCAGCTTCATTCCACTCTATAGTAAAGTTTGTAATTCAAGCTGCTGCTAGTAAGGTGCATTGTTTCCCTGATACATAGATCTTTTCTATTGGCATGCAGAAAAATATGATGATACACATGGCTGTAGTCCCCAAGCTCATGTTGGACAACAACCTTAACTATACTTACTTCAGACCATTATGTGGCTTTCTCTGTGTCAGCCTCTGTTTCAACTTGTTAATTTACTGTGCCATAAGCAACATCAAATAGTCTCTTAGGCAACGTATTGCCCATAAATGATGGGTTGGGGAGTGCTCATCTCCTGGGTATGTCTATATTGCCCAATGCAGGAACATAGAAAGAAATCCTGAACTGCCTATATTCAGGAAGGGGTGCAGCTGGGTTTGCTGCTTTTATGGTTTCACCGAAGTGAAACCACAAAACAGAACACAGAGCATCACTTTGGTGTACCACATGTAATCATTTGCCCTTAAAAGCATCCTCCTCCCCCATGCTTTTAAACTGAGTTGCACATATTTGTAAAAGAACAAATACAGCTGTGAGACTGTAGGGGATTATCTGTCCTTGCCTGTTGCAGTCTAGGAAGTTGTGGTGACTTCCCAAAGCCAGAATCTGCATGAAGTAAATTATCCCTCATAATTCCCAGTCCTCTGCTTTATCCCCACTAGCAACAAAATTAAAAACTAACTAACTAAGAATCTCCACCTGCTCTGCTTCCTAGAGGAATAGCAATGTTACTGCTCACAGAAAAGATGAAGACAGAGGACTTCTTATACAGGCTACAAAATCTTCTGCACTGAATATTTCCTCAGTTATCTTCATCTTATTAAAACATGTCCAGGAAACAGCCACATTTATTTCAGTGAGTACTGAACACTGATTGCCTTTTTAGAATAAACAGCTTTCTGTTTAATAAAAGCCTAATCACTCTATTTCATTTGCCTTTTTCTTTTTCTTTTTTTCTTTTTTCTTTTATTTTCTTTTATTTTATTTTTTTCTCCTAGCTAATTACACCATGGGACCTGAACTGTGGCCTCTCCTATTTTTGCCTGAAGTCAGCAACTGAATTCCTCTGGACTTCCAGGACCCTGAGTGAAGACACTAATGCCTCAAATTCACAACTGATTTGTACTTTCTTCAGCTGAGACCAATACAAATCTTCAGACAAACCTGCAGGAGTCAGCTCAGATGATACTGCAGACCTGTGGTATGTGGTCAGGAGTTAAAATAGGGAATCAGCTTTGTAACCAATTCTTTCAAGATTTAAAGCCAATCACAAACTCCTTCCTCCCTCTACTGCCACCTTCTTGTATTACTTGCCTTTCACTACTGTCGCCCCATAAATATTATTTGCTAAATGCTCTGCAAATGCTTTTTGTTTTTTTTCATTAACTGTTTTCATTTACCTTTTTGTCCAAAGCCAATACAACCATAAATATTTGTTCCTACTGTATGCCTGTAATAGAAATGTTCATAGAGTGCTTCCTTATCCTGAGGGCACTGAAGTGAATGTAACCTACCATTAAAATCACTGTTTTTAAGTAACCCAATCATTTCTCATCATTCTTAATACAGCGAGAAACCATATCAAACAACTGGGTTTAGTAAGTCACTCATTTTCTTCTTGATTGATGCAAAAACTGTATCTATCCTAAGGATATAAAGCTTTCCCTGAGTATTTGCAAATCTTCCATTAAGGCTTGGAAAGCTCTGAAAGTTACATTAAGGATGTTCACAAATCTTTCCCCCCTTTAATAGTATAATTACTTGATTGGTTTGATAATAAATCAAAATCCAGGTGAAGAAAGATTCATGTGCTTCATATAAAATGAATCACAGGGAAAACATTTCACAATTAGCAGGCACTCTTGCCTTACCTGCCATAACTTCAGACACATGGGCATGCCCAACTTGGCACCCGCCTCTGGCTTCAAGGTACAGACTGATGTCTTGGATGGCAGCTCCAAAACCTGAACCTGACATCAGGAAAACAAGAGAATTTGGTCAGGCTCCAGGTCAAAATTCTGCTGCTAAAAACACAAGTCTTTTAAGGTGATTAAGGCTAGTGTAAGCGCTTCCAGTAAAAACTGTCTGGAGGAAGCTGGGGAATACATGCTAAGCTGGACTGGTAGGGGAATCTACAGCTATCTAAATAAACGCATTGTTTAATGAAAGATCACGCAGAACTGCTAGAACACATCCTCATCTTCTGCTTTTCTGTTTTTGTCTGTATTTTAGTCTTCTTCACATAGACTGGATGATACTGTGCACACAATACATAATATTGCAGACTGCTTAATCTGAAAACACTACCCTGCTTCTCCCTCTCCTCTTTTTCCATCTTTGTTGCTAAGTTTTTTGTTACATTCAGTTGTGGACATTTCCATTATCTCCTCTGTTGTGGCATGGTAACACAGAGCTTGTGTGGATATATAGCCACTATTTATCTAGCTATCTAGGGTGGAGTTTTTTATTTACTGGCTGAATGCATGAGCAAAATATCAAAATTTAAACCCCAGAATCATCTGCTAATGCAAGCTGGAGCACTGATGGCATACAGGTATTTTACTACAATATTGTCTGACCCTGCTTTGAATAGGGTCAGACAATACTGTATTTAACACCTGCTCTCTGTCTACATAGCAGCCTCTACTTTTGCTTGTGCTGATGGTAATGAATTATGGCTCTGTCTTCTTTTCTTTTTTTAAAACATGGGGCAAGAAGTCCTTACTCTGCCAAGGAAGTAGCTCATTTCCACCTCAGGATGATGGCAGGCAAGATCAGGGGAGTCTGCCTTTGCAATTTGGCACTGGAAGGTTTTGAGTCTCTTGACAGACACAAAAGTGTCTCTGGACTGACTCTTGAGCCTGGAACTATGGAGAAAGGTAAGTTCTTAGTTATCAAAAACTTGCTTTGAGGAACATTTTGTTTCATATTGCTCTTTCTCAGATGCTTCCTTTATCACTCAGGTGATGTTTGTTTTAATTAACCAAACAATGGTCTACATTATCTCATAAAAATAAAGGACTTCAAATATTTGATAAATCCAGCATCACCAGCCATCCTCGGCTATTTCAGAATGTGCAAAGGCCCAATAGTGCTGTTGAACAGCCCCAGTCATGCGAATTTCCTTAAGCATCTGAGATGAGGTATTACACAAATATGGCTCCTCTGGGAGCCATCAATCAAGACCACGGCAGCTGCAATGGCTTTCCAATCCTATACCTTTAGTTCAAAGCTTGCCAGAACATCTTCCTATTTCTAGAGGTTGTCAGCTAGCCTGCCAAAAGCCAGCTGCACTCTAGGACTGCAAGTCGACAATGTACTAAACACAATATACAGAACACTTTCTAAAGCCAGTTAGCAATGGAGAAGGAAATCATTCTCCAGATTTGAGGGATGAGGACTACAGCACAGAGCCATCCAATGTGTAGACCAAACCTATTAACAGACCAAAGTTTTATCACCTGGGAATTCTGGTTCTCTGGAGCTATGCTCTTAACAAAAGATTCTTTTCTCTTGGCAACTTTCTTGCTAGCAACATAACGACCAAGTTAGCTATTACAGGAAATGGGCTATAAATATGAAGATGACCCGCTCTCATCTCGTGTCTTTCATCACTGGCTCTCCAAAGGGCATTGCTTGCTAGATCACAAGAAAACCAAAACTGTAACTTTTATTTAATATGGAAGGGTAAACACTGGGATAAATGCACTTCTGCAGGTTAAAAATAAAAAAGTCATTCCTTTGCTTTATCTTGATTCAAAAGGGAAGAACTAGTACAAGGGCTACAGTTGGGCTTCAAAGGACAAAGAAAAACACAAGGATGAGAAAAGTTTTTTGCAAAAGGCAGTCAGGCATGAGCTGCCTGTGCTAGATTGACAGTTCCAGAGATTGTCTGCATTAGAGGCAACTGAGCCTTAGAAATAAATACTATTTCATATATTTTGACAACTGTAACCTAAAACTTGAAGTTCTGTGTTTATATTGGTTTTGCTTAATAGGAGAAAGATTTTCCTTTGCCTGAGGTTAATAGTGTTCCTGGGTGGCTAAAACTGGCCACAAGGAAACACACCCTTTTTCTTTTTCACATTAATAAAGCTTTTAACATGTTTCTGGCAAATTGGCAAGAAAAGTGCGTGTAACTCATAATTGGTGATTTAAATGCAATCATGAACAAATAAATGCCTGTTCAGATCTCATTATTTATGGACTGAACCTGCTTTAAGACAAAATTACTCTTCTTTGGGCACCAGCCAAACATAAACACTTATTAAGTCTTAATTTTAATCATAAGCTGCAAATGTACTGTGTCTCACACAGTGCTGCCTATTTGGAAGCACTATATATTATGGGAGTACGCGAATTTATTGAAACCTGACACAGTTCTAATGTAAAGGTTCATACACAAAGTGGGATTCTTTTACTTCAGGAGACAGCAAATCATTATCAGTTTGCAGGACCCAAGTGAACAAATGAAAATAAAACAGAGATGAGCTGTAAGAGACATTGGGGTAAAACATCTCTTTGGATTAGATGACTACTTAATTCTTCATGAACAGAACGTGTGTACTCTTTGCCTGACACAAACGCTTCTCCACCTGATACAAGAGTGCACTTTTCAATTTTGCTAAAGTTAAATATTATTGAACACTTCTGTAAAATGGAGGTAGTTCCTTGTTTGATCAGAACAATATATGGGCCTTGGAGTAGTTTTATTTACAGATACAGTGGTTGTTTTTATGGGCTTACTTGGTTCTGTAAAACGCTGAGCATCCTGGCTGTGATCCAACTAAGTACTTAAATATATGGTTAGCTTCTGAACAATAAAAAGTTCTTATTTTCTTGCAATACAGGCATCATTCCCACATATTACTTAGTATATAGAAAGTGTAACTTTCAGTTTCAAGCTATGCATCCTAGGGTCCAGAAAAGCTCATGACTTTTTATATTCACAGACAGCTTGCAATAAGTTACAATATTTTTCTTATTTATTTATGCCACTTCTTCATTTTATTTTTTGTATTTTTGGTATTTTGATGTCAAGCATCTGAATTATTTTATTTTTGCAGAATGTCCTTAAATAATAATTCAAAGAAATCAAAAAATACAATTTCTACAAAACAGAAGTGGAAACTGCCAATAAAGCTGTCAGTCAATGATTGGTGTGATAATGGGTATTAGATGTGGACTTATTCAGTAGGAACTGAAATGAACCCTACAATTATTTCAAACCATGCAAACCTCTGGCTGCTAATAGTAATTCAACTATTTCCAGCCAAAGTACCAGTTAAAGAATTAGCCTGAGGTGAAAGACCACGTATCACATTACAAATCACCTGTACCTCCGCTTCTCTCACCAGACACAACTCTCAGCTAGAGATGGAAGATGAGTACTGCCATCTGATGACAGACTTTCTGACCATTAGTTCCCCAGAAGGACTGTTTTCCCCTTTTACAGCATTCAGCAGCAGCACCAGAGGAGTTTTCAAAACTCATGCACATGAAAGACCAGCAGCAGCTGCAAATACTTAAATGTCAGACAAAACTTGGGGTGGTATCCTTGTTATTGGAGCGTGAGTTGTATAATTCAGTCATCTTCCTGGCAGGTACTAGTGATTAGAACCCCTGAAGGTTCCTTGTGCTGTCCTCTCTTGAGCAGAGTATTTGAAAGCAGTGATGAACTTTCTGAACTTTCTTCAGAACTTTCCAATTTAAGAAACAAAAGCAATCTCGCGAGCACCAGAAAAAGAAGTATTTCCTACCTCGTCCAGGGCTTTGGCTGCCATGGCCATTAGCCAGCGTCCCTGTGCCACCTTTAACAGAGAACATCTGCAGAATCCCACATTCTCCGTGAAGACAGAATCTGTCACTGAAGCCCGTCCCTCTGCCAAGTCCCACAGGCAGATCTTCTGGTCACGACCCTGGCTTTTACAATAAAACAAGTTGTTCTGTGAGCAGCAGGACTGAGAAAACCTGGCTTCCTGTAGGTTGGTATCTCAAAGTTGGGTGTTCAACGTGTAGTAAGGGCTGAGCTTAGTATGGCTTCTGCAGGTCTATTAATAGGGTCTTTCATGAAACATGTGCTAACTCGGTGTCACTGAGTCTCTACGCTTCTACTAGCTGCAAAACGGGACAGTAGGTATTAAAGTTTTTAAAGCAGGAGGGAGGACCTGAGTCAGTCAGATACATGGCAGTCACAGTTAGCCATGTTTTCTTACAAAGAGACCCTTGATCAAACACAGTTATGCTATATGCGCAAATATTTATCATTTTTAATGCTTATTTGAATATTTACATTATACTTACATTTCAACATTGATTAGAACTAATTTAAAGGGAATCAAAAGTATCTACAGAATAGCACATTTAATATTCTTTCACCCTAGCAATGAAATGGAATTATCAGGCATGTTGATAGCTGAAAGACAAATAGCAAGAAAGACCACAAAGGTAAATGAAAAGCAACAGTCTTTCAGTGGTCAACTTCCACAGCCATAGGGAGGGCAGAGAAGACTGCTGTAACTGTCTGTGAGGAGAGGGACTGGCAAGCAGCAGGAATTAAACAATAAAACACTGCAGCTGAAACATCCAAAAAAGAAAAAACAGTGGCTGCAGCGGCACCACTGATGTATGAGTGCAGCCCAGTCAAGCACAGGCTCTCGTGGACCCCTCTCCATGCCACAGAAAAGTCCATGGGTTGGTCCCAAGCAGTAAAACCAAAGACACCACTTAAAGGGCGCAGCATCAGTTGCTACATATTTATGTGATTCCACTTCTCTGGAACAAATTACCACTTTGGAGAAGCTCTGGTTTTCCCAGTTCGCAGAGTACAGTAGCACAGGATGCCTGTCCTTGTGTCATCACTTGGGACAAAGAGTCATCAAAAATCCCTCATCTATTTCTTCTTTTAATTAGCAGTATCACTTGACAGAAGTATGTAACCAAAACAGGGGTAGATGCGAATCTGACCAATTAAGGCTTCTTCAACATCAGTACAGGAACTCCCATCTGCTGCTCAGCTGAGTGACAAACTGAAAACATTTCAGGTACTGGGCATACAAACAATGTGGTACTGCAAGAAATTGTGGTGATTTAGTTTTAGAACAGAGTAACAAAAAATACAGCTAAGTACTGTCCTAGAATTGCACTGCAATGTGAACTGTTATAAATATACACCAAAAATAGAGGTAATGAAAAACTATAATTATACAAACAATGCTCATTCACTAGGATTTTATGGGGGAGAGTGTTGATAATTGTACTTAAGTAGATAAATATAAATGCTAATGAGTTCCACTGTATATTATAAGAGATGTCTTCTCTAGATAAACATGTCAGAACACCTCCTAGTCATACAGACGCTTTGGCATCCACTCTGCTCTAGATCACCTGTCTAATCCAAAGTACACAAATCTTCCCAACCTTCCCTCACTAAATGAGAACGCAAGACATTTTGCAATGCAGGCATGCAACTCAGCATTCTTGCTCATTTTCCACCATTCCACCTCTGGTTCTTCTCTTCCTTCCCTACTTTTTCTCCCTCTCTCCTCTACTTATAAACTGTATCAAATTTGATACTCCCTGAGAACCAGTTGTGAAGCACTTAACTTCATATCCAAGTTCATTTCCTTTACCCAGAGACCTCACATGATCTCAGTACAAGGATGCTACGGACCCAATGAAACTACAATGAAAAAGGATAGAATTAATTTCTTTATGATACAGATGTAGCCACATACTACATCTAAAGAAATCAATTGTATATTTTCTTCCACCTTTGGTTCTTCATCTTTTCTGGATTTTGGTATTTCTGTACATTTTCTGTATGTGTCGAACAGACTCCAGAAATGAGAAATTGCTTTTTTTTTTATAACTCAGGTACATAACAGAAGCAAGAATAATTTCCACTGCATTTTGCCTTTGCTAACCTGAGGAGCCTGTCTTTACCATCCATTGTTTCCACCCAGCAGACAGATTTTCTTCCATGGCCATCCAGTGCTTTGTCCACTCTGTGTGTTTTTAGGTTCCAGACATTGATAAGCCCATTCTCAGACCTGGCAGTAATAACAGATATTTTTAGTGTGACCATTGCACACAATCTGATAAGACTGTCTGATACTTTTCTTCCCCCCACCTTAAAACTGAAGTTGTATATACAAATATAACATGCCCATCATTCACCAGTCATGCATTTTGTTGTTTTCTCCAGATACTATTTATCTAAATAATATACTTTATTTTAAAAAGACACGCCTGTATGATGCTCAGCGTAGCTAGAAATCCTGATTTACTTACCCAGAGAAAAGAACAGGGACATCAGGCTCTTGGACTCCACAAGAAAAATGTAGAGCGTGGACTGCAGCACTGGTGCCTCGCAGCACAAACTGCGGATCCGGAGGTGGTGCAGCCATCCAAGCAATGCACTGGGGGAGCAAGATGACACAGGTATTACAGAGGGTAAGACAGCCTAAAGTGGAATTTTAACTCTAAAAATATTCTGACCAGGACACTTGCTTTGCTTAGTTACCTTCTTCTTCAAATTGCCATTATTGGATGCTATATCTATTTCCCAAGAAGTTCTGTGGAAGTATTTCCTCCTAACTTTGACTGATCAAGCACCTATCAAATCTGCTTTTTGACACTAGGTAATGATCCCCTTTTAAGCTAGCTAAGTGCTGAGCTGTCCCTGTGTATGCACATACTTGTAAACACAAAATTGTTCAGCTGCTCTCCCTGCTGCAAAAAGGAGCAGGTACTAAATGCAAGAAACTGGATATCCAGAATTTCAGTGGGCAAGCAATTTATCATTCCACTTAGCCTCTTGGCAGGTCTTACCCTTTCCTCCCCATAAAAATGCTATTTCTCAGCTTTGTACCCACAACCATTTGCAGAAGATCACTGCAGCGAATATGTCAAGTGAAAAGAATTTCAGATGAGATCTGAGCTACGATCATTTTTACACACGATTGCCATTACTCTCAAGTGCTTGAACTTTTGGTTCCAAGCATGGTTACTTGAAAAAAAGAAATGCATTATTTCACCCTAACTTGACTACTGTGTTATACATTTTAATCCAAGGGGTTTGTATTCCCCAAAGGATTAATAGAGATGGATGCTTTCAGCTTTATGTCATTGGTTCAAATGTGGCCCAAGTCAGCAAAGAAAAAGACAAGCATTTGGGGAAGCATGTTGCCCAGTCAAACATGGGAAATGTGAAGAACAATATTATGAACTAACAGAGACAATTTGTATGATCTGATTAGGCACACACTTACTGATTTGGCACCTTTACAAAGGATTTCTGCAGCAGAAAAAAGACCGTTCACGTTCGCATCTCTGCAGGCAGTTCCTGCACAGTCACCAGAGGACAAGGACAACTTCCCCGTGTTCTGACTGGTGACAAATGACCCTCCAGACTTGTGCAGGGACAATGTAACCAGAAGCTGCTACAACTCTAATTTGCAATTAATTGGAAATTGCATTATAGCATGCATTACAAGAAGAGTTTTCACCTTTAATTTTTTTCTGCTTTCTCTGTGAATTTATTCTCTGTGCTTATATTTGTGCTTCTACCTTTCTGTCCTGGCTTCATACAGAAAAGGGTAGCTGTGTCACAGCTGATGCCAACTCTGATCGTTCCTTCCCATGAAATGGGAATGATAGGATTACTTCCTATCATGCATTGGACCAGATTAAACAAGAAGTTTTCCAAATTCAGTAGGGTGATTTTATGCCTCCTGGCTCACAGCAAAGGAATTGCAGAAAACCAGAACAGAGTGGTAGAGCTACAAGTTACATGGTAAAAGCTCAATTTTCAATCGTCAATTCACCTCAGCAGCTTTTGAATTGTGTTTAATGGATGCACCTCATTTGCACGTCTACCTTTGGTGTTTACAGATCACTAATCACCATGCTATCTATAGGTCCTAATTAAACACAATTATCTTTTAGGACTAGTGATGTGGATAACCTCCATGTTTTAGTGCCCTGACTCATCTGTTTTATGATAGTGTCTGACAATCTAGATGCTCAGCTGGAGCAGATTTTCAGATGATTACATGCTGCACAGGTTTGCCCCCATCCAGCTCCCACGTGGCTGTCAGTAACATGTTTCACCTGTGTTATAAACCTGTTGGATTATGTATTTTGTCACCAGAGGTCACCTTTTTGGACACTCCAGCAGTATGCTGTCGTCCTCAAAATGACACTTTGGAGAACCACATGTAGTAGCTAGGTGGCTTGTCAGAGAGGCAAGGTCCCTCTTCACAGTGCAACGAGCCTGGGTTACTGTACTAGCAAGGAAGACAAAACAAAACTGAGTCAAACCAGAGGCTGCCTGGGATAACAAGGCAGGTTTTTAATAGCATTTTCCTAATTACTGACACAGAAGTTTTTGCTGACAGATACCAAGTGTGTGCCTCGCTACAGGGAGGGTTTTACCTGGCATGAAACACAGTATGAATGCATGTTTTTACAAGGGTAGTCTGTCAGAAAAATCTTTGGACTGGCTACAGGAAAAGCAAAAAACAAAATAGCAACAACTATGAAAATGTATTTTCAGTCTATAAGCAAATCAAGTGACTTTTTACTTCTTTCAGCCTGGATCTTTGCTTGCTGTTTTACTGATCAGAAAGGCAAATTTTGAAATTGAGCTTAATATTAAACCTATCTTGGTTTTTATGGGACATGTGATGGATATGACTTGTTATTACTTCCTATCATGAATCAGCAAATGAATGGCAGTACAACAGTATTAAGTGTCTCATTTTTCTTCCTGCAACTATGAAAATGCATCTCTGCTGCCTTCTACGTCCATGGATGTAGAAGCTTGGACAAGTCACTTAAGAGCAAAATTTTAATAAAAGTTCTTAGGTACCTAAATCAGTCCCCCAAGGACTCAAATGGATGGAAATTTTCTACACTGGTGCCTTAAACCCCCCTGAGAACGCATCAATCTGTTCTTACTGACACATTAGCCGCCTCAGAAACAGGACGTTTAGCCTACCTTCAACCACCAGGCAGCTCACTGTCTCCAATTTACTTTTATGGATAAGGAACTACACTGCAGTATACTGATATTAGCAGACAATATTTATAGCATGCTTTGCTAAGACAGACAGCTCCAAACATGCTAAATATGATGCCTGTGTGAGCATTAAAGCCCCTGGGTAAATTTTTCAAAAGTGCCCAAGTGATTTAGAAGCAAAAGACTCATTTCCAAATAAACATTCAAACCTAAATCTCTAGGACTTTTTAAAGTTTAACCCCAGGTGTCTGAAAATGAGTTCTCTAATTAGCACAACATTTATTTTCTTGTTAACTCCATCTAGCCTCAGGGAGACCAATCTGTTCTTGTTAACTGGGGATATCTACAGTGAATTTAATTAAACGAATTTACTTAGTATTTAGGCTGGTCTGAGATCAAAATTTGGCTCAAGGGCTTGAACTAGCAAACTGCAACCTACAGAAGAAATTTCATTTAAAAGCATCCTATGTTTGTGCCTGAGATATCCTCATGCTCCGGTTCCTGCTGCCTATGTAAGCGCATTAAAATATATGAATGGTTTTGCTTAAGGCATAATTTGTTTGCAAGAGGAAATCACCAGGAAGAGATGAAATACCCCATCACCATTCTCTTGTCTTGTTTCTTAAAAGATGTTCCACTTTTGATTTCTTCTAGCCTTCCCTGTGCTGGTAGCAGGATCCTCTTTTAGAGGCTAAGCTACACTCCAACATGATACAAACAACTGAAGGTATTTTTCACAAGGTGTGCTGCAAAGCCCTGGGCTCCTGCACAGAATAAATTGCTAAGCAAGCCACAATTGGAAAACCCAGCTGTTCAAATCAGCATTTCAGTTAGCAAATGGCTAAACACAGCAATTGTTAGGCACTAAAAAGGGTTTTGTACAGCAAAATATGCTTCTGCAAAATGCCAGAACATTTGAATTTCCTTCAAAATTACATTATTTTAGAGAACAATTCACTATTTATGTCCTTTATGAAGCTTATTTTGTTTAGGTTGCAATTAGAATAATCTTCAAGCCATTTGAATTTCTATGCAGTGGTATTCCAGTATCATCACTTCAGCATTTGATATAAAAAAGTTAAGCTTTTATTTAATGAGAGTCATTTAAAATATGTAAATGTCAAAAGGATTACCTTAGAAAAATCTCTCAGAGAATTAAAAACATTAACAGATTCCCACAGGAAAAATTCCAGCAGAATTCAGCAACTCTCCTGTTCCCACTCCTGTCACTAGCATTTCTATCACACATAGAAGCAAAAACAAATTGCTATTAAAATATCATCCAAACACCCTCCTCCCCCTGCAAACTCCACGGTTCAGTTTGAGATACCAATGGTTCAAACAAAGACAAGAAAAAATCCTCTTTTTCTGTAGGCTCATTCACGATAGTACAAACACCATGGTAAGAACTTTTTCAGGTATAGGGGAAATAAATCTCTCTAGGCATGTCTGGCAAACTGATTTGGGACTGAAACCAGCAGGTGTGCAGACATAATTACTACTGCAAAAATTCAACACATCCAGGTGTGCTCACAGCCAGATATATGAAATCCCTGTTATTTTTTGAAAATTCCTAGTCTACCAGGTGCCACCCTCCCAAAGGAAAAATCAAAGCAAAGAATGAGTTGGGAAAGATGTGAATAAACTGATCTTCCCCGTTTCCATGCTGTTTCTTTTCCATTCATACAAAGCCCCTTTTTAGCTTGCACTTCTGTGCGTACCTGCACTCACTCAGAGGTTTTGTGACACTCTGCCGCGTCCCATAGCTTAGCTCTAGTGCGCAGCTGTGTTTTCAGAGTGGGTCACTGGCTGTGCCTGTAGAGGAAGTCAGTGGAAATAAAAGACTCCATCAAATTAATAGTGCAGCACAAAAAATTTTGTTCATTCCATTACACTTACAATCCCCAGTGTTAAAATACAGCAGGCAGCCTTTGCAGTACGAACTTCCCAAACAGTTGTCCCAAGTTTCCAGCCACTGCAACCAGCAGAGTTTCACAGCAGTGAAACATCCTTTGCCCAGCAAACCCCCTTGTAAGGGCTGCCTGGGACCACCGTGGCCGCTCCCTCTCCAGCCAACTGTTGCCTTGCTGACGAGCCAGAGTGACAGGCGTCCCTGCAGCACCCGATGCACCGCGCTGGATTACAGCACTACAGCACAGCTGGTCTTGGAGACATCTTAGACATCCCTGGTTGCTGCAATGAAGGCAGCAAAAAAGAGGGAACTTGCAAGACAACTTTCTGAAGAAATCTGTTTGCACCTGAGTAAAAAATAACTGACTGTACAAAGAAATGCCTTTTTGGATCGTGTAGCAAGCTAGCATGTACAAAACACTTAGGGAAAAATGAAAAGGCCATTTAAAATCCAAAATCAAAAGCCAGGCAGCCTGATTTCTGAAAGGGACCCCAGTCCTGAAACACGATGTGCCTGTTGTGTGCAAAGGCTGAAACCCACACTAGTAAAAGCAGAATCAGAAGGAAATCTCATACAGCAACTGCCTGCACAGGTCAAGGGATGTGGGAGTGCTATACAAACTGTTGCACAGGTCAGAGCCTCGGAATATATGTGAAAATTCACTCATCAGTCAACTAACACCAGCATTACTCTTTCAGTTTAAAGCTCCATTTGCAATCTTTGGTGCTAAATGTAGATATAAACTGTACTGTAATTTTATGATTTCCTTAAAGCTAATTTTAAAGAAAATAGCTGATTTAAATTGGGAAATAGAAATCAGTAGATATCTTTGAATCAAGAAATTGATTTCAAGCAGAAATTAGCATTTGTAGAAAATTATGATTTAACCAACAAGAGGTATTAATAAAGCACTCAATTTTTAGAATAATCTATTTTTTCTATTAAAATTGGTTATTTTTCCATATTACTGCCTCCTATCTATGACAACCAAAGGAGCAATTAAGCATACTGATGTGTATTCGTAACTGTCTTTGAAAACTAACACAACAAAAAAAATCACAAGAGTGGACTGGAAGCACTCACTAGTGTGCCTGCACTGAAGCATACCGTGTCTGCACAGTGTAGACAGAGTTCTACATAGAACGCTTTTGCTTGCAAAACTTATTAGACCCCTCAGTGTCAAAGAGAATGCAACATATACAATCTTCTATTAACTGATATTATAAGCCTGCTGCCACATGGGCAGCATTACAACTGACAAGAGCCCTGTCCTACTTTGTACAGGCTGGGAACACTAAATGCTGTCAGGGCCTTCATTCTGCATGGTCACCAAGTCATTTCTAATGGCTAACAGTGACTGCCTGCTCACAAACACACTTCAAGAAAAAGTCTCATTTTGAGAAGTGCTGAGAACCTCCATTTCCCATTGACTTTGAGGGAGGCTAGGAGTTCATCCTCTCTCAGGAGCTTCCCCAAACTTGCCTGCTCTCTTAACATTTACACAATGAATGATGGAAGTTTCCACATTTTAATTGTAAAAATCAATGGACAGATAGAAAACAAAATTGCTTATCAGCAATTGGTGATATGCCAAGAAGTCTTATGGGAGCAGAAGAGAAAATGACTAATAACCGTCTTGCAATGGAACACATTTTTAATGATTTCCACTCAGATAATAGCTCCTCACAAAGCGTTAGCATCTTTTCTGTCTCTAAGCATCCCTTAACTAAAAGATACTAAACTACAATATATTATGATTTTAAGTAATGAAGTTTGCAAGAAAAATGTATGTAAGTGTCAGTGTACAGCCTTCAGGAAGACTGAAACCTAGGCTTTTGTCTTAAGGTTCACTTTCAAATACTTCCATCTGCAATTTTTTAAAAAGTCACTGTATAATAATTATCTTCCATATGAAAACATAGATTCAACATGGGAACAAAACTAAGAATGACTGTAATTATTTGAAAGACACTGAGTTAGCATATGGATCTCATTGCCACTTACAGAGTTTGGTCACTGAAACAAAAAGCTATTAATCAATATGTAAAAGCCATAAATTAACATAAACATTAATCATTCTAATACTCCCACTGTGTCGGACTGATAATTTTTTTTCAGTCTTTCATTCTGACATATTCGCCTTCAGCTATCAGCTGGTTGACCTTTTTTAACACAGTTAAACATTTTGGGCACTGCAAATCTTACTGAAGTAAACATATTGGAGACAGCAAAATATCATGGATACATTTATGCCAAAAATATGGGGACTGAAAACATGAGAGCTCCTGCTTCACAATGTCATTGCACTAGCTTTTAATAAAGGAGTCAAAAATACATCATTGAAATACGGCTGAAGTGGATGAAATTCTAGCGTTTCATAAACAGGTTCACTTTGCAGACAAGGGAAGACACCCATGTGTTTTACTTTCTGAAACCATTAATTGCTTGATAAAGTGCGATGATGTAACTACAGTCAACCACGTTTGTAGAAAGCAGGCAAACACAAAAACACACAGTAGCTGAGCTCTGTGACACACCCTCCCATAAAGGTAAGGCAAAGGGGAAACAAAACAAAACAAAACAAAACATACAGGACTACAAATGCCAGATCTAAAGAACGTGAAAATGCATAATATAAGTGAAAAGAAGGGTTTATACAACAGCCTTCCTGTACCATACCATGAGACCTAAAATGAATTTATGTTTGTACACTCGATAAATCATGGTAACCTAGCAGAAAAATGATAAGCCAAGGACCATCAAAAGCGTGTTTTGAGTAGCCTCTAGTTCAGCCATGCATAGCAATCTGTCAGCCACAGGGCTCTGTCTGCCCTTCCTCCTTAATTAGGGGTGCTGCCTAGTGCAGCATCAGCTACAAATCTTTTGGTTCCAAGAGCTAATAATGTCCTCAGATAGCATGGGCTTAATTAAACATCTTCCAGACATTTTAGCAGACATTTCCTGCAATAATCTTGTTTAGTAACAAACTATTAAAAAGAATTGACAGAGAAGAAATATATCAAGTTGTTACAGCAACTGAAGTTATTTGGGCCAGAATTATGTGTCTGCAATTAAAGATTCTGTAACTCTGAGCAATTAAAATATCACTTTATTTGAAAACTAATTAATTCTAAACACATATTTTTCCCATGACAAACTTTTATGATTATTTAATTTATTCTGTTCTAATTACTTTAATTAATCTACTCTTGTACAATATTATACTGTTATTCTGGCATTTGACCAATGAAGACAATAAATTGATTGCAGTTCCGTTGCGTAAGAGCAGAAACTGTCATGCCAGTTTCAACACCGCGTTTATTTATTTGTCTGTTCTATTACTTTTCTTTTCCTCCCACAGGGCATAGGAACATGAAATACAATACACATCAGATGACATTTTGTCTTCTATACTTTTCTCATCAAAGTGTGAAATATAACTTAAGAGGTTTTGGAATTAAGGAAATGTATATGTAACACGATATTGCATAATAAAAAATAACCTATAGGAAATTAACCTATACATCTAATATACATCGCACATGACTTATCAATTGATTCCTGATGTAGAGAACCAAGTCCAGAGCTGCTAGAAATGGAGTAATTTCCATTGGCACTGAGCTCTGCTCGGGATCTGGCCTGATACAGTCAACAATAAGGGAGAAAGAGGCCAAAACCCATTTTCATGCTTATCTTAAAATTACATCCATTTTAATATCTCAGTAAGTTTTTCACGACACTGTATTTTAATTTTGCATCATTACCTTATATTCAACTAAAACAAAAGAACATTAAACCTTTCCTTACTCTGTAAGTATTCTGTTTGGATTTAACTATGGTAAAACAGAAATGCATACAAATATTTTATTACATTAGAAGTGTATTTTATTTTGCTTTGGCCACACCTGAAGTAAAAATTACTGTCACTTACAGTTTGAAGTCCTCAAGTTTCTTTGAACAAGAATGTCCCTGAAATTCAATTCTTGCATTTTTGGTGGGAGGAGATACTGAGTAGCATCTCTTATGAAGACAAAAATGAAAACAATGTACTTTTTAGGTACTTTTAAAATTACTACTTCTCGCGTTCGTGTCTGTACACTTCCTGATGCTTGTGAAGTAACTCCCTATATGCCTTACCAAGAGTGAGACACCTCACAAAGGTAATCAATTACATTAAAATGCACTGCAAGTTGAGCTCTGACAGTGCTTTCCGAAATCATTCCTTTTAATTTAATCAAGCAGTTTACATTTCATAGAATGAAAAAGAAAACTACTCACTACACTCACAAAATGCATGTTCATTAAAAGAATCAAAAACGATTCTGCTCTTACCTAACCAGGCTAAATACTTTACCAGAATTGCCACAGTGGGACATACATTTATATCAGAATATTGTACCTGTGTCCACCCACCCTCCTTTGTTTATGTTCTCAATATGTGCTTCACTAAAGACCACACCACTTGGTACATACGTTTTATTTTTTCCAAGAACCTTTTCAATATAATATTTAAACAAAGGAAAGCCTTAGAGTTACACATGAGTCAGAGTTACACTTTATGAAGTATTTTTATGCTATGAAACACCCCCCAAAATTCAAGCCTGATTAATAACTTGTTTATTAGGATTCCAATCCAATACAGTATAAACAAATGTCATTTGGATAAGACAAGCTATTGGAGAGAAAATTAGCGCTAGGAATCTAGTAAGAATCACTATAATTCCAGTGCAAACAGGAATGACATTTACAAGGCAAATATTACCTGAATATCAAATAATAAAAAAATGTTTATTTTAACAGTTTAGGCTAAGCTTATGCTTTAGATACAAACCCACAATTGCTCTTTCCTGCCAGTTTGATCATGTAAGTCTACATCCATTTTGCATAAGCATGTAGGATGCATGAATTAAATATATTATCATCTCCAACACTCTGAAATAAGGCTAATCATACATTAAACAGTTAAATTATTAAAATGTGGATACCAGTCAAAAGCTGGTCACAAGTTGAACAGCAGCTGAATGCTGATGATGCTCAGTTCCCAGTCTCTAGTACTGACTGTTTGCTACATGTGCGATGTGCCGATCAGTTTGTCTCTCTGTTATAAGGAATAACACAAATGGAGAAAAATAAAACCAAAGTTCCAGAACAGAGTTACATGGTTTACACACATAACTTCAGACTACTCCTGACATCCAAGATAAACTACTCCTGAGCAAAAATATAGTGAAAATGCAAAACCGTTTCACCGCCTTAATTTGAAACTTTGAACAATTCTGCAGTACCTGAACTTGAACTCCCAGACTTTGAATGTGTGCTGAATAGCCCCCCTATTGTACTGCACTTTTATTCTGGCAGGAACTGAAGTGTCAGTCTTTCATCAGATAATCAGATTATGTCATGTTCTGACCAAATTCATTAGGAAAACTTTTACCAGCCCTATTATCTCAAACCAGAAAATCTAGATCAAAGTATAACCGATTTTACAGCACAAGAAAACTGTTATAAATATTTAAACACTAATTAAAAGGCCCCTTTTGTTAAAAAAAGTAAATAAATAATTGAAAGCTACCTCATCTTATAACTGCAATTCAAGGCAACTGTATGTATCTGGTACTTCTCAGAACAAACAGGACCTATATATGGTGGAGGGTGGGAAGAAATGCACTTAAAGCGGTCATCTGAGAAGATGGAGGGTTGCTGGACTTTTAAATCATTTGCCTAAAGTAAGTCACATTGAGCGCTCATTCTAGTGACAAAGGATTAACCCCTGAATGTCTCTGCTAACTCCATTCATATCAGATATACACATCTACTTCACCCAGATGTACTGCATGGACATCACCTCCTTAAGGAGAGAAAAAAAATACTTTAAAGGAAATCCTACATCAACGAGTAATTCCTCAATAAACACAATTATATCGGTAATTGTTTTTCTTCCTAAAATATCCAGGATCTTGTCTCCTAAAAAGGTAAATAACTGTAGTCATTTGACAGACGTATTTTCTGCTGAGAAGCAGATATGACATCTGCATAAAACAAAGACAATGTGAGAGATTACTAAGTATTTTCCCTTGTCTTGTTTTCAGGTGGATAATAAGCACAGCATAAGAGGGAAACAAAGAATCCATATTAAGATTATTAACAGAGCAAGGAACCGAGCACAGGCTAATCCATGAGCAGGAGCAGCCACAACAAACAACAACAGGACAGTCATCAATATTGATTTCACTTATTTTTCAAGACTATAATCAGATTCTCCATCTGTAACTAAAACTTTAAAAGTATGATAATTTACAGAAAGGAGATTAATTTAGCCATTTTGAGTCAAAGACGTATTTCATAGCTTCATCCCAAATCCTGTATATTGTTAGGATCCCTTTCCCCTTTGAAGACTTAGTGAATGATTGAAGCTTCTACTTTCTGAGAAACAGATAACACAAGACTAGTAATCTGACTCTAAGCCACTGGATAAAGGCAGTTTGTTTCCTCTTAGCCCATCTGTCAACACCTCTTCAGTAATTAGTCCTAATTATTACAAAGGGCTAGCCTCCCATTCGCATTATTAAATCAGAAATAGTATCATAGCCAGGTATCTTTCAACGCCTACCAGACTGGCGACCTTCGATTTCATTGAATCTTCTATCAGTATCCGCCTTTGGAAGAGCCTCGGCAGTAATTTTAGCATCAGCTTCAAAGATGCAGATCCCACAGTGGAATTCCAGGGATGCATTCATATACACACCCACATCATGTGACAGGAGAGCAAGCAACACAATTGACCTTTGCATTGTTCTCTAAACTCCCGTGATATAAAACACACATCTCTATTTTATACAATAGAACTGTTTTTTGCCTGCATGCTTAGAAGTGCTCCTTTGAACTAAAGGCTGATAGGAAAATGGTGAAATTGTGTCTGTACAGATGAGGGTCAAATCTTTGCTAAGAGAACAATACATCTGAAACTTTTTTTTTTTTTTTCACATCAAGATAAATTTGCAAGAAGTAAACAGTGACTAAAAATACTCATAAATATATTTAGGTGTGAAGAAGACTTAAAAGGCTTTTTCAGTTTATTTTTGCCTACAGCTGAAGTACTTCCACATAAAACTGGAAAACAAAAAGGACAATTACATCAAAATGCTCACAGAACCAGGACTCAATTAGCTGAGGTTTTAGTCAGACAGTTTTAAGCTCTTCATTTGTGTTAACATGGAAAAAAAATATATAATTTTAAGAACCAAGCACCCTGTTTCTCTTGATTAAAACCCAAACATGTTTCCCAACAGCACATCTGAGACCACTAGTGCAGATTTCTTTACACTGGATTTCTCATCAACAGAACACCACTACCAGTTTCCTCAGACACAATGAACTGACCTGAACTGCACCGGTATGGCTTTTGTAAGTCTCTACTGAAAGTGTCCAGAGCAGAGGAGCTACACAAATACTCCAAGGTCTGCATGTAAAAAAACACCCAAAATCCAACACATCCTCTAATTAAAACAGAGCATATTTTTGTTGACATGCTTAACGTTTCAAAAAATAAAACATATACAGACAAAACTTTTTGAAGAGCTTTTCTGTATATTACACTTAAATGAATTAGTATTGTCTTCCATCTTTGCAGGACCCCTCTAAATGATACAGATGTTGACAATGAGGCAATATCCAAATTCATTTACAAATAAATTGATGTAAATAATAAAAAGGCTAAGCACTATATAAAAAGCAGTAGCCTAAGTACTTTGGGTTTGACTGAGTGATCAGAGAGGGGCAGGCACCAAGCAGTGTGAGAGGAGGAAGCCCCAGCCCACAGGGCTGTCACTGCAGCTCTGGTGGCACTAAAGCCCAGGGCCTGGAATGGGGACCAAGTCCCAGACTCTGGGCCCAACCCATGGACGTGGTCAGCACAATGTCCCTCTTCTGTCTCATCTTCTCAGCTTGGCCTACTTCAAACCAGCACAAAGACATCTCAGTAGTGCACAGTACGGCAGCGTGAAGGAACTGCTCCTACTCAGCTTCCTGCATACCTGTCCTGCACACCTTCCTGCTGGAGTACTCGTGGCACCATACAGCTTCACCGCACCTGGACGGCTTTTCACTTCACAGATAACTAAAACTCACTGCCAAGAAAAATAAACAAACTTACACACAAAATTAATTTTCCAAGTTGTACATTTTCCAAATAAATGCCATGTTAGTAACATGCATAGTAGCAGGCAGGCATCTGATTATCAATGGATCAGACTTTGAAGCACCTTAATACTTCAGGTATTAACAATGCAGTATTAACATGCTTGCTACCGATTTTTCTTGATTATCTTATAAGAACTCAGCATATTAACAATCAGAGCGTCCAACGGAAAGCATTCAATGGTGCTAGCATTGCATAAGGAATGCCCAGCAGGGTCAAGCGAGTAGTCTGTCTAGCCCAACACCATTTCCAGCAGTGGCACAAATTTAGAGATGCTAGCTAGGGAAAAGGCTGACTGCTTTGGCAGTCCATTCCCCCCAGGCTTCCCCATACACAGTTGCTACATTAATGAAGTTACAAGACACTGTAATTTTACTGTCCATTTGTAGTCCTCCTGTCCGTGAAATTGTCTAATCCCTTTTGAACCTGCTGATACCACCACTGCCTTCACTACCTCCTGTGGGAGCAAATTCACTATCTGAAGTTTCAGAAAATTAAGGCGTATTTTATCTTACTTGTTTTAAACTTGATCACCTACTGGCTTCATTGAGTGCCCTCTAGTTCTTGCATTACAGGCTTTGGAGGTCAACAGTTTCACATTCAGCTTTTTCATCACTGTCATGATTTTGTAAACCCCAGTGATAAATCTATCTTCCTCAAAACTGAAGTGTACCAGCCTTTTTTCTCTCTCCTCAAAAGGCAGTTGTTCCATTTCCCTTGATCATTTCAGTTGTAATTTTCAGTATCATCTCTAACTCCATTAAATCCATCTGGAAAAGCAGAGAATTGAACATAGTACTTCAGATGCAAGCCCACTGTGGCTTTCCTTAGTAGCAAAGTGATACCTTGATGTGACAAATCTTCAGTGACCTCAAAAATCATGTGACTTTAAAGAGAGAAGTTACTTCTTTCTTCAGAGATGCGATTCTGGCTAATACACCTGGCAGAGGAAGCTGTCTTTGCTCTCAATAGTTTAGGATTTCAGCTGTAGGGCAAGCCAACAGAAAAAAGACTAAGTGTACTGTTCAAGGACCTACCTCCGGAAGAAATATCACCGTATTTTAGAAAAGCACTTCCTGAAACACCTACACTTCCTACAATTCCTAGATTAAATCCCAGAGGAACTGATAGTGTTCGCTGTCCATCCAAGCCTAATAGACTGCTTCCCTACACAACTGTGTACCTTTCAGAGAATTTAAAGGTCCTATCTGTTCTATATCAATGCTCAGGAGCTTTGGTCCATTTTTGTGGCAGTAAACTCTGTAGTTTCTCTTGCTCTAATCCCATCATGCTAGCAGCTCTTTCTCTCTATTCCCAGCTACATGCATTTAAGTGTTATATTCTACAGCTAACCAGATCACTCCCTATTTTAAGGTTACTTTGTACTATTTGAAAAAGTTGTAGTAGCAACAGGATGTTTTTTTTCCCTTGATTTTCATATCATTAACTTTCATGGATGTAAAAGCATTTAGGTCAAAAAGAGACAATTATAAAAGCACATACACACAACATAAGCTCAAAAGAAAAAAAAAATCATATCCAACCAGAAGGAAGCATATCTTTGTTCCAGCTGCATGAGTTGCACAATCATTGAGGAGGTGGTGCCGAAATCTCCCCAATACTGGACACATCGTTGCCACAATACAACCTCAGCCCTGCTTTGGCCTCACTTCTACCACCCCATGCCCAAGTCTTACAGCAAAAATCTACAAGACACAAGAGCCACCTCTCCCTGTGGATTTTAATGAGACTGCTCACATAGTGAAGATGTTTATACACATCCGTGAGCAACAGCCATGGAACAATAACTTACTAACTGTCTTTAGCACTCTCAAATGCAAAAGTCTTCATAATAATGTGTTTTCTATAAAACCAGATTATAATTTAACCTGCGAGGTATGTTCCTTTTTCAAATCTGCAAGTACTAGTTTCAGGGGAGAAGTCTGTGCCAAAGCATATTATACCTACTCTAGCAATAAATTCTTCATGGATGAGGTTTTATACATAAATTACCTTCATTTACAGTCTCAGAATGCTCTTCTAAATTTTACGGGATAATATGAATTATGAGTACCCATGTTTTTCTTGTAGGTCTAATGTGAGACAGACTTTTTCTCATATATGCAAAAGATTATGCAAGTGAGTTGTACTCTACACCTCTCCCTCTCCGCCCCTTGTTGAACAAATGCGCTAACATAGTCCAGTCATTCGCTTCTGAGAAGTGTACAGCCTGCTATGAAGATATGTATGTATGAATTAAGTCTAACCAGGATTAAATATGAATCACATGGTTAAATAAAAGCAATAAAAATATCTGAAAGTTTTTTCTAAACCTTATAAACTTAGATTTCTTAAACTGCTATTTCTTTGGTTTAGTTATTGGTACATTTATGGTTTGGCAAAATAACTCCTTTTAAGTAAATTGTACATTGAAAGTGCACGATTTATATTTAATTGAAACTACCATTGTAATCTTTACAAAACTTGGCTGGATTTCACTGGCTGAGCTTTAGGTATTTTGCTGGTTCTGCTGGATTTTTAAAACCCTAGAGATGTGGGAATGGAATGAGTCTGTTCACTATTATTAGTAGTCTCTAGTAAATACAGTTGGTGACCCACTGGAACCTAAATCCCAGCCGTTCTCCATACATCCATTCAACACTGGGTGCTTTGGACTCAGTTCATACACACTTGCCTCAGGAGCAAAGCGCCAGGTTTCCACAGGAGCTCTCACTTCAGGCTACCACAATGAATGTCAACTGGCAAAGAGTACCATGACCCCAAGGCCGCAAACCGCTCTACCCACAGCATCTAAGGGGATTTAGAAGCTCTAAGACCAGGTTTACAAGACCAGGTCCAGGATCAGTAGAAACTACAAGGTCCACTGTATTAAGCAGCAACACTGCCAACGATGCTGCAATGTACCCACGCTTGCCGCCACTGAACCAAGGGGAGAAACAGCAGGAATGGTACAGATGGTGTGGGAAGGCTTGCTGGGCTCCCACAGCAGTGGGGGAGGATCAGGCATGAAGGCTTACCAACAAGATCAGACAAAAGAGAAGACACTGAATCATATTAAAGTAATTACCAGAAAATAAGACTTCTGTAAAATATTTGCAATCAGCTAGTTCAAGCCTTCAGGCTCAGTCTTGTATCGGGCTGCATGTAGTGGCACCACCCCAGGAGGCGCTCCAGGAAGAACGGGTGACTCAGAGACACCGTTCCTCCCTGGCTCCCTTCCTCTTGCATGGGAGAACAAATAATTTCACCCGTTCTGAATGAAATGTACTCCCACATCACTCCTAGCTAGCTCCGTAGTACAGGAAGGCATGGCCCTGCTCCCCCCCACTGCGTGCCCTGCTCATAGCAAGGGAAGGATCAGGCATGAAGACCCCATTGCATCTCCTTTCCTTCCTCCCCAGACCCAAACCTGCTGCCCAAAGCAGCCATATGGGACACATTCGTTTCCCACTCCTGCCCCGAGGTGCTTCTAGGGACAGGAATAATCTAGCACGAAGATAGTATCAGTATGAAAGAGAAGAGAATCCTAGTTAGGAAGAGCATATGTCGTCACTAGATAATGATAACCACATTTAATGGGCACAAGCATGAAGACGTGAATTTCAGATATTTTCTCTTTATTTTTAAAATAGGAGGTATTATAAAATGCCCAATTACATCACCAGCCACTATGCAATATTTATGGCCTAAAATAACTGTAATTAAATGCTAACTGTTGATTTCAATAATTTAGCAATGGAGCAATAAAATAAGCAATGGAGCAATAAAATAAGCAAGTGCCTTTAAGATGTTATTTCCGTAATCAGACAATGCAAGAGGGGCTAAATGACCTGTCAGGACCTTAAATGTCCCAGGGAGAGACATGAGATTTAAGGTGCAAGGATTCTCAGGTTCTGGGCTCTGCATCCCTCAGATCTATTTTTTTTTTTTTTTTTACTGCTAGTTTGTAGTGCAGCTGGTGGCTAGTTTATGGCAGAAGAAAAAGTGAATTCCTGTCTCATGTAAGTCAGAATTACCATGCCACCTTAAAACTAGTCATTTGGGAAAAACAAAGGCTTATATAGAGACCAACAATATTAAAGAACTGAAGCAGTGAGATAGTTCAGTCTACCTCAAATTAAACTTATTCTAGACAGGGGCTATGTCTGCACACGTATGTCCACTGACAGATGAAGGTTATCTGTATTAGTGTTGGAAAATCTTTCAAGATTGTATTTGACAACAACAAAAAAAATTAATTGTAAAATGAGTTCCAAAACATAACCTTTATTGAGAAGTAGCATCCAAATTATAGGATATTAAGGATATTCCCAGTAGATATTCTCAGTAAGCTGTCTGTTATAGAGGGGGGAAAATACTGTAGTATTAAATATTAATAATTCTATTTGGGGGCTAAATAACAGTCCTGGACAAATGGTGATAAAAACTTTCAGCAAGCAGGAGTAAAGCCCTGGTAAACCAGATGCGGCACCTGTCCTTAAGCAGGAAGAAGTGCATGCAGTCCTGAGCAGCGCTGCCTCTGGAGAACAGTGAGGGGAAGTGGCCAGGCCACCTTCTCCCATCTTGGTGCAAATGATGGACCTTTCGGAAGATCTCCAGCACAGATCCCAGTTTGCAAGGCTCAAGTGCTGTTGGTGTGCAAGACATCCAGACAGGAGAAAATCATGGGTAGATGTGGAGCTCCTACAGTGCCTTCACCCCTCCCGCATGCCCTGCATAAATTGGAATGGATTATACTGAACAATTCTTCACAATTTGCATTGCATTAAGAAACTTTTATCAAAAAACAAAAACAGAATGAGCCCACTTCCACTCACGTTTCTGACAAACACCTGTTTTTCTAAGTAGATTTACAGCTGAACAAAAACTGATCTGGAAATGTCCAGTACAAACTAAATGTCCTGTGAACAAAACATGGCTGATTATTCTTTGCTACCTTCCATGCTTTTCCTTGACTAATAACAAAATACAGTTTGTCAAAAAACACATTTCCAAGTAAGAAAAAACGCCACTTCCAGTCCCACAGCCCCATTTTTATAATAATAATAATAAAAAAGTCTTCCATTAGCTTCAGTGGTTGGGAGGGAGTGGGAAGAATGTGTTAGGCTGCCGTGGAGGAAGTACATAGGCCAACTGGAAAAATGAACTATAAAAAGCTTTTCTTACATAAACACAGGAGGAAGTAACCAACACCCTCAATTGTTGAAGTGAAAGGTGGGGGGCCTAAACAAACTAGAAAAAAGGAGAAAAAATTAAAAAGTCCTGAATGTCTCGCATGTTCCCAATTATTCTCAAATTTGAGTCTTGTTCAGTAAGGTCAAACTGTTACCAGCAGCAGACCTGTCAAATCTCACGCAAGGAGCATAAATGCAGTGTAACAGTACCAGGCCAGAGAAGTTTCTGCACCTAAGACTGCACCACACATTTACACAACACAACACCAGAGCTCTCTCCCTCTCTGCAACCTACTTGCAGCTAGGTAGTGAGCCCTCAGCACCTGGGACGTGGGATCAGATTGCAAAAGGCAGACCTCAGCTCCAAGGGCCGCTGCCAGCCAGCGGGTGCCCAGCGGCACACCAGGGATGCTTTGCCCCAGGCACCCAGGAGCAGCTCCCCCAGCCACGAGTCAATGTGGCCATGCCTCGTATGCCAGAGGATGAAGGAATCTGAGGGCCTAACGCAGCTGCTAGGACTCAAAGCACAGCTTCAGTCACATAGGCCCGTTGCAGGAGAGAAAATGTATTAGATCAGATGGCTAAACTGGCAGGCCAGAGATGTAAATCCCAACATGGCAGGCTACGCGAAAGCTGGCTGCGCGATGGCACCTCCTCTGCAGAGACTGCTACAGACCCAACAGGAGCAAGCCACCACGGATACAGGCTCATGCATTTCCACGTCCCAAGCAGCAGTCCCATACTCCAAGTACTCTGATCTGTAGTCTCTGAGGGAGATATATACAAAGAAGAGCTCCCATGATGCTTTACTGACACTCAGTAGTCTTGTATTTTTCCATTAAGGCCATTTTCCTTAACTGTGAAAATATACTGGCTCATGGCATTCGGCATAGTCATGATCTTCTGGTTACAGAGCTTGAACTAATCAACAATTATTCAGTGGGTACAACAGAGCTAGGTCAGAATGTAGATACACAGTACGTAGGTTCTACCAATCCTGACAAAATCATTCAACCATTCCTTCCCAGCCAACCGTGATATAAAAGAACACAGAACTGACCTCAAATTAGGCTGAAGTTTCCTTCTACAAGATTTCTAATGAACTTCATTTCACTTAAAATTTCTAACATGGTTCTGAACATCTACCATTTAAAAATGCGTACAAATTAAAACCAGAGAAGACACCACGAAATATTGAAGTGGAAGCAGATAGACCACATCTTCTCCTGCCCCCAGAACATGTCAAGTTGTTTTGGAATTTTTGACAATAACAATTAGAAACACACCAAACACTTGGACAACACAGACCAACCAATGTGGGATAAAACTGTGCTCTTTCTCTTCTTCTTACTTAAGGAAGGTGTCAGCGTTGCTTTGCCCAGAAGAACAACGATAACGAGCTCTGGCACAGTGTAGCGCGTTAAATACCAAAAGCACAAATTCAGAAGTAGCCAGTCTGCTTTGCCCCTGGTATAAAGGGTCAACACAAAATGGACCAGGATACTGGGCTCTTTAACGTGTTTTCCTGATTCTGCAGAACACGCAGAAGGAGTTTAGCGGTAGGCCGTTTCTCCCTCCTGATTTCAAACTGAGAATCCAGGGCTTTACCTACAACCCCAGGCGCGGTCATGGCTCAGCGCAACCTCACTCCCACGTGCCTCCTGTTCTCCCACATCGACGTGCGTGCTCGCTTTGCCGCTCTGTCTCACTCTGCTTTTTTTCCCCTCCCCCACTGTGTCCACAGGTCTTCTCCAAAATTGCATTCTGCAAAATCTACTGATCCAATAAAGCACAGCTCACCCTGTGAACACTGAAATCCTTGTTTGCAGCTCTTCTTCCCCCACCTCCTAGCACTAACTACGACTTTCCTTCCTCAAATCATCTCACCACTTTCTCATAGCAAAATTGGCCCTGTAGACTTCCAACTGATTCCTGATGATCTATTTATATGCATAGAGCATCCTGCAATTTTATAATGTGAATTAAAAAAAAAAAAGTCTTAAATGCTTACACAATTCTCCTGTCTCTAGTTCTCAAGCAGTTACTTTTTCGATACTCAAATTCAAAACCTGATGATAGAAACTTGCATTTTAGGGAGAGGGACATAGAAATTCCTCATCAACTGAACAAGTTGAGCTATGCTTCTGGGTATGTATTACAATATCTTTTTTGCATCACACCTAGTCTACTAAATATACAAAACACTGAGCAAGTGATAGTTTTGTCAGCCACCAGCTAATCAAATGAAAAATGATTAGGCTTAGAAAAATAATAAAAGCAGAAGCCAGCTGTGCATTTGTTGGATGAAAATCCCAGTGTCTCCCATGTTAGCTCATGTGCATTTCAATTTCTGGGAAGAAAATAATGGGAGTTTCTCCACCCTTTCTCATGTGAGCCATAAAACAGATTTATTACCTAGGATATATTCTGTGTTTTCTCCTGAGGAAAAAAAGAAAGTGGTGGAACAAGTTCATTTTTTCCCTTCTACAACTAGGATTTTCTTTATAATAAACACAGAGCTAAATTTTGGTATCATATGGCCCTTCTATTTAATGCTCTCGTCACACTTTTTACCTTTCTAAATCTTGAAGTGTAGCATTTTCATTTCAGTGGGGAATATACAGCTGCTCCAGCTGTCCGAGTGTGAAAAATCTGTCCTAAGATTCCTATCTGGTACATTTTAAAGCAGAATCCTTCCCTTCCCTAAATCAAAGAAGCTTAAAAACAAAACAACAATAACAACACAACCTACCTCTGGTCTACATTTCTTTTCAAATAGTTCCTGCTCAGCTTTACCTTACACCCAACATTTGCCCACTAGCTCTGAAAAACTTAACACTGCAAACTCAGAGTTTTAGGACAGGGTTGAATATCACCTGGGAAGGTTTTCCTGTACTTTTTTTTTTTTTTTTGACTCTAACAGTCACATTCAGATCTTTAAAAATAAATCATGAGTTAATTTGGTGACTAAAAGATTTTTTGCTCCTAACACTCCTAATTTGCTTAGTGTGGTACAACAATTCTAAGTTTCTCTGAAGAGCAGTGCTGGTAAATCCATTTACAGTGGTTTTCCCTGTAACTTCCACTTTTGAGATGCAGAAGAGACTGATTCATATTTTAAATGCTTCTGAATCACGACACAGCCCGGCTTCTCCAGCTTAGTGGTCTGGAAACTGTCAAGGCTGATATATGCCTTTTAAAATGATATCCAGTAATACCCCTTTAAGTAACTCTGCGGACTCTGTAGCATTTGTCACCTAAAGGTGACCTACAATCTTCTTTTGATAACAAGCACCTATTGTTTAATGAGTCACTTTTCTCAGCACAGTGCACCTGACATCCTCAAAGTACCAGTCCTTTCAAATAATCCCACAACATAAGAACACTTACACCAAGTCATAAACGCCATTGAAACAATGCTGGAAAAGATGAGCTATGCCATCATTAGCTGCATATAATTAAAATGTACCATAGGAAGTACGTATATATTGCTTAGGAAAAGCAAAGAGTCTACTTTTTGTTATACAATTGTGCCAGCACAAGGCTCAAAAGGGAGCTGTTTTGCTTGGGCAAAAAATGTGCATTTTTTTTTTTTTTGCAGATTTATTTCTTTCTCACTGCTTTGTGATCACTTTTACTGCTCCACAGAGACCAATATTTTCAAAAAAAACCCAGTAGTTAAAGAAGTTTTCAAGCTATTACTAATTTGAAACCCTTCATTTGTACTACCAAGTATATTCTAGTGAGTTAAACTGCATTCATACAAAGAAAACATAAATCCATCCACACTGATTTTTTTTCACATCCAAATGCTATTACAGCCACTAAGCTGACCTTTTCTCTTTATAGGACATACCCACAAACATGTAATATTGTGCTGAGGTTCAAGTTTGTACAGAAGTAACGTATCAGTACCACAACTTAGAAAAGGTGTTCAGAAAGGAAAGTTCAAACATTTTTTAATTATTACTAAATTTGTCTTCACAACCTTGGAAACCTAACATATAAATAATCCAACCTACCTACAACAAAACAATTTATTATAGAAGTGTAGTCACAGCAACTATTTTCTGCAATGAAAACAATGTTTCACAGACAAATTAGAAAATGAGGATCTTTAGTATTAGATTCCCCATATATGCTAATTAGCTACAACTGACTGATTTCCAGTTCTTACTATTCCAATGAAATGTTACGTTGTTACAGCTGAGCTTGCAGAGAAATAGTGCTCCAACTAAAAATAAAAGGTATGCAAACACAAAACAGAATATAGCCAGATGTACAATAGGATACAGAGCCAACAGACGTCTCTTTCAAATGTACGAACATACAAGGGTCAGTAGTTAAGGGGTGCATTGCAAAAAGAAACTTGCTGCATTCTAAAATGATCAATAGGTTCAGGAAAGTTACGGCCATACTAAGTCAACAGATTTGCTCCTTAGTACATTCACGTTCTCATGCTGTATGTAATTCTAATGCTTAAAAAAAATAATCTTTACACCAATTAACTAAAACCAGACTATCTATTTGAAATTAGAAGCTGGCAGCTATTCCAGTGCATGCACAAACATAATTTCCATCTGCAGAATCTTTATAACTGATAATGACACATCTGAGCCAGAACAAACCAAGTTAGATTTCCTGATCACAGGATATTTTACACGAACAAGAAAAAACAAGCTTACCTGCAAATCAATAAAAACGTTAACAGGAATAATTAAAAAACACGAGCAAGTTAAAAAAAAAAAAGTTATGCTAGTAGTTTCTTTAAAATATAGAAAATTAGTTAGAAATAAATAAAACATCCTCTGCATTCCATGTAACTTACACAGACAATGCGAATTATTAATGAAATGCTTCCCAGTCACAGAGCCCACTCTAAAAGACTCAGAGAAATACTGCTAAAACTGAGGTTTGGTGGAGGGAGCTTTATATGAATGACAGGTCACAAAGAAACTGTACTAAACAGCATGCAGAAATGCTCTTCAAACAATTCACAGAAGGAGAGCAGAAGTTAACCAGTGATTTTGATCTCTCACGTCCTTTATTTTTTCTAGAGCACTAGAAAATGCCTTGCCTGTTTTTTTACCTTGTTTTTCAAAATGAAGTTACTGCATCCGGGCATTGGTTTATTTTCTATTGTAAAGTGGCATATTATGGAATTTTATAAATTTGCTTCATT
This sequence comes from Anas platyrhynchos, assembly GCF_047663525.1. NCBI lineage: Eukaryota > Metazoa > Chordata > Aves > Anseriformes > Anatidae > Anas > Anas platyrhynchos. The sequence goes on from NC_092602.1 coordinate 10,674,679, forward strand.
TCAAACAACCACCACTACTGACAAGAAAAATGTATAATAAAAGAATCCAAATTTCAGCTATCAGCATACAAATGTCATCCAAACACTGCAAAATTACATTCAGAATGACAGCTAGGTCCACAAAAAGCTTCAGAGAACAGAGTGCCCATGCTGAAAATATCTGTTACAGACTGGTACAGATACTTCATAAATTTGCAATAATTCGCGGCAGAATCGGGCTGCCAGTAGAGGGAGCAAAAGCAAGTAAACCCTGCTACCCAAAACGTGGAAATACTGGTGCTGCCCCTCAGTGAACGAGGAGCAGCACACCCATGCCAGGTACCGCGCAAAGACTAACGAAGAGTGTTAATTTTTTTCCTTTTCCCTTTAATGAAGCAATATGTGAGAAATCCATTAAGGCAAGATTTCTACTCTTTTCTGATATTTACCTGTTTGTAACAAGCTAGTTCTGTACATTTCTGCAGGCTGTCTCTGAATTCGTTTGCACTACGAAGTGTTGATGTATTAAATATAAAAGCCTCGGGTCGCTCTGTGTGGGGGGGGCGTCAGGGGACCTCCAGCTCACAGCAGGGCCAGCTGAGGCCAGACCGTGCTGAGCAGCGCTCTATCCAGGCAATAAATAGTGCGTTATTTTTTCGTATTACTGTATGTCGCATTAAATAACAATACCACGGGTTACTTTAGGAAAAGCTTTCAGCCGAGGGGAGTTGGAGCACGCAAGAAAACGACCCCAGAGCAAGGCCCGGGGCAGGGCGGGTTTCCAGGCCAGCAGGCCGCGCTCCCCTCACGGCCACCTGCAGGGCGGCACCGCCGCGCGCCGTGCAGCGCCTCAGCGCCGCTCCTCGTTCGGGCCACACAGCCGGGCTGGGCTGCGCAGCAGCGCACGGAGGAAGCGCTCCCTGAGGCGTGCGGGACCCCCTCAGGCGGCCGCCTCAGCCCCCGCCCGGGCCCGCAGCCCCCACCTCACCTCAGGCAGTGGGCGCGAGGCGTTGCCATGGCGACGCGCATGCGCACTGCCCCAACCCCCCCTCCCCTCCCCAGCGGCCGCACCGAGCCCCCCCGCGGCGCTCCCCCCCCCCCCCCAGACTCTCACCGGGCGGGCGGGGAGGGGCGTGGCCGCGGCGCGGCGCTGCCTCGGCGCTCCTGGGCCGGCGCAGCCCCGCAGCACGGGGCCAGGCGGCCGCAGAGGAGCGCCGAGCGCCCACGTGATGCCCGGCTCCTGGCGGGCCGGGGCCGCGCATGCGCTGTGGGGGCGCTGCCGGCGGGGTGAGGGGGCTCGCTGAGGGGGGCCCGGCTGCACCCAGGGGTGCTCAGGGGAAGCAAAGCCCGGCCGGGAGGGAAAGGCTGCCCTACCTGGGACCCTGTCAGAGGGCTGTGCTGCTGCCAGGCCGGCTAGAAGGAGCAATAAAACATTCTTCACAACGTTTCTGTCACTTTTGACCGTGGAGCCAAAGAGCCTTTCAAAGCTAAATTACACCCGGAGTGCCACACTGCTATTAATGCCTACCAGAATTTGTATTTCTACTCAAATTCTCTCAAACCCGTCATCAGAAGGAACGCTGATTCTTGCACACAGCACACTGAGGACTGTATGATGCCTCTTAGCACAGAAAATGTCCTAAGCACCAGCAAATACCTTCAGTATTTTATAATGCCCCACACTTCTGTGCGTGTTTTGCTGAAATGATTTAAATTAAGAGATTTAGAACAGCAGATCATTGCTATAAAATGCAATTCCTAGTGAAAACACATGTACAGCATACTTTCAGGTCTTTAAGTTGTTAGGAGCTAGATGTTTATTAGAGCACGGTGCAGTTACTATTCCCTGCAGTCAGTGACAATGAAATACCCCTTTCACAACATAAAGATAACGAGTTATATGGCAAGATAAGGTGGTTACCAGAATTCAGGAATGACAGAATCCAATTAATTTAACATGAATTAATGCAAGATCAAATTTATTACAGTTGGATGCAATTTGTAATTGAAAGTCACATTACAGTGCACGTTTTTACATGTTATCTCCCATCAGTAAGAGATCTCAAACACTCTCCATTTTGAACAGCAGCAATGTATTTATTGTATCGCCCATAACTCTTCCTTACACATCTGCTGTGAAGAACATCAGGGACAACCATCAGGGACTAGCAGGCCGGCTGTGTGCCAGGGGCTTTGCTATTGCTCTTTCTCACAGAGGTCCATGACTGAGGTTTAAACAGAAAACCAGGATTCATCTTCTTTGACTGCCTGTTACTTGATCATCCTTTTTTCCCCATTCTTCACTCCTCTAAGGGCTCACCTCTCTTCTTTTTTGGATAGGAGGGGTGGAATCGGCCCTCTCGTTAAATAAACCTTTCAAACTCCTGTCTTCAAAATAAACACTTTATTGTGGACAGTCCAAGCTCCTTAGGTAAAGCTTTAGGTCTCAAATCCAAAAGATACACTGTGTCCTTTTAATAATTTCATAGTGGAAACCCTTTATTTGCCCATTCCTGTGGTGTTATGGAGGTTTTCAATGATTCTGGTTTAGGTTTCGGGATTAGGTGAAACCAGAGTGCCTTAAACCTCTTTAGAGGTTTGGGATTAGGTCTGCAGCAGGCCTAATATAGCCTTTCTGTGCAAGGCTAAATTAAATGGCAGGAATATTTGTTGTGCGCTGATTCACAGGTGTTTGGCAAAATACCAGAAAACATAAAGGAACCACTGGAAGAATCATGAAGGCAAAGCCATCGAAACATGAGTATTAGCTAAGTACTGCAGTATCACTTGCAACTGTGGGGTCTTTCAGACTGCTTCTAAGTGATTTTAAGCATGGATATCATTTTATGTGTGTCTCTCACACGAATGTGAGTAAATTGAAGATCTGTCATGCAAATGGATCAAGGATTTTTATTTGGGTATCACATTCTGGTAATTGCTGCCTGTTTTATAGCAAATATATATAAAAGTTCATCAAACAGCTGATACCACTGAAGCTCTATTGTTTTATTGTACACATAAATTGTACTCCTTCTCTGAGGTATGCATTGCCCTGACAGCATATGTTAGGTCATGAGGAGAGAAGCACAATAGATTTATGCCTATTATTAAAACTCCACCCTGTCTGGGTCAGGAGGCAGAGACATTTACCTCATTGATGACCGTAGACTAATTGGAGGAGATAGGTTAGTTGTGTAGGCTGTCTACCGTGAGGCTTTTCAGCAGCTTTTCAGTACCTATCTCTAGTATGGATATTTTTCCTTGACATGCTCAGCTCCAGTCTGTAATACTGGCAAGGCCTGTCTAACTGGCCATACCTGTGACGCACAGGCTGAGGTGAGCAGATTTCATCAAGCAGAATGAAGAGCAGCTCAGCACTATGGCGTCAGGATCTCTGCAAAATCCAGCAGCTGGTTTAGCTGCATTTATAGGGAAAACTAAGCTTCAGATGCCTGGCTCTGCAATGCCTGGCCCAGGTATCAAGATGAGCAGGATACATTGTTACAGCAAGGCAATGCACAGAGCCCAGTGTTCGCTCCTGCAGCTGTCCAAAATGGGTTGCCACTTGAGCATAACGATCTCCTCACACTCATTTCTTTCACTGATGATGAAAGGCCTGTCAGTCCTCTTCAGAGAATTGTATTCTTAATGTATTTCTGTCCCCAAATAACTGAATTTTAATTTCAACAACTGTAGACTTACCTATTTAGGAAGTCAGCCACATCTCAGAATTACAGGGTTTCTCTGATGTTTTTTTTTTTTTTTTCCCATGCCAACAATCAGTTCTCTTGCAGGCAACTTTTTTGGATTCCTATGGCAAGTCTTCCAATTAACAGTGCATACAGCTAGATTGTATCTTCTCAGGGCTGCTTGCAAAATCAAAACAGAAATAGTTAAGTTTCAAAAGAGTATGTCCGCTCTAATCCAATGAACTGTAAAAACAAGAGGGAGGCAAACTGGAAGGATTTAATAATCCTAGAATCAGTATAAAATATTATTTACTGCTTAAATCTAGACAAGGTTTGAGCTTTAAATATGAGTTCCTCCCATCCTTAATGGCGCACGTAAGGAAGAACAAGAGAGAGATGTTACCAGTCAAGGACAAAACCATAAAATAAAGAGCAGAAGAATAATTAAATGAAAGTATTAGGGGCCAAGGGAGGCTTAGTGGGAGTTTGCTTTCATACACGATTGATCTATACTTGAAAAGAAAAGAAAAAAAGACACCCTCCTCATCCTTAAATGAGATGTTATTTGAGCATAAATAACAGTCTCATGTCAAACACGCTGCTATTTCCAATGGAGTCTTTACACTACAAAACCACAACATTCTCAGCCCTAATCTCCCTCAGATAAAACAATACGGCTGGTGGCTGTGAATCAGCACTTCGAAACCAACTTTTGAAAAGAGCAACACATTCGGGGTAAAGAGAAATGGAGGAGACAAAGAGCTGCTGTGTATAGAGCACTGTGAAGCAAGACCCCTCCTTTCTTGCTCAGAAACCTGCAGTAACACCCAATAATTGTTTTTCTCTGTGTGGGATGTGTAGCTTCATGCAGCTACCTCAAGGGACTGTGGGGCGCTTGGTGTATCCGGGTGTTCAGATGCACATCAGGCCTGGCTGTCACTGAAATCAGAAGCAGTGAATCACCAAAATCCTCCTGGATGCTTGAGTCTTGGATTATTTCACCTTTCAAAAACAATAAAGGGCTCTGACCAGAAATCTAAAGAGTTCTTGTATTTTTGGAGCCCATGAAAGGCAATGGGTGATCTCAGTCCAAGAGGTGGGGGGGAAAAGGGGCATGAAAACATCACAGACTTGCTCAGCTCCAGCCTGAGGAAGAAGGGTGTGGTGAGAACGAACAGCTGGGCCTACCCAAGGGCTCTCCATGCCAAAAAAGCGCACTCCTCCTTTCCCAGCCCTTTTGCAGCCACATGGCCGTGTCCCCTCCCTTGTGCTGACCCTAACATGCATCTGAGTAGCATAAGGACTGATGCGAGGCAGGAACATGGGGCAGGAAAGGAGAGGGCCTGGGAAGGAGAGCAATCGCACTGGAACAGACCTGCCCTGGCTGGTGGCACCCAAAGGAGCAGGCCAGCTGGGACGCAGAGGTTTCCGGCCAGCAAATGACACCTCACCTTAAGCAGGAAGCTCATTTCCCTCCACAGCCAGTGAGTAAAAACAGACTGAACTACATGGGAACATCCCCTTCACCTTTGTTTCTGATTCCACTGTTTCCTAGCGTAATGCACATAAACAAGCTTTGGAATCCAGAGGTGGCACCCCATGGGAAGGGGAAGAAGCCTTTGGTCTCAGCACAGCCCCCAGTGCTGCCGTGTTCTGACTGGGAAGACCTGGCACTGATGGTGGCATGGGGTGTCCTATGGCATTGAGCACTGGAACAGAAGAAAAGGGGGAATGTTGTACCATTCACGTTTTCATGTGGGGTTTAGGTGCCTTGGCTATAGCTCAGGGAAATTCCTAGTGATCTTTTTGAGCCCTTCTCAAAAAATAAAAAATAAAAAAGAGAGAAATGAGCTGGACATTGTGTTCCTCAAAGGGATCATTGGCAAATAGCCTGGGGACACTGTCCAGGGGCATCAGCTGTATGACCACCCCACCAGTGCTACGGTTGCAGCAAAACCGCTGATGCTGAGAGCTCAGATGAGAAAGAGATACTGGCAGGATGCAAAATCCAAACTAGCCAGAAAAGAGGATCAAGGAGCAAACCTAAATCAAGGTCCATCTGCAAAAGCCAATGTTCTTGTTATATCTGAACCAAACATCCCCACTTATTAGGGATTCCAAGGCAGACTGAAAGCACAGCAGTTCCACCATAGCATGAAACACAGCCTCTCACATTTGATTTCTGAGGACAGATCATTTTTCTTGGGGTGGGGGTACATGAACAGCAACAGATACCTCATGTCTGGTTCAGACAGACCAACCAAAGGGCTCAAGTGGACACACACACACACACACACACACACACTACCAGCAGCATGTGATGGGATTTAGTGCAAGGAAATCAAACTCTCTGTCCCACCTCCTGAGCTTATTCTTTAAAGACCAGTCCTATGCTCACAGCTGGAGTTTATGTGAGTCCTGCCTTATTAATTAAGTGTAGCCAGTGCCTTTCTACCCTGAATTCCAACAGCAGCAATTAGAAAGCAGATACTTCACACATAACAGCTGGTCCATTTAACACCCTCCCCATGCTATTTGCTCCCCTCCCCCAGCCAATGTATGTCCTCCTTTTCCATCCTTTCATGTAATGGAGAAGGAGGGTAAAATCAAGGTAGCAAAGCCAGGGGCAGCAGATAACCGTATTCTTATTAAAAATCATCTAGTGTAACACTGAAAGTGGAGGGGTGTTGTTGAGAGCACGTTTCTGAGCAAGGAATCGTAACATTTACCTAACAGATGGGAAAAAGTGCCTTGGCTGTCTACTGTGTCCTCCTTAAAAGGGGATCTGTATCAAAGTAGCAGCATATTTTCTTCACCACAGGCTGTTGATGTCATTAGAGCAAGTCTCGTTTTTATTTAATGCCAGAGTTAAGAGTCACATAAAATTGGCACAGGTGAAGGCACCAGGCCCATTAAGTTGTGCAACGTGACTCTCTGGGAATTTTTTGAATGTTCATGTACCTCCAATTTATTTATGCTTGGGCAAGTCAGCCCCAGAGCCTCTCCTCCCTATTTCCCAGTATGAATACAGCTTCAATCCTGCTATTAGACCTGTAAAAAACCCTACTCAATCCAACTAAATTTCCTCCACTCTTAGGGAAGATCCAGTTACAGGAAAGGCAGTTCTGCCCCTCTCTGTGTTACATGCATCACTGGGAGATGCTGTGGACATAAAATTAAAGCCAGAAAAAAAAAAAAAAGCATCAAACCAACAACCCCAAAACAAAAAAACGAACAGTGTAACAGCAAAAGTGAAATCTGCCCTTACCAAACAACATAGGTTGGAGAGCTGGGCGATCGCCAACCGCATGAAGTTCAATAAGAGCAAGTGCCGGGTCCTGCACCTGGGACGGGGAAACTCTGGCTGCACATACAGACTGGGCGATGAGACGCTGGAGAGCAGCCTAGAAGAGAGGGATCTGGGGGTCGTGGTAGACAACAAGTTGAATATGAGCCAGCAGTGTGCCCTGGCAGCCAGGAGGGCCAACCGTGTCCTGGGGTGCATCAAGCACGGCATCGCTAGTAGGTTGAGGGAGGTGATTGTCCCGCTCTACTCTGCGCTGGTGCGGCCTCACCTCGAGTACTGTGTGCAGTTCTGGGCACCACAGTATAAAAAGGACATGAAACTGTTGGAGAGTGTCCAGAGGAGGGCTACGAAGATGGTGAAAGGCCTGGAGGGGAAGACGTACGAGGAACGGCTGAGGGCACTGGGCCTGTTCAGCCTGGAGAAGAGGAGGCTGAGGGGAGACCTCATCGCAGTCTACAACTTCCTCCTAAGGGGGTGTCGAGAGGCAGGAGACCTTTTCTCCATTAACACCAGCGACAGGACCCGCGGGAACGGGGTTAAGCTGAGGCAGGGGAAGTTTAGGCTTGACATCAGGAGGGGGTTCTTCACAGAGAGAGTGGTTGCACACTGGAACAGGCTCCCCAGGGAAGTGGTCACTGCACCGAGCCTGACTGAATTTAAGAAGAGATTGGACTGTGCACTTAGTCACATGGTCTGAACTTGGGTAGACCTGTGCGGTGTCAAGAGTTGGACTTGATGATCCTTAAGGGTCCCTTCCAACTCAGGATATTCTATGATTCTATGAACATTAAGTGCATGCTCTACTCCCAAACAGGTACTTTAGAGATCACCTCTTGATTTAAAGCAGGTAGAGCTTTTCTGAGGGAAACCAAGTTAAAAGAAATGGAGATTCATTTGCTTCTGCAAGACACTTCTGAAGCAGGAAACTAATTCTGTTGTATTTCAGGCACAGGGCCTCTCAACAGTCACAACATTTCTCTTCCTAGCATGGCTGGCATTTTTTAAATGTAGAATTTATAGGAAAAATAGAGATCCGGTACTAAACAGGTCATCTGGTCATGATATCAATAGGAATAATAACAAAAGAGTAGACAGCCAAAGTATTCCAGTGCTGTGAGATTTTTCTGGTGGGTTATTTCCCACTGATCCTGAAATTAGGCATCACAAGGACATTTTTAGTTGTAATATGGGGAAGATTTAGCTCCAGCTGTAAAGTTCTTATTTCCTTCCTCAAAGGGTGTTGGAGAGGCTCCTATTGCAGCCAACCCCCCATATATTTGCTATTTTTTAATCAATTTTTCACCACTTTTGGTGGTGCACCACTAACATACTCTGTGGAAGCCTGATGAAGCACCTAACACTTATGTTACAGACAGGGAGAACAAGTTAGGATGGATTAAGTGATCTGCCCAGCTTCCCACAAGACAGCACAGGTGTGGCTGAAAATAAAAAAAAATATCCCAACTTTCAGTCTTTGGTGTTAAACTAATCTGCTTTTATGCTTTCCTGTAAAAACAGAACAAAGCAATTTCATTAACCTGTTTGGTGGAAACTAGCATGGGTACTCCTAATTAAACAGAAAGATCTGCATATTCTTAAAACTGTTAGAGCTAATTAGTCAGCTGGACCCTTTTCCTTCTCCTGGACCCTTCTAAAAGAGAAAACTAAAAGGACAGTCCTTTATAATTGCCAAGGCTTCCACTAATGAAAGCAGAAATGGTATTTTATATTTGGCAGTTAGTAGTAAACACTATTATTAAAGCTATAATAAGAACAGCTAACGTTTTATGAAATATTAGTGATGTCTAAGCGTAAAGTAGTGCCCTCATCTCTTTAGTTAAAATTACAAAATGATTAACAGCCCAATTAAAAACATTTTTGTTTTTGACATGATAAATTATACTTTATCTACCTAGCTGTAGATATAATTGATTATTTTATCCGTTTGCTGTTGGCTGTCATTAAAAAAGACAGATACCATGGCTTTCTGGCCTCTCTCCCGCTGAGAGAAAGAACAAATCCTGCTATTAACGACAGACAGCATCATTATGAAAAAATTCCATTTGCCACTAGGCAACATAGCCGAGTTCAAGTAATTATTGTATTAGTCAAGCTGTTGAGAAGTTCCATAAAATTGAGAGAGTTTTTAAGGAGCATTCAACATTATTTGGCAACTTTTGTGATGTAACAATTAAAACCATGCTCCAGGCCCAAAATGTGCAGCAGATTGCCAAAATCAGATAAAACCCTAGAGGGCCCCTGACTCGCAAAGAAAAAAAATCAAACTGTTTACTTTTAAGATCAGACATTCATCAACATTTGGCTTTTGTTTCAGCCAGTGTCAGATAATAACAGCACCACGTTTTCAGTCAGCTTCTAACAAAACTCTATGCAGTTTGATGTCAAGCCTCTGAGAGTTAGCTGAGGCTGACACTAGCCTCTCCTCAGGAAAGGGAAACCTTAGAGACAGCTGATGCTACCAACCTTGCTTGGTAGATCAGACACCTGGGAGCACTCAGCAGTACAGTACCTTCTGGAGTGAATCATATCTATTTTCTACCAGTGAGCTTCAGGAAATGACTGCGGAGAAGTGCAAGTTATTCCTTCCTTTCACATCTAGGAGCTGAGCCAGGCAACACCTCAGACTGTCACGGCTCCAGGGGATAAAGCTGAAGTCTCCTGTCCATGTACCCCATTAACCTGTCAGAGAACTGTTGGAAAAAAAAAATCACACTTTAAAACTTCTAAGGGAAATTGCTACTGAACCAAGTAATGGCCAAGTTTATCATCTACCTACTTCTCTATTGAATAGCGGTTAAGGAATAAAGATTTACAGTACCAGAAATGAAGGTACAATATCACACTTCTGCAGCGGAAGGTGAAGTTGGGTACAAAATGCAGACTATAGGAGTCACTTCAAGAGCACATCTGTTTGTACAGGAGTTAAAAGGCATTCATCTCCCTTCACAGAAGAGTGCCCAAGTCAGGAAGTCTTCACATATCAAAGAACTTTGATGGGAGCACTACTTTTCAGGGCAGTCAAACAGAGCTGAGATCTGAACCCATGACAAGGAGGAGCCAGGATGCTGCTGTTGCCATTAGGGAACAGCAGGTTTTAGCACTAACATCTTGCCAGTCTCCACCTGGAACAAGCCGTACCAAGTAGGACAGATGAAAAGATACACTGGAGCCTACCATAATATGGCCTTTCATCACACAGGTTCTGGATTGAAGAACGCTGCCAACTGTTAGGATCTGCTATTTAATAAAAGAACAAACCCAGAACCCTCAGCAATCGTGGCTTCTACCTGCTTTAAATGGGAACAGCAGTACACAGCACTACAGGCCAAAGTCCTAGCCACCTGTGGTTCACGGGCAGCTCTTGAACAGTATTATATTGACGAGGAAAAGCGAGGAGCTCAGACTTCTGAGAGAGAGGGAATATGAAAGCAAAGCTGCTCCTCTCTCCCTGTTCTGAGACCAATCTTGCTGCTATGCAAGGCAAATAAGCCTGAGTCCCATTAAGCTCAGGAATCAGCAAATGCTGGAAGATATGGCCACATTCCCTGGCAAATTTAACTTCCTTCTTGAGTCTGACAATTGCCCAGGTGTGGTGAGATGTGAAGCTATAGAAGTATAAAACCCTCAATAACTAACCAGCTGTTTTTTAGGAAACAGCATGGCCACGCAGTTTTCTTCCGCAGAGCTGAAGTACATACATGTATTGTGATAGCATTCAATTTTATTGCCTAGTAGAGCATGTGGAGCCAACAATTTAAGTGAAGCACCCTAGGTCAGGCAAGAACATAGGTTAGTGTCTGTTAGCGTGGAAAACAAATAATTCAATCTCTTATCCTTGAATTATATGAGTTAATTGTGCCAAATCCTCAGCATACTAGACAAGTCCCAGTTGAAGGCTTAGGAAGATTTTTTTAATAAAGATTATCTATTAACATTAAAACTTCCATTAAAAGAATTGTTACAAGATACGTGTGAGATCCATCTAAACTTAGAAAAAAATCATCTGAAAAAGCTATGTTCCTAATATTTTTGTTAGTCTTTTTGGCTTACAGTTCATCTGAGCCATCAGTGAAGACAATACAAACTCCAGCACACAGCAAGGAAACCTCAGCGACAAAAAAGGGAGAGCAGAGCAGATTGACAGTACAGCATTTGCAGGTATTGCTGAGAACAGGACACTCACTGGAAAAAAAATATATATATATTGAAATTTTGGGCATTTTTGGATCAACAGCTATGAAGAAGGCTAAACTCCCTTGTTCAACCAACTCCTCACAGACCACTCCTACAGTTTCTCTTTGGACTGTAGGAACAAGCCCGTACAATTCAAGCAGTTTCCATGCCAGCTTGTGCTGTTTGGGCTCTAGTTTGTAGGTGCTTGCATCCTCCCCAGTTGTGCCAGCTGGCTGGTGCTGCTGTTCAGAAGGATGCCAGATGGCTAATGCTTTAGCCAACCTGGTTTCCTGACCGATTTTTAGCTGCCACTTTAATTAAAATAAAACATAAATAAAAAACGCAAGTGTATCAGCTAACACACGCCATTGGATGCCTCTTGTTCAACTGGTGTGCAGCAGACAGAACCACAGACTTCTCTTCCACACCACCAGTATCTCCCCCTCCAAAAAAAAAAATAAAAAAACAGCCCATCTGCTAAAGCTATCAAGCTCTTTACGCTGCACTGTACCACTTCCTATTTATAGGATCCAGTGCCCTCTACTGAGAAGAACAAAAAAAAGCATTAATGCTTCCCAGGCCCTGCACGGTTGCTGTTAAGGTACAGCAGTATTAGACCTGGAAGTCTTCCTCTCCCTTGCATGCACACACATGCACCCATTGACCCATCTGCCATCAGTGTTGCCAGGTTATTACAAAACAACACATGGAAAGTATCGAGGAACTTGCAACAGCTACAGAGCTGTCATAAGAGTAACATGTCACTTTCTGGAAGGGGAAATCCATGTGGACATATGGTAGTTGTGAAAGGAGCTGGACTAGCAACCTTGGCAGGCTCAAGTCGAACAGAAATGTTGCTGCTTTGCCTTGATCTTTATTTACAATAAACGCCTCGGCTCCAGCTCAGCGTTTTTATCTGGGAGCAGCCGCCAGCATTTCTGTGACCGTGTTCCGTCTCATTGGTGCACTGACATATTTACACACGGGCCGGGGCTTGGGCAGCTGTGAATAAGAGGCCATATATCAAGAGAGGAAAAAGGGATGCAAAGATGAATTTTATGAAATATTTTCCATTTTTCTTTGACTTGGTTGTGCATTTTGCTACGGCCCATTGGATGCTCACTCAGCACTTGGACACTTTGCTCCATGAAGTCTCGCCTACATTTCTAGTTGTGTCTACATGCCAAGCCTAGCCCAATACCTGAGGCAGCCTACAGGGAAAAGGAGATTCAAAAAAAAGAAAAAGGTGGGTGGGAGGGAAATTTCCTGCCTTTCAATGGCGTGTGCTACAGGAAAGAGAATGATGTCTTGAAAGTCACCAAGCAGTCTTGTCCTATTTCCACGTTGTACAGGCTGTTGTGTTTTATTTCTGACTGCCAAAGCAAGAGAAATTATTCCCATAACTTTGTGAGAAAAAATAATCACGTCCCTTTTGCAATTTAAGGATGTCATATCATCTTTAACTTCTTCGTTGGGCAATGGAAAGGGTTAATTCCTTACAGTGATGACTAATCCTTTCCTTTTTCCCTGTGGCTGACTAATAGTTTAGATGTGTTGACTCTGTTTAAAAAGACAAGCTTTGGACATAATATTAATGATACCTTATGTGCAATAACATTAGAAAACAAACACAGATGCACCTGGGGAGTCTGAAGGCATCTTCTGGCCTTTCTGGGCTGACAGGCCAGAGTGGCCCTCCGACGTTTCCACGTGGAAAAACATTGTCTATGAGAGAGTTTACTTTGAGTGACCCTCTTGCCTTTCAAACAATGAGAAGTCAGGACCATTGTGAAGCTAAAATTTTGTTTCATAAGAACAGGCCATCGCTCAACCAGCTGAAGAGGAGAAAAAATTAAAAAGGAATGCAAAGAAACAATTGGAAAGAAAAACTGGACATTTGAATGGAATAACTGCTGGTGTCTTTCCTCTGGCATTGACAACTAACAAAGGGTGTGAGCACTTTTTCTCCCTTTTTTTTTTTTTTTTTTTTTTTTGCAAGGCAAAAATGGGAAGACAGCACCGTTTGTTTATTCATTTGTCTTGGAGCCACGCTAGCACAAAAAAGTCACTGCAAACACTTACACAAGGCTCAGGTTCATTCCACTGAGATGCAAGAACTCCATATTCCCTTGATAGCCTATGTGAGATCCAAACAGCACATGGAAGTACTTATTTCCCTCTGTTGTCTGTTTAGGAGATCTAGGGGACAGAAGCATTAATTCCAGTTACGTCACCTTGACATGGTCTAAAAACTAGGTAGACCTAGCTGATCAGTTGTAGATACTACTTACCACAGGTGTACACAAAGCCTTGGCACAACAAGTCTCACTTCAGAGACTTGTTATGTCTTGTGGAGACATCCCATCCTAAGCGTCATAGCACAGGCAGAATAAAACAGATGTCCTATTGCTGCCAAACCATAGATAATTCTGGTACAACTGTGATTCAAGGGAGCTGAGTCAGGGCAATCTCACCTGGAACAAAGGGCCAGCAGGTCCCAGGATACGATTATTTCCACTAGTGTCAGTACTGTTGAAGAACCTTCTTAGATGTTTCCTTGGATCTTTCTTCTCTGAATGGTTTCATTAGCTTCACTGCAGCAGCTGAAGTTACAGTGAAAAGCAGCAAAGGTCCTCAAGTATGCCCAGAGCTCTGCAGGAGACTGGCAGGGAAAAACACACCAGTTTTAACAGGTACTTGTACGCCCTCTGCCATTAACATAGGATCACTACTTCAAACTAAGATGTGAGGATCATTTAGTGACTCACCCAAGATCATACATATGGTGCTTACATCAAGAATTTGACCCACCAAGCCATCCAACACCTCTGAATTGTTCATTGAGGTTTAGGAGTCCATTTTAATATATAAATGTAGAATTTGGAGCCAGGAAGGAACAGTAAATTAAATACTGAGGAATTTGTCACATCTCTGTTCAAAGAATGCTAGCATTTCACGTAAGGAATTACATGCTACAGACAGTTGCAATCATCTTCTGCACAAATAATTTAAGCTTACTTGGTCTGTTTTATTCTGATTTAAATTTTTATTAGAAATATAAATACCTACGTTGGTCACCAAACCAAATAAAACAAACATATTGAGTAGGGTCTATTATAGACTAATATGGAAACAAATAATCTGCAAGTCTGGTTTTATTTATAAGCTTATTTGAGTCTTTACCCTAGGCTCATATTAATCGGGTTTGTGGTTTCCACATCTGTACTGCTGATGCCCAGTGCAGACAGCATGCCAAGTCAGACCTGGGCATCCTCCAAGCTCTAAATGGAAAACACATGCTTCAACTCCAGCTACCTCAAGACAAGCAGGGCAAGCAACCTACCAAATAACCACAGCGGGTACAGCAGGCAGAGTAAAACTCAGGGGAACTTTCTGAGGTGCCTGCTTGAAAGCTTCTTGCTTCTGACTTGCTCCGGGGGCAGTCAGGCTGCCGCCTGTATTATATTTGCTCTCTCTGATGATCAAGAGATACCAATTCCCTTTGTAGCCTCCTTTTCCTGTAGCTGCAGCTAGAAATACACAGGCTGGACCAGTTAGTTCCCAGTGTCAACTAGTAATACATATTCTAGAGGAAGATGGAAGAACTCCTGCAGATGATGGCAATGCAGTATGAATTCTTTCCAGAACCCTTGATTATTTTTAATATTTATAAAAAGCATTCTGAACATTCATGAGAGCCATAAATATATATATAAAAAAATGTCCATGCCCCTTGTCAAGCCAAAATGGATCCAGCTGTTCTGCGGTGCTGGTCTCTGAGTGCAGAGAATCCCTGTATTAATGAAAGATGTATAAAGGGAATCCCAAACTAGAAATATGATCTCTGCTAAAGACTGCTTAAATCAGCTATTAGAGAATATTTCAGGGAAGGATGTGAATACAAAGCTGATTCTCAATACAGCTGAGATACAGTTCTGAGAACTTATCTCCATGAGGACATCTGTATTGCCTGTAGACAATTTTTAGGGCTAGCTGATTCCAGACACACTATGCTTTGTTCTGGTACGATATCTCCCAAGTTTTATGCCAGTGTAACTGCATCACTGCAAACTCATCCTCTAGAGTTCAGCAGAAACAGCACAGTATGAATGCCAGACCTGCTTCCTTCTTAGACAGAGGACTGAGGCCAATATGTGAGCTGTAGCAAAATGATACGTGAGCATAGTGGGAAAAAGTGAAGCAGCATTGTTGGCATAAACACCAGAAATTTGGCAAAGGCAGTCAAATTTTTTCCCTATGTGCCCTATGATGGTCATCTGGAAGCCTCTGCCACCTGTAGCAATCACTGCTTTCCTGACAATTTTGCCAAAAGTGACACAGAGCAGCATGATAAAATGTTCTTACAAGTTACCGTAGCATCACCTGGGTGTGTTGTTCAAACAGTTACTTCATGATTCGTTTTAAGAATGCACAGCAGGAGAAGGGTGAATATGGGGAGGCAGAAGAAAATTAACCTCAGTGCCCCAGCTATGTTGAAGGGAATCAGTGTCATCCATCATTCTTCTCAGAGGATCACTTTGCCCAACATGGCTGATCCACTGGCTCCCAGGCAAAGGCAATTGTTATGAAACTGAGATGACAAAAGAGCAGTGCCTGATAACAGAAGGGCAGATCTGTCATCAGCACAGAAGGCAGTCACTCCTTGTGGCAGTGGCTAGAGAAAAGAAGATGCAATTAACAATTAGATTTGGTAAGAGAAGACAAAAACCTTAACACAGTTCCTACTGCAGGAAATCAAGGCACAGACTTAGGAATTAACGGCTCACAGTTCTGGTTCTTGCCTTGGTGCATATACTATAAGATGAAAGAGAATGAATTTCTTTTGCCACTTCATTCTGGCTAGCTAAGAACCAGAGCTTAGCCATGGAAGAAGGCCAATCTCGCAATAGTTACAGGAAATGAGAATAGCTTTGCAGCATTTCCAAGCAAATCCAGCACACCTTCAGCTTTATATTTTAGGCACAAAGTTCAGGTTTCTCACCCCAGAAAACAAAATGGAAGCATTTCAGGGAGCGCTGCACTATTTTCTCAGCCCTTCTCCCCCTCATAGCCCCCCAGTTTCTGATGTTAGAATCAATTTCAAAAAAAGCTCTTGGTGCATCAAGCAGGCTTTGCTTTCATAGATTTGACCTCTGAGGTGCATCTTCCTTCTCCCAAACTTGTTTAATGGTTCTGGAAAAATAGACACAGAAATTAAGACTAGAAAGTTTGTCATACCAACAACGTTGTTCTATATGCACAGCCTGAAGGTTCATCTACGTTGTTTGCTTCTTATCGACTCCCTTAAATACTGCTTTTAGTGCAGCCCTAGCAACAACTCACCCAAAAAGCTGTATCCTCAGGCAGCGAGTCCAAGTCCTGATGTACCTGGACAAACTACGTGGGATCTCCCTGGTCTCCAGCAGTTCAAGGGAACACACTGGAGCTACACTCCGTGGCACAGCCCCTACTCCGATATACGACATCTGGGTCAGACAATACAGCAGACACCTCAACCAGCCACAGCGTGGCTCTACTCCGTGGTTCAGAGAACTCCCGTTGCTGCTTATACCTGGGCAGAACTGTCTGGGGCTGGTCCTGCACACAGCTACATGGGGCCAAGACACAAGAATTTCATGTGTGTGTCAAAAGCAGGATGCTCTTTGAGAAAGCCTCAGTCTACTAAGGAGAAGATGAAAGCAGTCACTGCTCTGAATGCTATTATTTCCCGCTGTCAGTAACAGACTTTGTAGAATTTGGCAAAATGAAAGGAAGAAATAAAACACACTCCCATAACCTCTTTTACTGTCAGTCAGTTCCATGGGTCCTGCTATATAAGGAGGGGGCTGTTGCTAAGGAAAAATATGTGATTCAGAGGACAGCATTCCTATATCACACATGAATTGTCAGGTGCTGCCTCAGAAGGATGGACTAGACTCTCTCCTTCGAATTTCCAGTTACAAATTAGATCTGCTGGACTCCATTTCCAGCAAGAACTACACCCATGCAATTCAGAGTAGTGATTCAGATCGTATCTTCCACAAGCCAGTGGAAGAAAACCTTTTTTTTTTTTTTTTAAGTGAACATAAAAAAAAGCTTTGATTATTTGTGGAGAGTTTTCATAGATAAATGTGTATCTAATTACACTATCAGTGTTGCCCACTTGGCAGATGCAGCTTGGACACAGCTCAGTCTGTGTCAGTGGCCAGAGCTGCAGATTCTCCTGGAGTGCCTAACTGTAACAAGCCCCAGGAACGTGCTTCTGGTGGGGACACAACTCGAGATGCACAAGGAATGCCAGCAAATAATGCATGCACTAGAAATAGTGCTTTTATGCAAACAGAGGCCAGGTATCTTCTCCTCTGTATGACATGTTGTGTGTAGATCAATTGGGACTCTCAGGTGACATAAAAGAACGACCTTGTTCTATGATTTCATAGTCCTCAGATGCAGCAGAAGAAACCCAGCACAGCCTATAGACTTAGCTCAGCATCCTTGTACATCATTGCCAGCTGTTCTTTCCTCCTCTTCCTGACCATTTTGGTTCTTTGTGTCTACTATAATTTCCCCTTCTATAATTCAGCTTCTTTTCTCCTTTGTCCCTATCACACTACAAATTGTTTTTGCTTGTAATGATTAATTTCACAACTCACACCTAATTTGACCTTAATAACTTCGGCTGCAAAGAAGCAAAAGGGGCAATTTCTTGTTGGTCCAGACAACTTATCACCCCCTGAACACAATAAAGGCAGAGCTGGTTATCAACAGGGAGATGCCCATTAGTATTTTTACAGGCAGAATGCCAGGAGCTCCCTTATCAAGCAGGGAGAGTTGGCATGTACTCCAAGCACGCAGCGGGGAGGCAGACTGCTTTCAGCCTGCAAGGCCACACAATATGGGAAGTGGTCGCTTGAAAGAGGAGTGGGAAGAATGACAGATGGTTTGTGCCTGTGCGTTTTTTTAGAGGACACTGGGTTCCTGCCATGGGAACAGGGTGGACAGTAAAGGCAGTGACTAGACGTGAAGAGTGACAAAGCAAGTCAGGCACGGACGGCCCGTAGGAGGCCAGAGGAAATGCACCATTAGTCAAAGTTGGAGGAAAAATAAAATGCGATGACAACTAGGCCATTCATGTGCTTCCCCTTCAAGGACTGACCAGATCCTTCACAACTCAAAGGACTCAAGTATCAGCTTCTTTTTCTCTTCATCCAGGCTAATGTGCACCAGCTCCGGCTGAGAAACTCCCTTGTCACTTTTATTAATTCTTATCTTGTTGTTCTTGGCTACACTTCACTGAAGTACAGGGAGAGAGAGTGCTTCAATCAATAATGCAGATCCAAGTGAGCACCCCCTTCTGCTGTTCTTAGCCATCGACTCAATAGCTTAAAGCAAATGTTCTTCCAACTTGTGAACTTGAGAAATGTTAGGACTTCCAGAACCAGAAGGCAAGACAACAAGGTGGCTTCACAAAGCGGTTTAAGCCCCATGTGCAGACAATCTTAACACAGTTCAGGGTACTTCACGTGCTTCGATAATTTGCTACTCGATACAAAAAGTGCAAGACCTTAAAGCTCTCAATAACCGCAGCAACAGAGAAAACCACCTTGCATTTTACAGGCAGATTTCATCCAATTCTCCAATTTACCTACTGTCGGGCAAACCCTAAGGCACTTGTCACACCCTATGAATCTGATGCATTTTGTCATTAAGGAAGGATGATGTCCTTCAAAAGGTCACAATATAAACACTCCCAAATGGATGATCTCTTATTCTTCAACAGAGACTATGCCACAGCTAAGGACAGGACTTACTTAGAACTGTCTCCTCTGATGCTGTGGCATTACCAGGTTCAGAAAGTACAAGGGAGTTAAAGGAAAAGGCAAGCAGAAAATCCTGAAATGCTCTCTTAAGAATACAATGGACTCTTTGGACTCCCATCCAAAAGGGATTCACTCATTAACACTTAAACAGGACTAAATGTAACCAAATAAAATAGAATGAAGATCTTACAGGAAAAAAAAAAAAAAAGAAAGAAAGAAAAAAAAAAGATATTTAAAGGAGGAGATCAAAATCTTGACCTAACACATTCTACATATATCTGGGATATATGGCCAGGAATCAATGCAAGCAAAATCCAAAGTGTCAAGAGAATTGTCCTTATTTTTCCTGTGTTTGAAATACATCTAAAAAATAAACTCAATAAGAATTTGAAGAGGCAAAAACCAAAAGGTCTCTCATGATTTAATTAGATCTCAGTCTGATGTAAATTAATTAAATCCTTTGATAATCTGAAAACCATTTCTTAAGTCTTCAAAACAGTCTGTGTCCTTTAAATTACTTCCTGTTATATGGTTAATAATCTCTGCTTTCTATATTACTTGAATCGGGAATCATTCATCTAAGCAAGCTGAATTGAACAGTGCTATCAGAGTATGAGTGTCCTGCTGCCCGAATTACTGTGCCCAATAATTTAGGAGCCTCTTTCCAGCAGAACATTGGTTGATTACATCTCTCTAAGGAAAATCCCTGTGTTTCCTGATATTTTCAGCTGTGTTTGTACAATTTGCCTTCATGTGAAAATTAATGCACTTCCTCTTCATCCTTTGAGACACAAAAAGGAAGATTATCAGGATTTAATAAAAATGCCAAAGCACAATCCTTTGTCCCTGTTGAACAAAAGTGTTTAAATAAAGATTCCTGAGCATCGCTAATTGTGCTAGAAACTCTAAGGCATCATGTAAGACAGCTCAACCTCCTGCATAAAGTCAAAAGCCACAACATAGCTTGTTGCTCTGACACTATGTGAATAGAATATTGTTTGGTTGCATTCAGTTCTGACTGTTTTGTTAGAAGTACACAGCATAATAAAATATCTGAGTATTGCCTCACAGGAACACTGCAAAGAAAATAAAGTATTAATGTATTTTCTTTATTATTTTTAAAGCGTAAAGCCTAAAAGCTGTCTTTTCTTTTTTCAGTTTTCTTCCCCTTGGTATTTTAGAAAATGTTAGTTATTTCCTTATTTTACTATATTATTTATTTAATACTCTAAAAAACATAGAATAAACAAGTATCTATAGTCCTTTTGCCTTAGATTTGTTACCACCTATATAATTCAAAATCCTAACAGAGCCTTGGGAAAAAGAAGTCTCCTTGTGAAAGATTTAAGAGGAATCTTGTTGTTCTTCTGTTTTCTGCCAAAACAAGGAAGAACAAGTCTGATTCCCATGTTGCTTAAAGGTGAGGGAAAGAAGGACAGAAAAAAAATCCACACAACACTTTCTGGTCTTTGTATATGCTGAAGGAAAATGGGAGAGGAAACACAGAGCGGGTGAGTATTCATCTTTCATGAAGCACAGAGGGTTTCCTTAAATTGTTTTAATGCATTAGACATACCCCATCACAAACTGCCTAGATTTTTGCCTGGAAAAATTCTCCCCCGCCCCCTCCTTGGAGATGCTGGTTCTGACAGGCTGCAACTCCCAATACCTCTACCTAGCTAACAATGCAAAGCACCTTGTTCAAACAAGACTGGTCTCCATTTCACACAACACCCCCAGGTAATATCCACTTTTCTCTTCGTACTATATCTTTCTGACTGATGCAATCAGATTCTGGAAATGTGCCTTATTAGTTTATATTCCAGCTTCTAAGGGATGATGTTAATTTTCCATAGTAGGACCAGCAGATTTTAAATGTGCTAGATCTTGTCTATAAGAAACAACAAGGAAATGGCACACAGTACTCAGATGCCATGCTTAGAAATGGACTTTAGTGAACAGCACTGCTTTCAAAGATACGGGTAAAATCTTCCTAACTCCAGTAGTGCTTGAAACAAGGTATTTTTTTAATCACTTGACAAATTAAAAACACCTGCATTTTCCTTCTTAAATGAAAACTTTTGTTTAATTTCTGTACCTATCCACCATCCTATTTGCTTTCTTCCTAGACCAGTGGTTTAGTACTGAGCTTACATGCTGCGATAGCCTAAGAGTTCCATTATATCCTTTAAAGATTGCATCGTTTTCTTTTGTTTCCCACAGCAAATAGAATCCCATTCATGTCCCAAACAGAACGTCAGCAGTTGGAATGGTGTTTTGTTAAGGTGCATATTAGATTAAAGACTGAAATCAGATGCAGTGTTGCCAAAGCCTTTGTAATATACATGTTTTTCATGGCAAGATGATTGACAAGAATTGCAGTAAGGTGCTGAAGGGGATATTTCACCTGGCCCATCAAAATTCAATGTAGAGGATTAGAACTAAGAAGAGCTGACAATATTGACTTTGAGTGCCACAACGGAAACATAATTAGATCTCTGACATGCAGTGGACAGAAACATTCCATTTCTTAAAAATCAGATAGGGTAATTACACCAAATCTGTTGCATGCTGCCCCTGCAAGCAAACAAACAAACAAAAATACCGCAAACCAAAAAAGGTCTGCTCTTCTTTTTTCTCCTCTGCCAGTAAAATTCAGGTTTGGCACTAGAATAAATGTATGCAAACCTAGCCTTTCTGCTGGAATAACATCAGGAAAACTTTGGGCATAAAATAAAAAAAACTCTTAAAAGAGAGCTCACATCTGAAAGAATGAAAAAGTCAATGAATTTTATACAAGTTTACTTATTGCAAAACAAACTGTCTGCACTATGCTTATTAAAGGCATATTTCACTGCCTAATCATAGATGTCTATTGTATCTTTTATGTTTTGAATCATAATTGTAGCCTGTTCCCCAACTGTAATAATGAAGTACATTTTGGCATATGCTTATATTGATTCCCCTTTAACAAAGCACTTAAGACACATGCTTGCATCCCATTGGAATTAACGGCTAACATTAACTTTTAGTACATTGATTTCACTGGAATTTAGACAAATGGCAATTTAGATGGGCACAGAGTTGCCTACTTTGTTGGATAATCATGATCCTCTGAAAAGAAGCCTTCCAACTTGAAACTGTACAATAATTAACTGTTTTGGTTAGAAATGCACTTGTTTGTTAGCATGGTTATTCTGGTAACAACATAAATCCATACTGCAACATGTCTGCTGTACTGAAACTTTTCTAGCTCCTGATCTGGAATTATCTGAACTGCAGAAATGTTTTCTGATAGGTATAGTGGCATGCAGTAGTATATGCATAAATGGGAAAATGCAAAACTTAATTGTAGAGAACAAGCTATCATTACGTGTAAGTAATGTGGTATGTTCAATTCCCAATCTTATAAATTCATGAAGATCACTGTCTATATACTTGTCTGTTATTCTTGTTTGCTGCAAGATTAAAACAGTATATGAAAATACAGAGAAAAAAAAAAATCAAGAACAATGCTTACCTTATTCCCTTTTAAGTCACTGTTCCTAGCTATCCTAAATAGTTAGAACCTGTAGCGAAATATTCCAGGAAATTAGAACAGAGTAAAAATGTAGAAGTAAAAATAACTTTAAATGCAGTTAAGTCCATATTCCTTCTCAGTATCAAATCCAGGGAAGCCACTAAAATAACGTTAAACTAGCTGTTTTCAGAAGCTTAGCATCTCCCAACTTGATGGGAACTTCTGATCAAAGTAACTGAATGTAAAGAAAAAAACCCTGAGGTTAATTCAAACAATGCAGCCCCCTTCTTTTCTGACAGAATCTCAGAGTTTTTAAACTTATATTGCTAGCATTTCTTCATTCATTTTCCAGTGTTTTTATCTATTAATACCCACAGCTATTATTTGGCTTTGCTGTAACGTATTTTTTCCACTACGTTTTCTAGTTTAAAACCCAAACAGCTAAATGTATAATAGCGCAGCCCTGCACAACACTGACTGCACTGCATTTCAAGGGAGTTTCCGAGTTACATCTTGATGAGTCTTCACAAAGCACATCAACGCACATGGACTGTGAACATACCTGCTAGACCTCATTAGTTGGAATAAACAGAATATTTGAAAACATATCTACTGTGTCCAGAGGTGCTCTTAATTTAAATTTAAAATAGTTTAGGTCACCCAGCCCAGAATAATGGCAATTCAGTTTACACGTCAGAGACAAAGAGGTATCAACATTTCCTTATAAACAGGTTTGAGTCTGTCAACTACTGCTAGCTTCCTTAACATATACTTCAACCACAAGGAACAGCATTAAGATCAAAAAAGAAATCTTTTACAAGCTGAAACCATATGTGCAAAATTAACCAAATACAAGCACTTACTAAAAAATACAATGTTTATTAATTTGTTAATTCACATCACAATAAATATCAGGATAATACATATGAGGGACCCAGCAATGCTCAGACTTGTCTGCACCATGGTGTGGTTTGACAAACAAGACTTCATCAGCTGGCATCCTGAGAAAAAGCCCGACTAGAATTATTTTTAACTTTCACATGTAATAATAATTTGTGGCATACATCAGCCATTCCAATTGACATTAGTCAGGCTTTTAAAAACAATTCTTAAGGACCATCCCTGGAGAGTTCCTCAAAGAATCCTTCAGGAAAAAAAGCACAAAGCACGCTAAGTAGTCATTTTTCTATCTTACTGTTGATTCTGATATTAGGGTTCTGTAGGTGTGAATGTACATTTAATTTTACTTCAGGTGACAACATTTTCCACTAAATGAGGAAGAGAACTAGGCTGCAGTTCAAGATACAGGATCAATTTTCATGCAATCAACATAACAATTCTAAAACCAAGAGAGTTCCTGTTATTTCAAAGATGCTGAGAGGCCTTAGTTTCAAACACCAAATATATTGAGGGCACATTTCCTTGAAATCTCTTTAACTAGTTGTCTCAAATTATTTTCAACTTTATGATGAATGAAATTAACTCATCTTTCCACTGATATGTCTGTGGGGGCTGATAAAGTCTCCTGCATTAGTAGGACTGGGAAGAGAAGCCACTTTAACATGACTGACCACTAATTTTCATTCAGGGGTGCAAAAGGATCTGTAATAAGTAATCAGGAGGAAAAATATCTTGCACACATCACATTAGAGTTTAGTCAGATGTGGGATGTTTCTCAACACAAAATCTCTTTAGTCGGAGATGCTCGGTATCTCAATGTTGCAAAATATCATAAAATTGGTTTATATTTTATAATTTATATTTTTAAATATTTTCAAAAATCTAATTTCCTGCTAACATTTTTACAGCTTGGAAAACCTATTAATTTTTGTTTGTTTGTTTCTAGCAGGGTTTTCATACCATTTTCTCTAAAGGCAATATTTAGGTAGTATTGTGATTATACTTCCACTCAAAGAAATTTTTTTTCCTATTACAAGCTTATTGATGATTTCACAGACAAAAAATTGCAACAGCAGACCTGACAGGGAACGCCACTTGCAGTCAAATTGCATCAGCCCTTCCTTTCTCATGGATCAGAAATTTCAGGAAACTCCGAAGAGAAAACATTTAGTATTTCTTTTGTTGCTGTTAAAGTCAGAACAAATCCTCAAAAACAGTATTCTAGTGAAAAAAGAGCGTGATAAATGCTATTACTGCATATTTTAGAATGTCCGATCAATTTTTGTGCAATAGTTTCTCTGACAGGTACAATTTTAACAGTAAAGAACTATTTCACACTTGAAATAAATCAATCATTTGTCCATGCTGCCATCTGTAGCAGCAAAATAGTCAATGAAAAAATAGTAAAAGATATGCATGATCAGACTGCTCTTCCAAAACGTGTAGCAAGCAGAACATAGGACAGCTATGAAAACATCAAATTACACATGCAAAAACACTGATATAAATTAATTGCTAGAAGTATACATTCTGATCTCTCCCTTTCCCATGTGTACAATTCTACTATGCAAGAAACTGACTATACATATCAACATGATGGCAACTGCAACTTAGATTGAAATTTAATGAAGTTTGTTTTGTTTTTTGGCTTTGTCACACTACCTATTTAACAGGCTTCTGCAGAACAAGTTTCATTATCAGATTTGTTTTTTCCTTGCCACAAATTAGCCAGCATCTCCCCCTTGTGGATAGCAGGAAAATAATCAGAAACTTGCATTAAGAAGCTTGCAATAGATTAATGCTTTCTTACTCTGGCCAATACTCTGAAAAAAGTTTGCAGATAATTATTTTCCATGCGTGTTCTGAGCAGGGCCATTTCTGTTTGAGTTCACTGTTTAATATAGTTCCCTTCAGTAACATATGCTTTTATCTAAATCCACTTAAAAGCAGAATCCAGCTCATAGTTAGAAAGCATTAAAAACAAAACCAATGAAAATACACCTCTTCATCGGCCAGACTTACACATTCTAAAAGAAGCAACAAATGCTACATGAGCTGGATTATTAGTGGCTTTGATTCTACTTTTCAACATTGCTTAATATACAGTGTTTAAGCAGTAATTTGTGAGGTATTATACTACATTTTGAAGGTTAAAAAAAGAGATGATTGCTTACCTATTGCTGCATACACTGGGAACTCGTTTCTGCTAGTGAGCAAAAAGATTTGATGTTCAATATTAGGATCAGTAATTAACTATCCAAGTACTTAGGAGAAAGGACCATCAACAAAATTCTAAGGGAAGCCCTGTCTGATGCCTGGCATCTGAGCGAGAAAATTCTGTTGGCAGTCAGCCATGCCAACACAAACTCAGACAACAACTGTTTAAATTTAAGGCCTCAAGATGTTAATGATTTCTGATATACTTTTATACATAAAGCTGTGATTATTCCCAAGCTCCTAACAAGAGAAGAGCTATATGCACTTTGGAAGAGAGATTTGTCACAGCACGACTGCATTGACTTTAAAACTCTGCTGGTGTGAAGACAATTTCTTTGTCTGTGAGTAAAATCTGTCTACAGGAAGAATGAGAAAGATTTCTGTAACTCAAGCCATTGGGTTTCATTGAGTCATCTGTTTCAACTCAAGTGTCCATTTTCTTTTCAGATACACTTTGTGCTTTTTTTCCTTCTTTCCAGGGATGGTATTTAACCTCAGCACCCTGTGACTGTTGCATCCAAGCCAGAACGTTTTGTAATATGCAACTTGGTAATTTCTTCAGCACAGGTAGGGTGAATGCCAACTGTCTTCATTAGTTGAGGATAGGTAGCACCACATCTACCAAAAAGAAAAAAAAAAAGACCCACAAAGTCATACACTGTTCACCTGAAGCAGGTGGAATGTCCTAAAACATCAAGCTAATCCCACTCATGTTGATTTTATCAGGTAGAAGAGTTGCATTTATTCTTCAGTGTTGTTTACTATTTCTTAGGCACTCACACAACACAATTTAAATGCACTACACTGTTCGGCACAGAAGAATTGTCCTAAGAGTTGAGACAGAGAGAATTAAGCAATTTATCCCAAGTAGGAACTGAGCCTATGGCAAAAACATATGACAAAACTGCAGCCTTCAGCTTTTCTTGTACATAGATGTGTTTCAACAACTCCAGATGGAAAAACATACATACACATCCACGCATACACAGGAAGAACATCTTAAATTAGGACTGCAGGCAACAATCTGATGAAGGAAGTAATACCAGAATATTCTTCTATGATTGTTAACAAAGTCTATTGCTTACACTTAAATTATCAATGCTATAGGCAGGAGGAAAAATTCCATCATCTGAGAGAAAAAAAAAAAAAAGCTGAGCTAAAAATCCCACTAGCCTAATTCCTTTCCTTGTCCAATAACATTCTTAGATTTGATGACTTTCCTTTGAGCTGCTATTCCTGGCAGGTCATGCTGTAAGAATAGCTGAAATGGACTTAAATGTGAAAATTATTTCAAGCTCTCTATGGAATAACGTACTCTGTCTGTACAAAATACAGGGAAAACAGTCACAGAAGTCTGTCCCACATATATCCAAAAAAGCACCAACAAGCAAAAACCACTGCTGAGCATAGATGTTACCAGAATGCTAAGAGGAGTGTGAAGATGAAAAATCACCTTTGGAGAGACAGAAGTGAGACCTAATATTTGAAAATGGAGAACAGCAGCTTTTACAGTGGGTGTTCCACATTGAAAACTTTGGATTTGTGAAATACAATAGAAACCAATACAAGAATCTGACCTGCTGAAAACCTCTTACTGTGGCTAAAGCTTTAATTTCCCTCAGGCAAGGCAGAAAAGCACTCCAGTTTCATACGCTTCCTTTTCACTGGTTATTTTGGATAAAACTTCAAAACAATGACATCCTAAAAAATGTAGTTCTAAAATCTATACCACTGGCAATTAATGGACTACAAACACATGTTGAAAATGTGTATGCAGGGTACACTGCAATCAATGATTTCCAAGATATTGCTCACATGATAGTTGCGGTCCTGCCTTCTTAATCCTTTCTGCTTTTCATTTATGCTAGTCACTCACAAGAATGACTAGCATAAATGCAAGACTAAAGTAGCAAGACTAAAACTGCAATAAAATAGTGATGGTATTTAGGACAATGAGCTAGTACCACAATTGGAAGGGCATTTCTTGAAACCCAGATTATTGTCTTTAAAGATGAGTTTAAAAAACTATAATGTAAATATACAAATCAACATTTCTGAAGATGTAGACCAACAGTAAGAAGGGAAATGAAAAACAAACAAGTCTAGCACACAAGAGAGAGAGCAAAAAAGCTCCATTTAACGAGAGAGGACGAGGAGTCATTCTTACTCCTTCAAAATGAAAATAAAGATGTACAAGTGAGGAAAAGTGCACTCCTACATTTAAATCTGAGTAAACTCAGGAACCAGATCAAATCACAAAAGTTCAGCTACTTGGGTAAATTTCTTATTGGAATTATCAGACAGTTCCAGACAAAGGTACCTCCCTCTCCATCATCCTACAGATATTGCTTCTTACCTTATTACATACTGGTTGGTTTATACACAGAAGCTTAAAATTCATGCAACTCCTTGCTGAGCTTTTAAGAAGCAAATTGTGCACATTTAAAGATGAGATTAAAAAAAGGAAATGATTGGCAGGTGTAAGAAAGCTTTTTATGGAAAACACAAATACCCTTTTTAAGGGACTTGCAAAACTATGCAGCAATTTCCTATCCTGTGCATAGGATGTAAAAGCAGCTACACTTCAAGAAAACTAACATTAGTTTGTTAATGCACAATTATATTTTTTGCTGTAACGATACCAAGCCAACAATGTATTTTCATCAGTTGTTCCTTAACTATATCCAGTATTACAATAACTAAATCCAGTATATCTTAATGAAGAACCGCAGTATTTTAGTAGAAATATGTGCAATACTACATAAAGTAACAAAAAGCAAGGATTCTTTATAGTGTTGCCAAAACTAGGCAGCTATCTTTTATAATCTTACAATAACTTAAAAAGCAGGCTTTAGAAGCTAGAGACATTCTTTTGTACTTACTTGATTCCAAGAGCAAATCCTTGAATAACTTCGCCTGCATTTGGTCCAATGAAATGAAGGCCAAGGATTCGTTGCTCCCTCTCTCGTAAGCACACCATCTGAAAACAATACATTACATAGAAATCTTTTCTTAGAACATCTAAAGATAAGGCACGAAGTTGAATTAAATGAAACTGAAGTGCCCCAAGATCCTAGTTCAGCTGTTGATTCCCAGTGTGCCAAGAACTTATGCACTTGCTTAAATCTTAGTGACTTCAATAGATCTTATGCTTGTCCCTGAGCACTTTCCTGAATCAAAGCTTTATTAGCATATTTCTTTCAGACTTCAGGGAGCCACTGACAACAACAATTTGTGGTATATTGAATACTTCTCTGTTTGTCATTTGTATGAAAATTTCAAAATACCTTCATTAGTTTGATTGCTACGCTACAGACATCTTGACACTGAAGGACAACCTTTAGTGTCTGAGCTTTTGCAGGTACATGTATTCTTAGCAGCTAATCAGCAGTATTTCCAAAGACTGCTACCAATTATAAGATATTTTGTGTCTTTGTAATTCCTTACACTTACGGAAGCCTGCTTGGCAAGACGCTTTTACCACATCAGCCACATAACCTAAACAACAGTCAAGTCTTGGAAGCAAGCAAAGATGAAGGTAACTAAGCATCTGTGAAGGCCTGAGTCAGTGCACACAACTTTTATCAGAGAACTTACTAAAAAAAATAAGAATTGTTCCTTTAGGGACATCATGTTTATCGTTACGAGAATAAAATCAGTCTACCCCTATACCATCCCATCAAACATTACATCATCACTAATCTGTTTAGTTGTGCTACTCAGTAAAGACTTGGATTTCTTCATTAAGAATCCCAGTAACAGCAGCAATTCTGACATGGTAGTTTAAATATAGAAGAAGTTTTAAAGAAAAAACCCTCTTGCACTACAGTGTTAAATTTTAAGTTCAACATTTGTGTGTTTGGGGAGTTTAACAAGAAACATATTCAATGCCTCCCAACAACTATTATGTCATTACTATTTTGTCCTCAAATATTCACCTTCATTGACACAATTCAAAGGGAATAGCTAAAAGAACTAGCATCACCTTGGCTGCAATGGTGCTTGGGATAATTAAGGCAAAGCTGCTAAGCTACTTGCAAAAGTCAGATGTGACAAAATACTATTAGAAAAACTGTTTACAGCTATTAATAATGGATATTCCTTACTTAACGCA
This sequence comes from Anas platyrhynchos, assembly GCF_047663525.1. Taxonomy (NCBI): domain Eukaryota; kingdom Metazoa; phylum Chordata; class Aves; order Anseriformes; family Anatidae; genus Anas; species Anas platyrhynchos. The sequence goes on from NC_092602.1 coordinate 10,704,419, forward strand.
CTCATAATACCATAATCATTTGTGATGGACATACAGCAGTTATAACATTTATTCCAGCAAGATAGCTCCCTAGTATTTAGGAGAAAAGAATGAAGAATAAAACTATGATATATTCTACCAATCAGATATATTCACCTTATTTAAGATCCTCTATTATGGGCAAGTGTATCAGAGAACTTTTGAAGAGGGAAGAAATTGGACTGCTCTAGAAGACATGCTTCAAGTCCAATACTTTGGTCTAAACCAGGTGGTTTTTATTTTCATAACTAAGACAGGGAACAGTTATGCTAGTTTTGTTAGCCTTGTGCTTCTTTTATTTTAAATGGTAGTATACTTTCACAAGAGATGGCCTCAAATATTACCAGAGCTAGTTAAGAATTTCACTGGGAGAAGCAGAGATTGATCTCTATGGAAGTTAGAATATTTGTTTGGACCTTAACAGCAGCCCATAGATGGTATCAATCAGTAGAACGTCACCTCTGAAAAATGCTAATACCTATAAAGCACTTTCAAGATGCAATGGAATAAGTACTGAATATTAAATATTTGTAGTTACGCTAGAGAAACAGGCTATCATTAAAAAAGATCTCAACCATTTCAGAAAGGTGTTTTTTTTTTTTTTTTTTTTGCTAGACAGTCTTCCTCAAAGCTGGCTGTACCACGTGTATTGTTTTAAGTTAAAAGCAAGTTAAAAGTCCACAACACTCACTTTCATATAGCATTGAGTTGCATCTCTTTCAGCCACTGTAAACTCTAAAGGTTTATAAAATGCATGGTACACCTGGTAAGGGAAACAATACCATTTGTATTAGAATGTACTAATACATTAAAAAAATGCTGTTTTATATTATAACCATTACGATTACTACATATTTGATAATGTTATAGAAAAAAACATTAATTCACGTTCATTATTTTAAACAAAAAAACAGGTAACAATTCTGGAACACTCAAGTATAAATGTGAAGTATTTTTCAAAAGCATTAAAATCAGAACTAATAACAAGCTGGAGTACTGCACTTTGTATTTCCATAAATTACTGCATCATATACTGACATTCTTTTTGATGAGTGAATAAAGATAACACAAAATATCTTTTCAAGTGTGATTTGTTTGAATTTTGTCTTATTACACAGTGATTATAAATTTCTTCACCACATGTACCTTACTCTTATCCTCATATCAGAAGATTGGGTGTGAATATACAGCATATCACGTTTCTTCATCAAAATGCAATGCACACGCACCATATCAAGATATTTCAGCCACAAAGATAACACTGAACAACTTGTGAGAATGTTTCTGGGGACATCCATAAAACTTAGACTAAAGAACCTGACCAGCAATTCTGACAATTAAAAGGAACATAACTGTTATTTAATGATGCTGTGCAATATCGTTTATCGAAATGGCAGCTAGTTTAAAACCATCAGACAACCAATAATTTTAAGCCCACTAGGTAATAGTTTGCATTGTGACATACTGCAATATTTTTAAAGTCCTGAGCTCTTCTGAAGACACCAACTCCCTAGCTGCAAACACAGCATTTGGAGGACTTATTTTTTCATAGTGCAACTCCGACACAAGCTATAAATTAAAAATATTTTCATACCTCAATATTATCTGATCCATAACACTGCACGGCCTTTTCTTCTGACAGCCCAACACAACCATATTCTAAGGGAGTGAAAACTGTAGTAGGTACCTGTTCATCAGGAAACAAAGTGTTACTGTGAACCATATGAAGCAGCTGCAGGGGAGAATTTTGCATGACTGAGAAGAGCAGCTCTGTCACACACATCTGTTTCGGCTGTCAAAACTAGATTCCAGATGGAAAAAAATACAATTTCTTTAAATATTCTTTTAAGGAAAAAAAAAAAGATTTGTTTTTATTATTGAAAAAAGAACTCACATTGTCATAGTCCATCAATTCTGAAGACTGGCCAAAAAGACGCTGAGCCAGCAGTTTTCCTGCAGCTATTGCTGTGGGTGTCAATTCAGGACGGCCCTGAGAAAAGAGCACAAAGCTTTGTTTCATCTAAAAGAGAAGTATCATCCAAGGATTTCTCCTGGGACAGCAGGCAGAGGAAGGCCAAATCTTTGGAATTCCAGCTTAGCAGCCAGTGCTCCAAATGGAGAAGGCACTAATAATTTCTGTCCAAACATGCTTACAATCAACATATAAAAACTTCACATCTGATGTCACTCCCTGAAAAGCAGAGGTTGTTAACATGTTAACCATCCATCTCACCCTCTCTTTCCATAGTAAGCCCTCAGTAAGCTTACCAGCTGGTCTTTTTAAAGCAGGAAGAAAAACAAACTAGTATAAGGAACAGCGTTTTAAAATCTACCAGAACTTTTTTTTTAAAAAGTTGCCTGATGCATTTTTACAGAACACAGAGTCAACAGGTGCAAACTTTGCTATTTGTAGACATGGGCTCTCTATGGACCTTTGGACTCATGGACCTTTTCCCTGGATTGGGAAAAAGGAATGCTATTTTGCCCACACTGCAACCTATAGTTTGAATTGGTCCTAATCTCAGACTCTGGCATTAGAGGGAGGCATGAAAAGGATGCTGTTGGCAAATGCTAACGTCCTGCAAATGAAAAATGACATAACAGCAGAATATGGCCAGGACATGCTTCAATTCAAGCCACAAGTCCTGACTACTTTTTACATCCAAACAGGTCAAGCAATGTGCCAGAATCCTAATTTCTAGTGCTGACACAATGCCACTGGAGCATCAGAACTCCAATGCTAGTTTTAAAGAAGCTGGAAGTTTTTGCAGACTGAAGAATGGCATCTTCAAAGCATTTTTTTTTTTGAAGCCTGCGGAATAATAGTCCATTTAAGTTGATAAGCCAGAGAAAACTTCATGAATCTAGTCAAAAAGAGTTATTTAAGAGTTTATCTAAGTCTGTATCATCAAGATGCCTGTCTGCAATTAGGAAAGGGGTCACAAGTCTAGAAGGAAAGATATGGAGACATAAGAAAGCTATAACTGAAAAACAACACCTTTGTGGGACAATGAGAAATGCTTTGTAAAGACTGTGAAATTTTGCTTCATACAGGTCCTATCTAGATCCAACACTTGCCACATTTATGCAAAGCTCCACTTTGGAGCTGGTCATTCAGTAAGCCCTCAAAAACAGTCTTCAGCAGAAAACAAAGTAAGGATTTCCCACCACATACATTGAAGTTTTTCAAGTGTTTCTTCATTAACCTGACTGTTCTGAGCATTTACTGGAAACCATTCTTCTTTCCCAGCTTCTCTTTTCTGTATATTCCCTTTAATTAGTTCTGTACATGGTGTTAGCTACCATTTACTACGTTATACATACTCTATCAATTATCTGCATATTAAAACACATTTGCGTTTTTATCTATACTAATAACGCCTTATGCTGAAACTTTCTTTCCAAAAATAAACCGAAACATTACGTCTAACCTGTTAACAGACACAACTATTCTGTTTACAAAGACAAACCTATTTTTCCCCACTGCTCATGACAAATTACAAAACTGTAAGTCTATGCCTTTTTCCCATAAGATATATCAAGTCATGGTTTTTCAAAACCAGCATTTTGACTTTCAAGTCTGTAAATGTCATTTAGCAGATGAGATTTGCCATTTGTTTTTTCTTGCACACATTTGCCTGAAACATGGCTGCCAATCATTTCTGTAGCAGGAAATACAGATGTTGTTTTGGCATTCCAGAAATGAATAGAAGATTGGAACTAGAGATAAAATTGTGAAAGCACTGCTATGCATTCCATAAAACCCAACTAATTACAAAAACATCCATGCAGATAAAGTCTAATTTCTCATAAACAATGGCTTAAAGACCTTCTCTGGTAAATATTTGAAAAGAACATTCACTTTGCAGTCATGTGTAGAACTACCCTCATTATTATTATGGATACAAATAGTTCATAAGTATCCTCCAATGCATTATACATTTAAACGAGATGGCTCCTAAGAGAGTTTAAAAAGCTTTGAAGTACTGTGTATTTGTTCTAACACGACTCTTTCTTGGTCTTATTTCTATTCAAAGAAACATACGGTACATTCCACCTTCTCTACACATCTTTGTTACAATACCCTTTGAAATATGACAGATGTATACACATACATATGATAAACCTCCTTCTAAGAGAACTTCTTTATGCTGTGTGCCATGCTTTTCAACATTAATACCACTAGAGGAAGGGTTTTAATAGACAGAGCTTATATTATCACTGAAAAAAAAAAAATCACATTAAAATTCCAGCCTGGTCATCCTCATCCTGATTACAGAAAATGAAAATTCTTAAATACAGTTTTACCTGTCAGTTGAAAATATCTTTTTGCCAAAGCCTGAGAATCTTTTTTTGAGGGTAGACAGATTGACCAACCTCTGGGAGGTTGTATTTTTTTCCCCTTCCCTTTCTCCAGATGAACAGCTTGCATAACATTAGGATTTAATTTTTCATACAAGGGTGCAATAAGACACCCATGCACACATAGTTTCCCATTTGTGCCAGATGGGTATGATTCCCAAATGAAAACACTCATTCTAACCATATCATGAAACTCCCCTTTCCCTTCTTTCACTACTCCCCTTCCAGCCAGGGCACTGAATTAATAAAAATAAAAAAATAAAAAAATAGCTATTCAGTAAAAATTTCGCATCTATTCAGTGTGGCCTAGTAAAGGAGGAAGGAGGAGAGGTTGAGAACTACTTGCAAATGTATAAGCAATAGCACTTTATGGCAGCAAAGAAAATCTGGCAGGTAGAGAGAAGACCAATGAGAGATCCTAACAGGGACACAAGAGACAAAAACCCTAATTTTATAAATAATATTAGGGATCACTGATGCTCATTCACATGGAACAAAATTCCCTTTCCTGCCCCTTGAGTGGTCTCACCCAGACAATATTACATGCCAAGTTCTACAGCTTTGTGGTTCTGAAAGAATACACACAGAAGAATCAAGTGTATCCAGCTGAGATGTACACCAACACCAACAATGGGAACTTTGTTCCACTGCTGATTCCCATGCCAATAAAATTTATTATCTAAATCTATTCTGCTTTTAAAAGAGACAAAATTCATTTGGATATTCAAACAAAATAACTGCATTGCTTAACAAGTGGAATTACATAGCTCATATTGTAATGGAGTCAGACAAGATAGTTCCTTCTATCTTTAAACTCTATAAATGTGCAAGTACTACATTGTGATTCCCTTAATTCCCTATATTTAGCCCATATGGAGACAAAAGCTTATGAGAATATGTCTACAGAGCACTGATTTAACTGTCCAGTTTTCCCAACTGTACATAGTAGAAAAGCGTGTTGCTTTTCTTAACACACTTAGAAGTGCATATTACACAACTCGGGTTCAGAAATCTGCACTACCAAGAACAAAAACAGGAAAAGGAAATCCAGGTTTTAACAACAAAATGAAAATGACAAATAAATGTAGACCTGACTTTCTAGATGCAGAATAGGAAAGATGAGAGCATCCTGCCTCCAACTTTACATTTCTTATTTAACTAAATCCTCAAAAGGCAGAATACCAAAAGCACCCAAACGGAAATGACCTGCCCAAAATAACACCGCAGATTGGCAGCAAAGTGAGCAACAGAACTGAAGACCTTGCCAGCATTGCCTCTAACAACTGCCAATTGGATTAAATTAAAAAGAATAGTTTGGAAAGCCAAAAGCCTAACCAAGGCATATATCAGGGATGAGCAGGTCACTGAGAAGAAAGTGGACTTCAGGAAATATCCCAGAGCATGAAGTGACAAACACAGAGGGAACCTCTATGTGGAGAGAAGAAAGGAGAACTGAACGTAACCCCAAAGCTCTCTCTGAGTGACTGCATAATACAGAGAAATTGTGGAGAGCAAAGAATAAAAGGAGAAATAGCTGAACAGGAAAGAGTTTTCACACAGTCTAAAAGGAAATGGCAAGTCATTCACATGAAGATGGAGACAGACAGGAAGAAACACATATCTACAAAGAGGGAAAGAGGTCAGGAATCACCAATAAATTTATGAGATTTAAGTGTCTCTGACTGTTCCAGCATCCAGTCAGGGATCTGCAGGCTATTCAAAGACATGTAACCTGTTACATCTCTTCAAAAACTCAAGAATGCTTGGGGTGGGGGGGGAGAATGTTATGTGTGGCAGAATGTGAAATCTTTAAAAGATCTCAAAGATCTCTCAAATCATACTATGTATGTGGTTTGGGTATCACCACAGTATTTAGATTTACCAGACTTCTATAAAGATGACCACACTATATATAAAAAGCAACTTTAATAGGAAGGGATGTGCTCATTTCCATTAAGTTAAGTGACAGATAAGAGATCTTGTGATGCCCACAATAATATTCTATAGTATTGCACAATTTCTTTGGGAACAGCAAGCAGCTGATGAAAACATCCTCCTTGTACCTGGTACAGTTCACAATCCAGCCATACATCATATTATAACATTGTCAAAGATGTCCAACTCAAGTGTAGAAATTCTGAGTTCACCTGTAAACTGAAAATATAGGGATTGAAAGAATTTGAGTGCACTTTGATCAGGGGAAAATATTCTTATTACAGATAACTGTACATCAACAAGAGTGCTAGACTAAGGTCACAAAATTCTGGTTTTGCACCTGTAACAAGTAGTAAATTGTTCTGCTTAAGTTAATAAGTTAAGTTTTTTACAAAACAAAGGAACAAAAACAAAACAAAACAAAAAAACAACACCACCACCGCTTATGTTTACTTGGCATAAACATTCACAAGTCATGTGAATCATCTGACAGAAGTCAACGCCTTTGCCTTTGAAGCAATGGCTTTTTCTTGTTCTAGAGGCATATACTTTTGTCCAGACCATTTTATGTCAGGAAGGAGAAATGCTATCGTATGATTAATCTCAGTAGAATTGTTGTGGTCATTCCCCAAAAGTGTATTCAACATCAGAAGGTAAGAACTACTTTCACTCAGCATTAAGGCAGCATGAAGTCATACACCTGAAGTGATAAAAACTTCATTAGAAAGATAATTGAAGTGATAAAGACATTATTATGAGCCTCTGACCAATGATGCATTCCCTGATAAACATCAGTAATAATCTCTAATGCTGATATTTCACAAGATCCATGTGAAGGAAATTACTGACCCAGGTGGCGGGCATAAATACTACAGCTGTACAAAATGAAAAAGAGCAAAACACTAAGATATATGCTAGAGCATGACGACATCTGGGGACTAGTTATTAGTCAGGAACAAAGTTGGCTTCCTGTTATTGTAAAATAGTTTATGTAGACTCAGTACCTCTGTTATGTCTCCAACTGCGTAAATGTGAGGAACAGAAGTAGCTTCACTGGCATCCACAATGATCTTTCCAGTTTCAGAATTAGTTTTCACTCCAACTGCCTCCAAATTGAGAGCTTTGGTGTCAGGAGCCCGACCTTAAGGACGAAAGAAATTAAAGTAAAAACTATTGGAAAACTTTAGCAGTGTTAATCTAAAAAGCTGGCATCCTCCAACGCAGATTTCCAAGAGCTTTGTGCGATTTGATAGGCCAAGTACAAAGAAGACAAAATATATCTGACACAGAAAAAGCCATAAGAGTATAAAGTATGGCTACCAATTTCTTTGTGAAAGCAGATCTATTACTATTGCCTTTGCTCAGATTATTTCAGCAAAAGTTATTTTTTAAAAATATGCAGGACACCATCCACTGCAGAAAGTGCAAAAAAGCCAGACGGTTTAAAATTTATTGCACATTATAAATGTGCAATATTTTCTAAAGTACCATAAATATATATATGTAATAAAGCAACTTCATGATGAAAGTTTCTAACAAACACTAACTGAATGGCATTCAATACTAACAAATAGCCTGTTGTGCACACTTGTGGATACAAATGATTAGTGATTCCATTCAGTGTCATACATCCCTGAAGTCCTCTTTTCCTGTTATCTGATATTTAAAATCTTTTTTAGTTCCTTCAGCCCTGGTGATAAAGTTTATCAACTTTGCTCTCAAGTCCTTAATGCTGAAATATTTAATATTTAGCTCAAGCTCTGTATAACCATTCTGTAGAATTTAGAACTATATTTCAATGCATTTAAAAACCAAATTAGGCAAAGTTCTACTGAACTTGGATTTTATTAGAGCTTCCCCTTCCAAAGATTTTAAGTTATATCTTTTCCATATGACTTTTCTCTCTCTAAATTACTTTTCAACCTACACATCTTCAAAAAATATTTTCATAGTATCTTCTGCATAAAGTCTTGATGCAAGCTCTACTGAACTGTCTACAGAGTATCTATTTGATCCAGAAATTGAATCTTAAATACATATAATTTTTTAAGCGTATTTGAAGGTTAAGAAGCACAGTGAAAATATCAGATACTCATTGTTAGGGGCACACAAGATTGTATAGCAGAGATTATCTGAGTATATCCAAATGAAGGAAACTTAATAACATTGCACTCATTTTTAGAGGCTATAAATGGATATGAACATATCGACATCTACATATATATATCTCCGTCGTGTGACTCATGACTTTGTGTTTGAAGTTAATACAGAGCTATAGCAAAGCAAAACAAAAAGGGAAATGTGTTTTCATTATAAAAACAAGCTCTTTGATGTTAATGTAGGAAATTATTAAACAAAAGGAAAACCTGGCTTGTCAATACAGACCTAATTATATGTAAACATATGATTCACTGCTTTATACATCTGCCATTTAGGCAGGCCCCCCAAACAATGTCACATCTGAATGCCTCTGTAAAGACTTCTGTGTATTAATTTCATCTGGTGAAACCAACACTTCCTCTGGGAGTACTGACTGAAGCTGTCGGCACTCAGCTATCTGTCTGTCTTCCCTTCTGTTGTCCCCATGGGATGTTGATCTGCTGTTCCTTCTCTGCCCCCTGCTCCCCAGTCCTGATGCTATCAGGCAACAAAAATAATAAACCTCCAGGACCTTATCTTGGCTCGGATGTGAAACAACTTCCTACCGTTGTATTTCTTTGTGTATTGAGAGTAAAGCCTGGATATTCTGCAAATGGACAGCTAATGGGGTTTTCTAGTTTCCCCTTTTTCCTGCCAGGCAGAGCCAAGAGAACGCTTAGCACGCAATGGAAGGCACTGAAATAGGGAAAAAAAGAAAAACCCGTCAATAGAGTCATTTAAAGACTTGTGACAACAACAGCAGCTGAGTTTATCGAATCTGCAGGATAACACTTAACCTTTCAATTCCAATCTATTTTAACATGCGTACAGTTTGGTATTAATAGCTGAGAGTTACAAAAAGGTGTTGCTACTTAGTGAAATTTCTCATCTTTATTGTCTAAATATTATTTTTAAAAGCAATAATAAAACATTAGAATATAAACTGGACCTTTATTGGCCTTTAGACCCACGCTGGATCACAGCCATAAAACAAGATTAGAATTACTGATCTTGCTTCACCTCAAATTCACTAGCTTAGTTTCATGACTAGCTGAAGTGGCTTGGTAAGTTTTAAAGCCAAATTTAGGAAATTGTCAGATTTCCCAACATTCACATACACGTGTTGTAGAATCAGTTCTCACCATTTTTCAATAGTATTGGATAAAAAGAACATTTGTTTCATACGCATTAAGTCCTATTTAAAAACAAACAAACAAAAAAAAAAAACACAGTTATAGCTTATTGAGAGTTTACAGCTTATTTAGAGTTCATTGAGAGTTTACAGCTTACTCCTACAATCCACAGGGCATTTCAGAACACAAAGATACTTGAACAGTTTGTTTGAAAATGCCCACTGTCCTGAAACTCCTGAATAAGGAGCGTATGATTATTTAAGACACAAAACCAGCTTTAGCTTTCACTCAAAACAGCAAGGTATTATGCCAGACATCTAGAAGAAAGAATGATGCCAATTCAAACCTTAAAAAGGTTACCTACCTCTAGCACTTTTAACACCATATCATAATCTCAGACCTATACAATAGCCACAGAGCTGTGAAAACCACATAGAACCCGTTCTAGGGGCCTGCCCTCATTTGCTTAACTTTAAAATAGAAAACAGCTTTTAATCCGTTTTTGTAAAACCTAGCAACATGGCTTCTTGAGGGGGCTGTCAGCCAGCTTAGCGACAAGAGACTCATTAAAGCACACGTCTCGGACACAAACCAGGCCGGTTACATTGTGATGTGACATTTCCATGCTATCATCCGTGGAGTGGCTCTGGTAGTCACGCTTCCACGCACAGTAAGTTGAAGGCAGTATCAGGCTGCTGTGACCTTTAGGTACAGGACCTACAATGGTAGAGACTGAAGCAGCTGAACTGAGAAGAAACCATAGGACTAGACATAGTCAAATATCAGCAGCAATGTGTGACAGTATATTCCTGTGTACAGTAAGATTTCCCAGGGTGATAAAGGTGCAGCTGACAGCAACCCTGTAGAATTTTATAATAGGTCTCTTGCAGCTTCTTAATCACAGAAGCTGGAATGTCTGTTTGCCCCCTAGCATTTGAAAAATTCAAACTAGAGCCAACTGAGTATTTTCGCATTAGGCATGATACCACAGATGGCCACTGTCAGGATACCGCAGGGTGGCAGGATGGCTTTTCTGGCATAAAACCTAAGCCCAAGCCTTCTGCACATTTTCATTTTTACACATCACTTCATAACTTCACCAAAACTGACCTTGGTTTGACCTTAATTAAGATGTGATGTGTTCCCAGTCTTGGTGTTCTCTTTCATCTTGTTCTGGGTGCCTGACACATTCACCAGAACAATTTCAAGACCACTACCCCCCTCTTCCTTCAAATCCCTCCTGAAAACCCAAGCTGTTCACAAAAACACAGTCAACTGATTCACAAAAACACAGTCAACTGATAATGACAAATAAAGACCAACTCAGCATAAACTATATTCCAATTACAAGGCGACAGAAAGATTAACTAGGGTTTAAAAAAATGTTCAGAACCCATACCCCTGATGATGGTGAGTGTACCAGTTTTACATTTCTGAACATTTCATCCATTAATAGATTCTCACCACGCCTGCCACAATTTGAAAAAAAAAAAAAAAAAAAAAAAAACTAATAGCAGATGGAAGCTTGCAGATAGCCCTGGGCATTAGCAACCAACGTACATCTGAAGTTCCTTGCACCTGGTGACAAAAAGCCAAGGATATCTGACTTGTGTCCTACCTGAACAACAAAAAAGCAGCTCCAAATGCTGTGTAACCACCACAGGTGAGTTACATGGGTGGCTATGAGGTTTTCCTTACAGCATGAGGCAGACTTCTAACAATTGTTATTTGTTTTGTTCTCAAGGTCCCATGCAAGGCAAAGCGTGCTAGAAATACTTCCTGGAAAGAAAGCTGCAGTTCGCCTTTACATCAGTTCTCCCACAGTAAGCTTGCAGTAACCAAAGGTTTTGTGGAGGCTTAAAGGCTGGCTCTGCAGTTTCACAAACCCATCAGCCACTGCCAAGTGAAGTCATGGGTTTCAATCTCTCCTACACACTGATAGGTGAACCGAACCAGTATTCTGAAGAAATAATTATACTGGTTACATAAAATTACTTTGAATCATTTTCTGCCAATTTTTTTTTTTATTTATAACACCACCCAGGCAAACGCTAGCCATCACATACCAACTAAAACATTGCCTTATACTTCATGTTCCCAAATGTTCTCTCACGTGCAGATTAGATGCATAGCCTAGTGTTTAACTTTTCCTCAACATGAAGTGATTTTTGTAGTCACGCTGCTAAAATAAGCAGCATTTAAGAGTTATATTTGAAGTTTATGGGTGGGTTAAACAAAAACCAGAAGCAAAACATATATTCACACCCCTTTTAATGCAAACAAATTACCAGCACATTAAAAACAGCCGTTAAGCAAGGCTGACTGAATGTCATTAGAACTATACACTGGGAAAAGAAGCACTGGCTGATGTAACAGGAGTGACTACTTTCATTAGGACTGCAGAGAACATACCTCATCAAGAAAGTCCTGGACTAAAATTAATGAGGAATAGACGTGGGGAGTTCAGAACAAAGAACCAGAGCCTCAGCAAACCACACCACATTAGCACTAACCATTTTCTGAGATCAACCAAGATGTGTTATTTTTCACTGAACGGTTCAAAGGTTAAAAACTGGATGGCAAGGTTTTGTTCGCAAAGAGGAATATAAAGCCAATCCCCTTCCTACTGGGGCTGGCAGAAAGGTTCTCACATATTTCACCACGTGGGACTTTTCAAAGAAAAACTCCAAACAACATTTCTGTTTTTAATTAATCCAAACTGATTTGGTTATAAGATTTCAAGAGAACTACTATAAAAATGTACATACTTAACCCTTTCTTGATATTCAATACCAATGATCTTATTTTACTGCACTGCAAAATAAATTTGCCACACATCCAATCTGACACAGAGGGCAACATGCTTCATACCATGATGTGCAAAAACAGATACCTGTTCAACTTCACATGGAGCTAAAGGTGTGTGTGTGTGTATATATATATATATGTGTGTGTGTGTGTGTGTGTGTGTGTTGTTTGTTTTTTTTTTTTTTTTTTATAGCAAAGACAATTTATTTCAAAGGCACAGTGGCTTCCCTCTACACCTATGAATGCAAGGGAACTGAAGAAGGGTTGTTCCACTGCCCTCATTAGGGAGGCAACTCTTTTGTAAAGCTAAATTTCAGATCTGTTGCTGGCCTTCACTCTTTCTATTAACAATTTACTAGTATTCTATCCCACTTTCTCTGTCAAACTCACTCCAGAATACTTTATAAATGTCTGCATAGTTTAATTATCAGTTCAGTGATGCTCCTCTACACAGTCAGACATCAATCAGATAAATAGTAATTCAATATCTTTACTAAGGACTTTGTGAATAATCTGGACAAAGTCCAGTTACAGCATTAATATTTTGCCATCTATCACAAATTCAACTGGAAATATTATTTGTCCTTTCCTGTTCTATATTAGCTGCGTTACAGCTGCAGAACTCAATATACAGGTTTTAGTGCTCCAATACCTGAAACAAGTTCTGTACAAAGTTTGATTTCCTGCAAGTTCATCCTGCAGATCAGCAGTTGCATCTATTTATAAAGGTATCAGTCTGTACCCTTTTCTTTGGGCAAAGACCCTACATTCCATCTGTACGTGCACAAGCTTACCATTGCTTTGTAGCTCGGGTACATCAGGCATCTATCATATAAAGGTGTTTTTTTTTCTGGTGTCCTTAAGAGCAGGGGCAATACTATATAATATTAAAAGTTTATTGGTTTCATATAGAAAAAAATACACAGAAGCGTAATTCAGGTGAATTCTCAAAAAAGTAGAAGACAGAGCACTAGTAAAAGACAGAAGGACATTACATGACAGACAGAACCAAATAAAGGCCAAGAAAGAACTGTTTCAATGACCCGGTGCGTAACTGAGTACAGTCACTCAGCAAGGTAACACAGCCCTGTAATAGTAACCCACAAAAGCTTTGGATTTAAACTTTTAAGTTACATTAAAAATATATCCAAATAATTTTGTTGCCTCAAATGTTTTGATTGGTTTGAAAATCCTAGTAATTATAATAAATTCCAAATAAAATTCCAAGATGCATTCACAAAAATTAAGGAAATATCTAGTATAACTCAGGCTACAATTAGTTAACAGCGGGTGCTTTTTAACTCTACAAGCTGACTTTCTTCAATCAGTATTGTAACTGGCACATCTGCAGACAGGAAATCCTCAACACTACCCAGTTTCCCAGTCTATTATCTGAGACACCTGGTGTGGGTGTGTTGATACAGAGAAAAACAATGAATCATACCGACTGCACATCAATTAACCAGCTTTAACTGTTAATGTGTTTAATCCTTAAGGATAGAGTGCCAACTTTAACACACACACAAAAAGTCCACTAAAAAAAGACCTCCTCAAACCCCCAAACCATTCATTTTGCAGTTTCTAAATGTGGATTGTACTTATATCCATGTTTAGATTGCTAAACTTACGAAAATGGTTGGCCCCACTGAACATGAAGGAGCTTTGTTTTCAGAACAGAAAGTGTTACAAATAAACAATAAGATGATCAAGTTTACCTACTGCCCACATCACTGTGTCAAAGGAATCTGCTTCTTCTGTGCCCGAGTCAGTATTTTTCCAGGTGACGTGTAATCTGTTGCTTTCCAATTTTTCAACTTTTGTTGGGATACATTTCTTTAAAAATTTTGTGCCATAAGATTCCATGTACTCTGTTACTAAAGATGCCATTTGCTGTTGAGTAGGGGGAAAAATGTTTATACTTAGGTATGGCATTTTTAATGCAAAACTCTCATTCAGCTGTCTTTATGAAATCCAGTAAAAATATAATGCCTTTCAAACATTCCTTGTCACTTAGCTACTGTGCATTGTCAACACATGATAATACATTAAGCAACTATGGCCTGCAACTCTATTCCAAGAGGTATCTGCATCTGAATATTCAAATCATTTTCAAGAAACTGAAATAGCACTTTAATAAAATGGTTGCTTATAATTCATTTGATTCATTTATAAAAATAGAATCTAGAGCACATTTAGTTTAACATTACCATAATTCCCATTTTCTGGCAGCTTGAAAAGAATTAAACGCTTTGATAAAGTTAATGAAGAAAAATATTTCCCTTTGCTGTGACACCTGTCATTTCTCTGCTGTAACTATGAATCACTAAGGCTTCCTGAAAAGTTCTACTACCAAAAGGAAATAATGCTTTTGTCCTAAGAGCTTGTTTGAAATAATGCCACACTACAGTTGATTAGTAATGTGTTGAATTGACAGGTTTATCCAAAGATGTCATTGCTCGTGACTGCAGTAATTCAGGTCACACTTCGTCAAAGGATATATTTATTACTTAAAGGATATTATTACAAAACCACTCATGCAGAAGAGCTACGTGTAAGGTCTTGACTTACACAACTTTATTTCTGAAGTTGTTTTTAACTAATACAAAAACAACAACATGGTTATATCTCTCCAGAAACATGACAACTCACTAATCAGTTTCCATCTCAGTGTGACTACATATTGAATAAAATTATTTTTTCTATTTCTTCTTAACCTTGAAATTTCCATTGTATTATTTATATATTACAGAAGATCATGTTCTCAGAGAAAGCCCTACTGTTTTATGAAGTGCCACCCACACACTCTTAGCACTATTCCCTGCTTGCTCAAATCTCATGCTGTTCCAGGTGTAGATTTCTTCAATGATGAACGCAATTCCCAAGACACATCCTTAAATGGTGTTTTGCAAAACTGGTACACCTACCACTAGCTTTAAGGAAGAGACTTCAAAGTGGGAATAGCTGGCGTGCAACCAGGAGCTGTCACTACCTGCGTTCGTTACTTATCACTACTGCTTCTGACAGCGAAGTTCCCTCCTCAAAAACTGTACTGTTACACATTAAAATATTTTCCTACACTCCACGTATGCAAAGCAGTTCTTGAAAACAAGCCCATAGGCTCTATCACTATTTGATCAACTTTGGTCTTTAAATGTTTTGCAGTATTGCAATTTAGCATTAAAAAACACACTCCTGATCCATGCTACCAGGAACAATTAATGTGCATTCATTTCCACTCTGGAAACACTATTTTCAAGAGATTAACAAGACAGAGTCTTCATTCTTAAAGCTGAAATTTTCCAAAGTTATATAAAAAAAAAATATTAGAAAATTAAAAACACAAAGTTCAGCGCAGCAGTGAGTGAAAACCTGTAACTCTCCTAAGAACGCTACAGAAACTTTTCCTTCAAAGTAATGTTAGCATCAAGTCTCGCAGGGACAAAGATCTACAATCACCTTTAAAACACTCTCCCTACAGACTTAGGGACCATCAAGCCAACCAATAAGGCTATCTAACTGGTAGAACAAAGCCTACAAAAATCACATCCAAGTAATGCCTTTACTAAATCCAATAACTTGTCTTTAACCTAAACCTGCTATACTACCTGCTATTGCTTTTTTAAGCAGCTCTGTATTTAACAGAAATGTTTAACAACATTCTTTGTTTTTGTTGCTTTTTCTCATTGTTAACTCTATTCCCTTTTATTGTCTTTATACAGGAATGGAATTCTAGCCAAAACTGTTTTTTGTTTTGACAGCACAATCATGATCACTCACACTTGAAGAAAACTCCTCAAAATTGTTCTTGATCTTGAAACACAATTCTTTCTCTTAACATTTTTCTTTCGCTTATAATTTTCTCCAGCGTGATAGCTCCACTGAAATCACTCACACTCTCTCTACATACCTTTTTTTTTAAAACCTAGTTATAACTGCCACTGTTATGAAAGCAGTGAAGTCAAGATTTCCAGTTCTTATATCATTAAAAGCTTTCAGGTTAGTGATTTATTTATTTGTCATAATGAACTCCACATTGAACTACTTCATGTTACATCCAGTAATTTATTTTAAAAGTCATTATCTGCATCTCTTAGCAACTCTAGATTATTTTAAAGAAATCGGCTAATACTTCTAGCAGTGGCATAATCCAAATCTCTCCCCTGCTTCCTGATCTTTTCAATCCTGTTTTAAATTAAGTGAAGGAAAAAAAAAAAAGGTTTAATTTTCCAAATACAGGATCAAGAGATATAATAGGAAAACATGAGCTAATATGTATTTAGTTACTCTTCAGAAACTGTATGCCAGGAAATGTCTGGAGAAGCCAACGCCACTTTTTCTTTAGGAGACAAAACTGACCAGACATACCTTATATGTGATATAGGAGGAAATGCAAGATGTTCCACACTGACCTGATCAAACCCACGAAGTGGGATACTTCTCATCATGACCGTAGTGTCTAGTCCAATGCCAGTTAGAAAACCAGCACATTCAAGTGAAATATCTGGTGAAGTATCAATTAAAGAAATATAAACAATAATTTCACATAAATGCAACACAGAGAGTAATATACACGTGGTGTTTCTATCTAGAGATACCACGTTTTCCTTACACATCTCTAGCTTACTTTCGTTGTACAGAATAAAAACCCAAAGCCTCAGAATACTTTCCTAATAGGTAAGAATGTTTTCAAGATCCTGAGAATTCATCCTCAACTAACCTTAGTTTCCTACAATGATAGTGCATATAAAACCCTTCCTATTATATTACAAATTATATTTATTATAACTTATAGGGCATGAGCAAAGGCATTCAGAAAATTAAGCTTTCATAGGAAAGGCAACTATGCTACTTATAAATCACAGATTTTTCAAAGGATACAGCTGGCTCCAACAACCAACCTGTTGCATAAAAAAAAAAAAAAGAAAGAATAAAGCAATGAAATGAGCTTGTGCATACTTCTGCATAACCCAACAAATTACTTTTTAAATATGTATAGTTATAAGAACACAGGTTTGAGCGGTGGATCTGATACTGTTAGGTAGGAAGAAAGAACCTGGCTTGTCAACTCCAACAAAGAGAACCTTTTAACATTTGAACATATTTCATTAACAGAATCAAAAACAAACAAAGGTTTATAAGACAAGAGGAATTGTTTTTATATTGTAAAGAGACATTTAAACATGTAATCTGAAAGACAAGGTGAAGAAAGCCACGGAAAAACTCAGAACAACTAGCAAAGTTAAGAGGCATCACAAATACTTCAACTGTGCCCTGTGATATATACCTCAGTTGGAAGCATCTGGTGTGGAAGTTGACACTGTTCCTCCCCCCTCACCCTCCGCACACTGCCTGTTGCTTCTGATGCCTCATTTTTACAGGGCCTCCTGACACCATTGCCTCTGACAGTGTACAACATACATGTATAAACACACAGACACGCAGCAGCCTTACCAGAATTAAAAATATATCTCAAAATTTCTAGATGTATCTTAGCTACTAAATAACTTGTAAAATATTTTTAAGAAAACTTAAGACATTCAGAAGTTAAGTACGTATTAAATTCACCATCTTCTTACCAAGTAGATTATAGTTCTCAATAGAACTTACAGATTTTTGTCATCACTAAATTTCGATTTGATTTATAACCATCTGCTTTTTCATCATGTTATCCAAATGCCAAATATTTGCTCTTCCTAACTTTAAAAGTTTGTGTACACAGCTATAGATGATCTGTTTAATAGACTTAACTAGACTACTGTTTACCACATACATCCATTTGAGATCTTGAATAAAACGCCGGTTCCCATCTCTCCCTCTATTTTATGCTCTTTCAACCATGAATACCACTAAAGCTGTGTGTCCATCAACACTTCTAAGTTATGAGGTTTATCAGCTCTCCAGCACAGCAGTTTCTACGCCTTTCCCCAGATGCCTATACACTGCAGCATTCCTCTCTTTTCTGACCAGATCCTCAATTCCCTTCGTGTGCCGGGTACCTAAAAGCACTCAGTCCCTGTTCCAGGGGTAAAAGTGGGTCCAACTGGCCCGTCACTGACACAGCTGCTGGACAAGCTGCACCCACATTTCTTTGCTACCCATGTATTATTCAGGCTTGTTAAAATCTCACAGCTTGGAGATGCATTCCAAGTAGTATTTCCACCCACAGGAAAGTTTTTCCTTATATTTTTAAATTAGGAAAAACATCAATAAGGACCAAGATTTCTAGTTACTATGAGGCTTGTATAGAATGCTAGGCTCTTTCTGACTGTGATCTTCAGCTATGGAAACATGCTTCCACTTTTGGGGGACTTCTTTTGTTCTTAATGCAGGGCTCTCTCCTCTATATTCAAAAGTTAAAAAAAAAATCGGGGTTCGGGGTATGGAAAAAGTAGACTGCTAATTGCATTTGGAAAGCTATAGATTTTAGAAAATTACTTAAATTTAGAAATTACTTTAAAAACTCAAATCACGAAGTCATATAATCACAGAGTTTAACTAGGTTACTTAAAGTCAGGAGCAATGAAGCACAAGCATTATAAGCATAAGCCATACCAAGAGATAAATATCTACCAGTCTCCTGGTCTGGGTTTTATGTTTGGCAAACAACTTAGCACAGTGAGAAATAATGTTTACAGCATTAGGACATCTGATTGATCTGTGAATGGATGAACATCCCCTCTTTTAGCCTCCAGCTCCAGGGAAGTGCTGCAGAAAGCCATATACTGCCCATAAAGAAATATCTGAGGGGAGTTACAGGGAACAGAATAAAAACATACAAAATTTATGCATTCATTTGCTCTTCTTTTTCATTAGATAAGAAATAGCTGCCAGCTGGCACCCGCTCATAACATCAGCAGCACATTATTCACAGTGCCTCTTAAAAATCCTGGGCATTGTCAGAGCCTAACAGAAAAGTTTTGAAAGCAGAACCTAACATCCACCGCACCTGCTCAATCTCTCACTCATTCTGAGCACATTTCAAGGCAAAGTTTCTAATTCACTCTGCCAAAATCCTTCATCTCAGTAGCAAGAATTTCATCAGTGTTTGTATATTTAAGGGACTTCTAAGTTGGTTAACGGTTGCTTGGTTAACGGTTTGCCTTTTAAGAAAAAAAAAACACACACACACACACACATGCGCTTTGTATGAATAACTGCAGGACTGACAGTTCTACAACCCCCAGCCATATAATTTGCAGCTGAGATATGCACGTTTGGAGAGGAATGGGAAAGAAAGAAGTAGAACACAGCTCAGACTAAAAAACAAAAGGTGTTAAACTGAACCTTGGGAGTATTTATAATAGCAACAAATCCGTCAGAAACAAACCTTTAACAACTCCCTCCTTCATTTGCTAGGACACAGCCTGATAAAGCACAGAAATGCTACTGTACCCCCTGCGGGCTTATTTTGACTAAATCTTAGGAATGCAACATATAAACACTAGACTCCCACATTACACTGTTACAACTTGCATTAGCAGGGACTGGACAAAAGCCACATTTTCACATAAATGTCTTATAGGGATATATCTTTTTTTTTTTTTTTTTTAAAATAATTTCCTCACATAAATCATGCTCTCAAAATTCAAGAGGTGACTGATATACTGCAAACAAATGGAAATTTAGTTGCCTTTTTAAACTGTACCAATGAACCCGTTTTATCTATTTGATGCTTAGCTTAACACACATTGCAATTTTATATTAGCAAATCATGGCCATGAATGGCACCTCTATTTTCTTTGAAAGCACCAGTATTTTATATATATATATAAGATACTTGCAACAAATACAATTTCTCCATTCACAAATATGTATTTAAAAAACATATAGATGTGTTTAGGGACATGGTTTAGTGGTAGACTTGGCAGTATTAGGTTAATGGCTCATCTTGCTGATCTTAGAGGTCTTTTCCAACCTAAATTACTGTGATTCTGTGTGAAATCCTTGATCTAGGGACAGACTGCAACTACAAGACAAATAAAAATACCCTTAGCTGACTTTCATGCTAGCAAATACACATTTCCTATCACAGTTATTTGCATAAAGAAATTGCTTTGTAGTACAGCGCTGACTCCATATCTTACTGTACTATGCACTCTGAAACACAGACTGTGGTAATTTAATATTTCCACTAAAAACAATTTTCAGTATTTTAGTTAATCAATAGCTTCCAAGCCATAATAAGGGTACTTCTGTCCTTTCTTGTCTCATCAGATTTGTTATCAATAGTCACCACTGAAAAGAACACAAAATTATGTCAAAGTTTCTACCTGAGAAGCAATTTCACATATACCCACAGCAAAGAATAGGGGAGTATAGGGACAGTAGAGCCTTCGTTTAAGTTTATGCTGCCCTCTTGTGACTTCCAAGAGGAAGTTTGCTACAGCAAGTAAGTCACCTTAACCTATGGTAAAAATTTAAATATAACTTGATTTTACATAGGAATATTATGGGGGAAAAAATGTATTAGTTACTTATGAAGATTAACAGCATGATGTTGCTGCATGGCAAAACAGATTCTCAAGAGGGAAAACACAAGGAGAGAAAAACTGGTAATATAAAAGGCAATTTTGTACATTTTTCACCTTGCTGTAAGGAAAAAGTATGAATGACAGCATATATTAAAGCCATGGTAGAGTAGCTTACGTTTTTCCAGGAGATTCTTTTAACCAGAACAGGTCATCACTTGTGATTCCATACTCCAGCGCACCTGCAACCTGTGAACACACAGGTAAGATCTTGACTTTAAAATGCCAGTGCTGGCAGCAAAAAAAAGCTAATAGCCCCTTGGATTGTATTAGCAGATGTGTAGCCAGTATATCAAGGGGAGTAAGTACTCTCTTTTACTTAGCACTAGTTAAACCTCATTGAGAACACAGTGAAGTTTTGGGCCTCCTAATACAACACAGAACCTGACTGACTGAAGCAAGTTCAGCAGAGAGCCATGAAAATGGCCAGTTGGTGGAGCACGCTACCAGTGAGTAAAGGCTGAGGGGAACTGGGGTTGTTCAGCCAGGAGTAAAGGTGGCTAATAACAGCTTTTCAAAGCTATGAGGAAGCTATCAAAAAAAGACAGCCAGGCTTTTCACAGTGGTGCACAGCAGGATAAGAGACAACAGACAAACTGAAAGAGGAAAGGTTCCAAGCTGATAAAACGTATTGCTGCCTTTTACCTTGATAGCGAGGTGGGCCCCTCACTACCAAGAAGGATATTGAGCTGCTCTAATGTGTGCAGAGAAGACCAATGAAGCTGGTGAAAGGAGTAGAAAACAAGTTAGGAGGAGTGCTTGATGTTATTTAATCCAGAGAAGAGGAAGCTGATGGCTACTCGAAAAAAGGTTACAGTAAGGAGACTGTCACCAGTCTCTTTTCTCAGGTGACAGGACACAAGGAGACAGTCTCAATTTGTGCCAGAGTAGGTTCAGATTGGATATTAAGAATTCATGTAGACGGTGATCAAGCATTGGAACAAGTTGCCCAGAGAAATGGTAGAGTCCTCATCCCTGGCGGGATATGACGTGTGTGGACATGGCATTAAGGGACATGATTTAGTGATGAAACTCAGTAGCTCAAGTTGATGGTTCAGTTTGATGATCTTGAAGATTTCTTCCAATGTATGTGAGGATTCCATGATTCCAAGAACATCAACATACTAAATTAATGCAAATTGTTTTCTAGGGAAGTGTTTTTCTGAAAATTTTAATGCAAAAAATATTTTTTCACACTCAGGTACGGAAATTCCTTGTGTTAGTTTGTTGACATCCTTAATCCTCTAAACATTATTATCTGGTAGAAAGACAGTAAAGTCATTGAAGTTGTCAGATGGGAAGTGTAACTTACGTGTGTAGGATATTTTGGTCTTCCTCCAGTAGCAATGACAATTTTTTCTGCAGTAAGAATAGTCTACAAACAAAAATACAAAACAAAAATCAAGCATTTGATATCCTTTTATCTGTCTTTATATCTTAGCTATGTGCAAATGAGTAATATGTGAGAAAGCTGGCACTACCATCTGCTGTTTATCTGACATAATAATAAGCAATACTTTAAAAAAAGGTTGGAGATAAAAACAAATGAATACAGGCAGAAGGTTTCTCCTACACATTCTCTATCATTTTTCATTTTAATATTAAGCTTACAACTGTTCCTATACCAGACAAGATTCTGAGGACTGCTTGGAAACAACAGCTGTACACACACAGCAGTTTATTAAAGTCAGCTTATCTTAGGACAAAACACAGAAATCACACCAAGTGAATTCTGTCTCTAAGGCCTAGAAGTTAAGGTACCTCAAAAAGGATATGTTTTTAGACAATGCTAGGCATTTACCTCAAAAAACGTTTGCTCTCTCAGGCTGATATTATGCAGTAACATTATATAATTACCCTAAAAAAGGCATTAAAAATGCATTTTCAGTCTTTTGTTAAATATGCAGAAATAGTCACCATTTTATTACTTGACCTGTCTGCTTTAAGTTAAATTTGGTACATTCAGCATAATTGCTTCCCACACACCACTTTGTATTAGAAAGCTAAGTGCCTTTACAATTCATTCATCTGAAGGAAGAAATCATCTCAGACTGATTTAATGCCCAAAGCAGTAAAGAGATTTTGGTTTTCTTTACATCTCTGTCAGTATCCATCAAAGCAATTTGAATCTGAATACAATGAATAACCCCGTGTCTCAGTTCTTGTCTTCAAAGGAAAAGCAACAGCACTTAACCTGCAGGTTAGGGGCTAAGGGCACAGTAGGCAACGGTCAAGTTCATAAACATCTTCTCTAGAGGGAAAATAGATCTCCCTCACTGGAACAATACCGAATACCTAAAGCAGTTTGGAAAAGTATTGCCTAGATTCCAGCTGATCTGAAAACCAACACAAGAAGACCTGAGATGGTTGAAGTGAACAGTACTGCAGAACTGAGGTGCACTGTAAAGCAGCTCACCTCTTTACCTCCTTTTGTTAAACCACGGATTGTATGTGGATCTGAAAAACTCCCTTTGACATTGAAATATTTCACCTTCCTGTTTGGAAGAAAACAACATAAATGTACGTTTAACGAAGAATAGGAATTAAATAAAAACAGCTCTTCTTCCCCTATTTGATCCGTTAAAAAAAAAAAAAAAGCAAACAGGCATAGAAAAGGAAGGAAGCATCTCATATCATAAGACTGTGTGCAGCTCTATCACAGACTTAATTTTTGTGTCACAGTTCATCTCCCTATACAGCAAAGTATATGGCATGCTTTGGGATCAGGTTATTAACCTCTTCAATTGATACATGATCCACTATCCGTAGCATTACTATTTATAACATTACTACTACAATGCTTCTTTTAGAGCACGCAAGAATGACTCAGCACGAGTCAAAAGACTTGTACCTGTTAAATTAATACGATCTCTCTATAAAAGGAACTGCATGCTGAAAAACTTGGAAACGTTCCTGCACTGAAAGCAAAAAAAATCAGCTGCTCTAGTGTAGTGTTATCTGTAGGCTTGTAAGCAGGGCATGTAAGCTTTGGTGGGCAAGCCCAAAATTAGCTTGATAAACCCAGACTACTTAATATTAACGGAAAACCTTTCCAGATTAGAGAGAACATACCCAGATCACTATACTGTTAGAAAGTTTTCTCCTGGGGCTGTTTTCAACCAATATTTTCCAGAAAAGAAGAAGGGAAAGGGAAACATGACTTACATTGGTAAGGGCACCTACAGTCCTAAGAAGAAAGGACTTACAAACTAAAAATACTAATTATAATGAGAAATTCCAAAGGCAATTCAACAATTCTACAAGAGCTCCTTGATTATGGGAGGACAGATGAACTTCAAGTCTTATTTACTTGTCTTGTAGCTGCACTCTGTGTCCCCAGTTCAAGGACTTCACGTAATTCTGAACAGCTTGAGCCATCTCTGACCTATCACAAACCAAGAAATTGAACATAAAATCATCATGTTACAAATTCAGATAATGCAACTCAATTTACAGGCAATTGCTACAAATTATGATGTTCTGTAATACTTTTTTGTTATGAAAGTAAGGTAACAAGTGCAAACTGACATAATATCTGCCCAGATGAGCTATTAATTACAGTTTTGTGTTTAAAACAAGGAGTAGACTAAAAAGCATCATCCAAAATTCAGTTCTCTAACTGTAAATAAATACCAACAAGAAAAGGTTTTCATATGCATTTTCAGAACATAGGAGCAGATAGGGACAATATTCTTTACCAGTTATGATGAACAGGGTGGGCTATATTCCAGCCATAGCGCTGGGCATCTTTAAGGGCACTGCCTAAAAGGGCTGCTTGATGCATGAGCTTTTTAGGAATGCAACCAACATTCACGCAAGTTCCACCAAGTCCCCATTTGGTTCCTTAAAAAAAAGTAAAAAAAAAAAAAAAAAAAAAAAAAAAAAAAAAAAAAAAAAAAAAAAAAAAGTAAACACACCATGTTAGTTTTACTTAATGCAACTAGGTTATTTAGAGAATTGGATTATTCATGCAATTAGTATTAGATGTTCTGAAACAACACACAATTTACTCCTACAGATCACTTTTTGACTATGCTTACATTAACATGTTTTGATAAGGACCAACTCTAAGTATTTTTCTTCTAAAATTCAAAGCATCTCAAGATTTTTTGCAGGTTTCAGAAGATCCAATTACTACACTTTCACATTTATTATTTGTATTTGCAGACCTTACTTTACACATTGTGCATGAAGAGCCTTAACACAACACAATTCATACGCTTCAGAAATTGTAAAGACATTTTGACAGACAATATTCTCACGCATTTAAGTCCAAAGTCTATCACAAATAAAACACTGCTAACAACCTCAGCATGCAGGAAAAGGAGGTAGAGCTGGGAAGCAACGAGCAAGCTCAGCATAAGGACTTTACTGCAAGCAAAGCATGCAGCGTGGCTTTGGCCACATTGCTGCCTGCATCAACCTGCTCAGCCAGACCACGGCTTTACACACATATCCAAATATCCTAGTATTTCTTTTCCATACCTTGTGGAGAAGGTTCCACGTAATCCAAAACGGCCACTTTCCTTCCAAACTGAGCAGCTTTAAACAAAAAACAAGAAAAGGCACTTAGAGGACAAAGAAATGCACAAATTGAAATACATTCAGTAGCACAAGCACAGATTAAGAATACAGGAGATGACAGTTGGTGGTTTATACCAATTCAAGATACCAGACTAAGAGCCCAGGCTACCCATGTAGTCAGCAGATTCTCCAGAAGGCACTTAATAACCCTTACTAGAGCTTCCAGCTTCTGCCAACCCTAAAAATACGATGTGATGCCAAATGAGATGTTTAAGAACCTTGTGTGTTACTGAACATGTTACATAAGGGTAATGCATTACAAAGAGGAAAAAGTTCTCTACAGAAGTTAAACAATTCCAAACAGCCTGAAAGTACTGTTGTTTTAATTCATAAATAAGAAAAAGTATAATAAGTAACAAAGAAAATCTATGGAGGCACTCAGAGGCACACAGTAACAGTGAAATAAATGTTTATTAGATTTTCCTGTGATAACAGAAGAAATACTTTTAAAAAAGAGTAACTGGAAAGCCAAGTAAGATTACCACACCTGAGGGTGTGAATAATTTGCAGATTAACTAGATGGAGCTGAGTTAATGATTAAAGCACAGGGCTTACGCACAGGATACTGTTTCCTAGACATCTTTAACATTTTCAGTATTGCTTCTCTTAGCTTCCATAAAAACCACTTAAGCTAAAAGAAAACTTTTACTTATTTATGTATGCTGACCTTCTTTTGCACAAGCCAGGCCTCCAGATCCTCCACCGATTACCAGAAGATCATACTCAGGCTTTCCTGTGAAGATGTGAGAAATGTAGGAATAGTAACAGACAAGAAAGGCAAGGTATGTTAAAAGGCAAATAGAAAATGGTATGCTTTTTTTTTTTTCACAACTGATTATTGTTGATTTGTGTTTCCTTTACTAGAGCACTGTTTCCTCAGCGTCCCAAAGCACTTTCCAAAAATGATGAAAACTGATGAGGCTGGTTTTATAAATGAAACGCAGGAAATAAAGCAATCCAACAATGGAAAATAATTACATTTTACACAATGTCCTGTGAAGCTCTTCCTGCATACTTTGACAGCTGCAGCTGGAGTCTGGTACGGGCCTTCCCTTCCTGCGTTACCGCAGCAGTTTCTACCCCTACATTTCTCAGCAGTCACCTTATCGCTCTCGAAAGCTTCAGCTGCAACTCAGGACTCGCAGAGGCGTGGTGAGGCTGAGGGCAGCTGGCCCCTTCTGCCACCTCGGCCTCCCCACAGCTCTGCCCATTCTAACGGAGAGGCTTGGAGGCGGTGGAAGAAATGCCAAGGTGAGACAGAACTTTCTGAGCGAGGGCAGGAGGGCTTCCAAAGAGCTGCCAGCGGCTCGGGGAGGGCAGCCAAGCCCACAGCAGCCTCGAAGCCCCTAAGCCGCTGTGTGTTGGGCGCAGGGTGGAGACCGCTCTGAGCGGTGCAGCCCCCCGGGGACGGCTGGCAGCCCCCCGTCACGGCGGGGTCAGCCTAAAGCGAAGCCCTGGTGGTCTCCTGTACCGCCTCGGGACCTCCCCAACAAACCGCAGCGCAGGGGGCAGGCGGCCTCGCCTGCTTCACAGCCACCTGCGGCCGCAGGGCTCCCAGAAGGACCTCCCTCAGGAGGACGGCAGCCGGGAGCGCCGGGGGGCGGCTCCGGCAGCCCCTGAGGATGGCAGCAGCCCGACAGCCGCCCCGGCCGGGCCGCTGAGGGGGCAGAGCGGCGCCTCAGGGGGGCGGCGGCGGCGGCCCCGGCTGTCGGCAGCAGCCCCTCAGGTAAGGCGCTCGCGGGCCTCTCGTGCCTCACACCGGGTGGCGGGGGGAGCGGAGCGGAGCGGGCCGCCCGCTGCCCGCCGCGAGAACCGAGGCAGAGGCGCGGCCTCCGCGCGGCCGCCCCGTACCTGAGAGGGCTCGCGCCGTACGGCACAGCCCCGCCGCGCCCGGGAGACGCCGCCGCCTCCACCACAGCGCCGCCATGCTGTACGGCAACGCTGGGCGGCAACGGGCCGCCCCGCCGCGCCGCGCCAGGACCCCGCGGAGGCGGCCGAGCAGCGCCTGAGCGGAGGGCGCTGATGGCGGTGCCCTGGCGAGCAGCCCTGAGGGGAGCCTGCTGCTCCCCTACCCGTGGGGCGCCCGCTCTGCTCGCCCCCGAGCTCCGGCTTCTTCAGCCGCTGCGAGAGCTGCAGTTTTTTTTTTTTTTTTTTTTTTTTAGCAGGTGGACACCGGCTCCAGTTAGAGTTAAAATCGAACTTTTTTGGAAAGGGGGGAAAAAACACACAGTGCTTTTCTTGCCTGGCTTGCCGTTAACATAAAGCTGCAGAGGAGGGTCAGGGAAGGTTTTTAGGAAGGAAAAGGAGCACAGCTGCCCAGAGCCGTTACCAATACCCAAAGTCCTGTTTTCTCCTCTGAAGCTGTGCGTCCCTTGTGCATGAGGGGTGCGGGTTGTCAGAACCGCTTCCACAGGTGCCTCAGGTGCTGTACACAAAGTTAAAGCCCCCTGAGAAAGCAGTGTGAATAAAGTCCTTCCCTCCCACGAGGCATTACAGTCAAGTTGTCGTGTTGGCTCAGGTTCCCGTGACTGAAGCGCTTCCAGCGTTGTGAGCAGGAGCGAGGGACTCCTGGCTGACCTCAGCCAAAATGGTGGGGCTGGGCCCACACCACATGTCAGTGAGGGAGACCAGCACCAACAGCTTTAGTGCAAGGTTTAACAGCGACAGGGCAAATGTCCACACAGCACAGCCTGTCAGAGCACCACCAGACTTCGCAGGCTTTGGATGACCCTTTTGGTGCCCCACATCTTCTGTTGGTTAAACAGGGGTGAAGCTG
Source organism: Anas platyrhynchos (assembly GCF_047663525.1). Taxonomy (NCBI): domain Eukaryota; kingdom Metazoa; phylum Chordata; class Aves; order Anseriformes; family Anatidae; genus Anas; species Anas platyrhynchos. The sequence goes on from NC_092602.1 coordinate 10,732,702, forward strand.
CTGACCTGCTTCAGATGGGAGTTATTAATGCTTGTAATGTATTTTGACAGCCCAAGGTAAAAGGTTTCATAGTAGGTGTTGAGCAAAACCATACCACAGGGAACAAGGTTGTTCTCTGTCAGAAGTGTTGGCTGTTGGTCTGTATTGCAGCATATTAGTAGCTCTACCTGCTGCTGTACAAAGTGGGTCGCATATAATAAATATCACCATGGTCAAATCAATTTAGGACAAAGAAATCAGCTCCTTCCTCTTAGGGAGAAGGAGCTGGTGACAGAAAACAGTTTTAGGCAGTTGTGTTCAGCTGGCTTTGGAGTAAGGGCTTGTCTCACAAGGGGGCAGCATCTAACCATTTTGTACCAGAAACATCCATCTGATCCATAGTCCAGGGGAAGTGGCAGTACATGCTCAAAAGAAACTTTTTGTATAACTAGTATCACCTCCTAGTGTAGGTCAGATAATTATATTTTTTTCCTCTCAGTTAATGTTTGCAAATACATGAAACGGGAGTTACTAACGGTCGATGAGTTGTCCAGTATCACTGCTGGAAATAAAAGGCTGAAAACCTTGTATTCTACAGCAGTACAATCAATAAATCACTAAAGATACTCCTTACCCACTGCAACAGCGGTAGAAAGACATGAGTAGAACACACTGAGACCTATACATGAAAAAAACCCTCGAGCATATTCAGATGCTAATCACTTATGCTCTTCAGGTATGTGCATGCAAAGTTGTTTTAGCTGTTCAGTTTAGCCACTATGCTGAATTGAATCAGGCAGTGTTGGGCATATGCTCTTCACACAGCATTTAGTTCAGCTGTAGTAGGATCAAGGGTAGAATTAAATAATCTCAAAGACACAGCAAATTTATGTGAAAAAATGTTCCAGCAGCATTATGTTATCTTGTTATTAAGAAAAGGCCTTAGATGTGGCAAAGCTGTTGATATAAAACACTACCTTAAACAGCAACATCAGTGGCAATTTAGGAAAGAATTGCCAATAAATTCGGAGTAGTGCTTCTAAACTGTTTAAGGAGAGGACTTGGCCAAATGCCCTGTGTAACAGCCACATCATATACTAGCATTCCTTTCATTCCTGGCTGCTTTTTATTATTTTAAAGCTCAGAATCTGTATGAACTTCAGCCTACACAGCAGTGGTGAGTTTCTAGCTTTTTTAGATGTTTATCTTTTCCCAAGCACGCCCGCTCTTTTCTATTTTGAATGTGAGTCAGTTGCTGCCACTTGGCACCTTAAGCCATCTAGGAGCTATCCATAGCTGCTGCTGGCAGGCTGCGCGAAGCTGGGATGAAGCCCTCCGGCTGGATCTCACAGCTCACGATAAAGCACCGTGGAGTTCCACAGGCAAAGGTTTACTCATCAGCACTGCTGTCTTCAAAAGAAAGAACAAAGTTTGTGTAATGCCACTCTGCTTGTTCTTGAACATTCTCACAAGTATGATCACTGAGATCAAAAAGGGCAAATATCAGCAGCGGTGAGTAGGTTTTGCCCATGATCACAGTATCAGGTAGTAGAGCAGCCACAGATACCTGCTGCAGTCAGCACTGAGCAGGTGTGTCTGCACTACACTTCAAAAGCCTGTCTCAGGGACCAGAAACAGGTTCTGGTCCTCGGGTACGGTTTCTAGTGTGTATTTGGCTCATCTCTTACAGTATCCTATCCCATCCTATCCCATCCTATCCCATCCTATCCCATCCTATCCTATCCTATCCTATCCTATCCTATCCTATCCTATCCATTATTTTGTGGTTATCATTAAGCTGATCAGAATAACTAGTGTTATACATATTTTATGTCTATTAATACATGTATAAAGAAAGCAAGCATGAAGTCCTTTAGTGACAAATACATTTTAGTATAAGGAAACATTTACACAAAGTATTGTGTTTCTGCAATGAAATAGTATTTTTTAGATACTTGGGTTTTAAAAAAACCTCTTAGAAGATAGCTATCAGACTGAACATCTTAGTTCTGTGGATTTGTATCAGTTGTAGCTAGCAATATTTAAAGTCATAAATTAATTTCATACATTAGAATCATAGACTATCCTGAGCTGGATGTGGTTTTGTTTATTTCCTGGGGGATATTTATTTGGTGTTCTGTAAACAGTGCAGTATTAAGAGGGCAAAGGAAATGCCAAGGTGATACATTTCATAAATGTCTATAAATCCAGTCAACAATAATATGAGTTTTGGAGGCCAGTAATTGGTTCTGTTAACAGGCAGACTTTCTGCTTTTGAATGTATTGTAAGGAAAACTTGAAATTTTCTTCTTAATTTTTCTTCATAAGAAGTAACTTTTGTTACATTTATCAATGGTTTATTTAAGTTCTTCCTCATGAAGAGTAAGTGAAAACAAGCAGAATAAAACACCTTTCTGTTTAATACTTTAGAAATTCTGACTTTTCAAGCGCTTTTTGTCTGTTCTGTTTTTCTTGGCATGGATTGCTTTATGTTTAATGTTCCTGGATTAGGGACCTGGCAGGGTGGGGAAAAGTGAGAGGTGTCAGGAAGATACCATCTTTGAAAGTCATCACATTGTTTCTTTCTTAGTGGGTGGGGTGAGAAATGAATTAAATCAGAGGCTGCATTTTGTGGTGTGACCTAATTAATCTTTTATGGTAGTGTCAATGAACTATACTGGATCACTGAACTAAGAGGTTTCCGCAGTGAGGTAGGGCTTTCTTGTTTCATTCCATCTCTCTTGTGATTACTTTTACCCTATTTTTTTTTTTCTAGTTGTTCCTCTGCTAGTGTGTGACATGGTGTTCCTATCATTAATGAAGAAAGGGGAGGGAAAGAAAAGCACCATGGAAGAAAGGCATGGCACATGGTTAAGACAGAAGTCAAAATCATGACATAGGCCCTGGCAATTGAGAGAATTGCCTGCCAGAGCTACAAAAAAGGCATAATCTATGGTAGCAGAGGAGAGGAGGGGTGGTTAACTGTTCCTAGACTTTTTCCAAAGCAAGTTAGAACCTTTTCACAAATCATGGATAGTATTCTTGCATGGGGGTTTATGCTGACAAGTGAGGACACTTGCTTGAAGACAGATCCTGGGTAAACAATAGATGTATTTTTACCTCTGTAACAAGGCTTCTTACCTGGCTTCTGTAGCAAGTGTTTTCCAATATTACTTTTAGTTGGATGTTGCTTTACACTGGCATGAATGAGTCTGTGACTGTTTGCTTACAACCAAACGCCGGTGTACCTGAAAATAGAAAAGCCTTCTGTATTTTAGATATCTTTCATTGAGATTCTGCTTCTAAGAGTTTTGACAAATCAGTCTTTAAAGAGTTACAAGTTAAATTGGTAAAGGAAGAAAATGACTAATTTTGGTTTATGAGATATCAAAGTGGAGATCAGATTTCCATGTGAAGTCTACAAAGGTTACAAAATTGTGTTAACATGGGACTAATATCACGTCCCGTTAGTTAATTTTTTTTTTTTCAGTGTAAGGCCTGAAAATGTCTACATTACAACTACATTGAGAAGAAAGCTAAGAAAGGCATCCACATCACAGAATTACTCTAAATAAGGTCATAATTTAAATTACATCTTAAAATGCTATTCTAAAAGGAAAATAGCTGTTTTAATATACATGTATGCTAAGCACCCCAAAAAGACATCTTGTCACAAAGAATCTATCCTTTAGCTAACAGTATTACCTCTGCTGGAAATATTTGTGCATAGATATATAAACCAGAAAAATGGTTAAACATTTCAGCTTTGTTGCTCTTTTACCCCTTTGTTTTCTTTTTTATTATTATTATTTTCAGAAATTTGTCTGAGGGTAAGGCTCGTTTTTCAGAAATTCATCTCTGCCATTTTTTTCCTTCCTTCTCTAACCCTACAGAATCTTATGCTCATAGTTTGTCCTAAACAACTGATTACAAGTGATGAAGAAAGAAGAAGAAAAAACGAAGAAATAAAGCTTTAAGTAACACAAATTCTTGATTTCATTCAAATGTTTTAAAGTATATTAGAAAGTGTGTGGAGAAAATACAGATATATGATAGACTTAACAGAACTCCAAAGTTTTCGTGAGGAGTTTCAAAGTCATTGAGAGCACGAAGTGTTTCCAGTCCACGTGGTAACCCTTTAAGATACACAGTAAACACAAAGTAGCCTAACTGGGTGTAGTTTCTGTTAAACTCTAGACTGTAACTTTGCTGGCCCTTGTTCTTCTCTGTTAGCTGTTTCTTATTTTAGATATCTCCAGGCAGTTTCCTGATTCGTAAGAGTAGTGCTTCCTTTCTCAAAATTCCTCTTTTGCATGTTTCTCAGCAAGAGAAACTAATTTGACTGTGGAAAACAGCAAATGCACATAAAAGCAAATCCCTCCTGCTATTCTGAAAATGCAAGCTCAAAAGAATTTTCTTCCGCTCAGTGTTTCACATGATCTGTGGGGTTTATGATGTGCTAGCTCCCCTGTCTTCTTTTGTTTAGGCTTTTAAAAAGTCTTTGGCCAGGGCTGTTAGAAGCAGGGAATGCCATTTGTTGTTATGCCAGGCATGGATTTACTGGGAAAGCTTTAGCTCCGTGCTATGCACAGTAGGGATAATGCTGCCACACCGCATCTTGTGATTGCAGCTGTGTAGCCTCCATTTGAGACTGGGAGCAGTGTTCTGGAGCAAGTCTGGTCAAGTTTGTGCAGACAGCTCAGAGCTCAGTGCTGTCACTGTCTGAGCAAGTCAGTCTGAACCAGCCAGTTATTCCTACCTGCTGCCATTAATGCAGCGCTGCGCTCAAGCTCAGACATCTGGGTCTGCATCTTTGCATAGAGATGCCCTGTGAATGTAATATCCTACTGCTCTACAATACCAAATCCACCTTTTAAGATCTTGTCCCTACAGTTGTCTGTGGCAAAAAGGTAAATTACAGAAAGGCATAAACCAATGTTTAATCAGCCTCTCAAAGAAATTTCTCTTACATAAAAAAATTATCCTGTAATAACCTACTACAAGATTTCTACTTCCAATTTGCTGCTACTTGGAAGCAACTTAACTGACATTATCACACGGTTTGGGTGGTTTAACTGAACCTATAGCTTTACCTGGTTTTGCAGTTATTGCCATTCACAATTTTTTCTTACATAATGGAGTATCTAGACAAGATAAAGGGTTACTTTTGCAGGCGTAGCATTTATCATGCAAGTAAACAGTTGTGGGCAGGCAGAAGCAAGTTTGCTCCTCCCATGCTCCTAGCCTGAAGAATATGATTCAGCTCAAAACTAGAACTTTTAAAGTGTTGTCATGGGACGTTGCTCGGGCTGGTAAGTCTTGGCACTGGTTTATTCTGCTAAGCAGAGTATGGGCTGATACCACCCACCAGTTCCCAACCATCGCTGTTTAACTGCAAGGACATCTCCAAATAATAACTTCCTGATTACTGGACTAGGTCAGTGCATAGAGTAAGTTTTACTGTTTTAAGCTCTTTTCACCACAGCCCTGCAGTTAAAGAAATTCTCAGTTAAGATTAACTGTGGGTGGCATCAGGAATTGTGCAGGGGCAACCTGTTATGTTTTTTGAACTAGCTTTTGGCCAGGCAGGAAATTACTGTTGGTGGAGCTAGAGAATGCTATTGCTTTTTTCATTCTTTGTTCTGCTTGATGTTTAGATTATAAGAAAATATTTGTTGAGCTAAAGCTCTGTTATATGTGGGAAGGATACTTCAAAGTTATTCTGTATTGACATTGGGCACTGTGCTATATTGCAGGGTCCTAATCATATTTTGTTTAGAGTTACTAGAAACACTTTCATCCTCACTTACCTCCTTTTCATACAATTCTTTGTTCACTTCATCCACTTCATATTTTTATTCTTTTCTTGTCATGCTCTGAGGCAGCCCCTAATACTTTCAAGGACCTCCTCCCTCATATGACAAAACCTGGTCTTAGTTCTTCATTTCCAGTTGCTGCTGTGTTTTATAGAAATCCTTTCTTTGAATCCTTTAAATATTTTCTAGGCTAGAGCTTCAAAAACTCACTGACTAGGTCTGAGCTTAGTGCAAATACAGCAGAGAACTATTATAATGTTGTGTTTGGTTTCTTTTTTCTTCTTTTTTTTTTTTTTTTTAATCTTTTATGGTGTAATCTATTTGCAGCTTGATTATGTTGTTTCCACCTTGAAGGTGACAAGATAGATAGTAAAGCCAAAACCAAAATTTATTGGAATAAGCCTCTTCTTTTATCATACAGCTGTTGGATTTTTTTTTTTTCAATAAGAAGCTATAGAAATTCAAATATGCTATTCATAATGTAGCTGTTGTTAAGCAATTTGCTATACATATCTCCACTCACCTCCCTCCAGCAGCACTCTAAATTTAACCCACATGCTTAGGTCTTGTTTCTACAACTTCTGCCCTGGCCGTACGTGCCACGTCTGAGCTGAAAAAAGAACTAAATCCCTTGGGCCAAATTCATTCCTGGAGTTGCTTGATTGAACACAGTGCATTTACACTGAGCACAGATTTGGCTCATACCTGACTTTGTCAGCATTCACTGTGCTGTAACTAAGTAACAAGAACACTGTCATTAGGGGACAGACAAATAGCTTTCTTTAAGGTTATTAGAGCACTGAGCACCTTTAAGGAGTGCAGAAATCTGTGAAAGGAGGAGTTGGGGAAAAGGACACCGCTCCTTTTAGAGTCCGTGTAACAGAACCGATAAGCTATTCCTCTGATGTGATTGAATGTGACTGAATACTGCAGGCTCTTGGACTCGTATTCTACAAAGCCCACATCACAGCAGCACAGGAAAAGATTGGAGGGAACAGCTTCTGCTGTACCGAGAAAGGTACATATTTATATTTTTCTATTTCTCAGACTTGACATGATTTGTTGTGTTAGATAATGCCACAATTTTAAACCGTGCCGAATATGAAAGAAGCAATGTTTTCCACATTTTAACTGGTACTCATTGTCAGGAAGCCAGTCTGTGGGCAGTTACAGCTTTCACAGAGAAAGAATAGGACATATTTGTGTGGAAGGCATTTCTACTGCATTGTAAACCTTGACAGCTGAAAGAAGTGAGATGAGATAACCCCAACTAAATTGGAAAAGTAATTTATGGCTATAAGTATGCTAGAATTTGGTACTCATTTGTACTCAAGAGAAAGCTGAATGCAAGTCAAGCTTCAGTTTATTCATATTTGACTATGAATAGCTGCTTTTATAAATGTGTTTCTGCAGCTGTATTTTATGGGGATTTAAATTTTCAATAGGGAGTTCTGCAACAGCAAAATGTCTGTGAAGAAGTATAATGACAAAAGCTAGTATGCTAGCCCTGTTGCTGCTTATAGAGTATCTTTCTGATGTCCTTTATGGACATCCCTTATCTTCTGTTCTTTAAAAAAACAAGCTCATATTTACTTGTATTGTCAACAGCAGGTCAGATTGGTGATCTTTGTAAACAACCTGTGCTTCATCTCTGCACTTAAGCTTACTTTTTTCTGCTTGGAGGCATGGACTCCCCTAACAAAGCCCTCGGATTCCAAACCTCATGTATTTGCACAGCACTGCAGTATTTAAATGAGAAAGAAAAAATACCTGATTTACAGCTTTAGTTTGCATAAGTGGAAAAAGAGCTTAACCACATTAACACAGCAAACAATTTACTTGTCATTCAAGTTTAACAGTACTTCTTAGCAGCCTGGAGCTGGTATCATGTTTATCTGCCAGTCCCACACTTTCAGCATTCCTTCAGGATCACTGGAATTGGAACTGACAAGGAATTTTCTGAAAAAAACATGATTCTGGCAGTGGTCATTGAAACCAAATCTTATTGTGTGAGGCGATCCATACCAGTTTCACTAAAACTCTCTCAGGAGGGATTTCTCAGAAGGCAATTTCTAGCTGAAGTATGAGAAACTCTGTGCTCATTCCAGCTACTTTTTTTCTGGGGCTATTTACTCAGGATTGGAGACCAAGGTCCCATGCCCTCCTCTGTGAGGCTGCCATGGGAATGCAGTGCTTTGGTTACCTGCTGTGCTGTGGTGGATCCCATCGTGCCTGGCCTGTTAGAGCTGTTCACTTTGATGGATATAAACCTTCATTTCAGCAGTGATTTCCTTCCTATTCTCTCAGATCCCTCAGTGGATGTCCTCGGTACCAGGTTTCCGTCATTCATTCTTCCTGGCCCAAAGAGCAGCTTGTGCAGAGCAGAAAGCTGTGCTGGTAGAGAGACAGATTTACACTGGATTAGCTGGTAGCCTTGGAAGCAGGACAGGACCGTGCAGCAGGGATTTGGGACACCAAGGATTCAGCCCTTGGTCCTTGTGATACAAGGAGAGAACACAAAATAGGGCTGTCACAGGTGGTTATGCTGAAGTCAACTAGCCATTTTGGTCTTTCCTCTTTCAGCCCTTTCTCCATTTGGGGGTGGGGGGTCAGAATCATGCAAAAGGAGCTCGTTTCACCCCCTGGGCAATGTGAAAACCTCAGCTTGAAAAACTTTCTCCAGGCTAGATCACGCTGTGCTGACAGAGCAGAGCACTTTGTTCTTTCAGGAGTCCACTGCCTCCCAGGTGGGATTTGTACAACCCAACCAGCTTCAAACACGGGGAGAAATAGTACAAACACAGCTAGCGCTCGGGAGCGGGAATAGGGACTGTCAGAAACAAACGCTTCCTAGGGGTACTTGAATGGAGCTCATTCCTGAAAAGTAAAGTGCTTTTCTTAGCCTAGAAGAATTCCCTCGCCCCAGACTTTGGCATTAATTGCGCACTGTGTTCATTAGGCCAGTCTGAATCAGAATTCTACAGCTCCTTGTGGGGCTCCTGCTGGGTGGAGATGAGTGAGGCCAGTTTGTTCTGAACCCCCACTCTGTTTTATGGGGCCAATAACCATTACATAAACCTTGTCCTTTGGGTGATAGTACTGACTACCATTCAGACAATAGCTACTGTAAAGGAAGTTTTAAGTGCATACTAATTATCCTAATTGAAATCTTTCCAGGGAGAATGGAGTTAAACACCCTCAAGAAGCTTAGCTGATGGGGTCTCTGGTAGGCAATAGACACTTTTCTGTTCTTTTCCTTTCATTCAGTAACAAGAAACTTCTATTTGTTTCCTTTCAATCTCTTCTGAGATTGAAAGGAAAAAACAACAACAACAACCAAAAAAACCACGAAGAAACAAACAAAAAAAACACAGAACACCAGAGGACCAGGGAAAAAAAATAATCAGAACTTTGCATTTATAGAAGTCTGAATTTTTGTAGTCACAGTAGTGAAGCTAAATTGGAGTATCTTGAAAAAGCCTAGGGAGAGAGAAATTTAGATTTCATGCAAGAAATACTTAGTGAAAAATTACATAAAGTCTGTTCAGCTTGTTTTCATGATGTCAGTGGAAAATCTGAATGTTGAATGCCCAGACTAAGTTTCCATTGAAATACAAGCTATTCACATTTGGCAATACGCTGATTATTCTTCACAGTGTTGCACTCAATTGAAAATACATAACACTGAAAGAATAAGAGGTAAAAAGAATATTTTTTTTTGACCTTTAAAAGTCCTAAAATATGAAGCTGTTGAATTGCGTTGCCTACAGCAACAGGGTACAACATGTTTGGCAGAAGTTAGTTTAGGCTTTCTGATGAAAATACTTTGCCTTCGTGCTCTGGGAAAAGATCAAGAAAAGCAAAATGTCACAAAAGAGAAATTGCTTCAGTCAAGAGAGCACAGGACAAAGAGTCAGAAATTCCTGTCCCTGTCGTGGCCCAGCACAGATCTCTCTGACCTACTGCGGGGTATCAGATTTTTTCTTAAACATGTGGAAATGTGCCAACTCTTCTGCACTGTTTTTTCAATGCTTCTTAAACAGCTAATATATCTTCACTAATATGCAAATCCTCCATGTGCTTTAGTGCATCAGCTATTTAAAGGCATAATTTCAGTCGAAGTGTTTAAAAGGTTTTAATTCAAACCTCCTGAAAAATGTTTTCAACCCTTTTCTAAAAATAGGGAGTACTTCTACCTCTTTGACAAAGGTGTGTGTGGAGGGGTTAATCTGTTAATTTGTATGGCCTTAGTAGAAAAGCTCTAGGAAACTGTTATTACATTTTCTCTGCAGACTTAGCAGCAGTGTCTCAGCAAGTTCGGGCCCCAGTGCCCCCAGGCACTCTACTACTGTCGTCCATTTCTATTACCATCAACATCACTGGACTGATGGAGAGATTCTTCTGTGAAAAAAGGTTGAAGGGTATAACTTTACCAAGCACTCCCCATTCACCATGTTATGTGAGCTAATAAAACCTAAATTAGAGTCTGAACCCTTTGGTATGAGAATGCTAAAGTACTGTCTGGATGCTTGGAGACTGGTAATAAACTCTTGAACAACCAACTTGTACTTGGCAGTTAGATCAAATGTATGCAAAATTATAGCAATGTTGGATGTAACATCATCTTTCCGCAGACGCCTGATTTGTCAGCGGGCTGAAATCACTTAAGCAAGGTGTTTGAAGCCCTCTTTGTTTCTACATTTCCCCTGTTTTTCATAAACTCAAGAACAGCAATGTCACGTAGGTGTTTGCTACTTTGGTATCCCAGAATGGATCTGTCTACTAACACAGATAAAATCACTTTGTTCTTCCTTGGGTGTTATCCATATATCCATAGCACAGACTTTTCTGACAAAGATGAATTCGGCTTCACAGCACCTTGAAAGTTACAGAAGTCGCAGTAACGTTAACTTACTCATGGCAGCCAAGGTGTAGGTAAGACAATTCACACAAGATCAGATTAGGAAACTATTGCCAAAATGAGATTCAAAGCTAAAACCCCTGACTCAGGATCACAACATTTACTCTCATGGCAGTCCTGGAGAATGGTAGTCTAATGTACGTGCTGTCTTTGTAGAAGAGACTTTTGTGATTATGTTCAGGACTTCATTTTCAGTACAAAGCAAAGCAGTATCAGTTTATCCTATAAATATGCTTGTAGGATATCATTCACCTTGATTAGAAAAATATTCTATCCAATAGTTTTCAACTTCCCAAGTATTTTTAATACCTGCCAGCTCTTATTTCTGCATCTCATCTCTGTAGGAAATGAGTTCTTGTTAATTATTCATAATATAATGAAATGAGCTGCAGACTAGTTAAATAATCAAATTCGATACTTTCTTAATCCACTAAGTGTAATGCTCATTAAGGCACATGTCCTTATTAAAACTCAAGTATATAAATGTGCTTATTTTCAGTATGTTTATTCTTCTCAGTAAATATATATATATATATATTTAGCAGAGGGAGGTTGTTTCAGAATGTGAGAGAGAAACAGCAGCAATCAGTAATTTAGATCAAATCCCCATACACCTTGCTCTAGCACTCTTAAGAAGACTTAATGCAGTTTTTATTGAACACTAAGAAAAAATCTCAGTTTGAATTCACCATGTTACCTAGACTTACCTGAAAAATTGATGTTACCAAGTGTTCTAACCCTTATTTTTTTCACTTGAGGGAATAATAAGACCAAACAGTTTTTAACAGTGCTTGGAAAAACTTACCAGAAGGAATGATGAATAGTATCACTGAAAGGCCCTTGTAATCTGTGGTGAAATGGCAGGAGTCACCTGTGCAAAAATGTACATGTGTAGAATATGATGTATTGTTTTGTGCTCCATCACACAGGTATTTTTATATTTTTAGAAAAATTGGCGATCCTATAATAGTGGTGGGGGTAGAAATCCTGTAACTTAAATATTGCCACAATAATAGATCCTTAAGTCTGAGCCAGTCTCCTGAGAATTCTTTTATACCCTTTGGAATGACTTAAGTATACTATTGTCAAGACAGGTAAGGCAGGGAAACAGATTCCCACAATTTTTGTTTGCTTCTTTCTTTTAAAGTTTTTTTTTTTTTTCATTTCCAAATCCCTGTAATCTGAAACGGAGGAATTCCCATTTAAATGCTGATACTTTGATTACAGTTTGCATTGGGGAAAAAGTACTGAACTACTTTGAGTTATAATTTGGCCTCATGAAGCCCAACAGAAAGAGTAAGATTAGTTGCAGAAGAAAATAATCCAGTGCCTTAGAAAGACTTGCCAGTAGTTTCACAGGTTTAGGCATGAATTTTTTATATGTTTTCTTTTAAACTCTGTCTTACTAAAAACAGATTTAGTTAAAAGTATTACTCATCCCTTTCTGTAACGTTATCCATTCACTTTTCCGTTTATTTCCTTCCTCACTTTCACATTTTTCAAAGGGAAGGGTCATATTATCAGGACATTTGTAATGCACAGAAGAGGTTGCAGTGCTAACCTGTGCATTTGGAACCTCACTGATTAATAAAAGCGACTGTCTTGTAATAAGTGGTAATGGGAAGCTTGACTGTGCACAAGTTCAGTTTTATTGCATATTTAATGAATCCCATGAATCCACATTAAAGTTAAAATTACAGTTGCATTTTCTACAGCTGTCATAAGACTGTCTCTTATGTAGTGGTAGCTTGAAATTGGTTGAATTATGCACTTAATTTTCATATCAAATATTTTCCAGCTAGGCTTATGAAAGCAATTACCTATTTTGGTACATTTTTTTCCCCTGTTCCTGGTGCATGACCATCACTGATGCATCTTGCCTTTGGCAGGCTATTTTTACAGTTTACTGCCATCACTAAATTTATTTTTACATCCAAAAAGACAGAAATTAAAGGAGGAACCACCTTGAAAAAAGAAGCAGTGTTCAAAAAAAAAGAAAAAAAAAAAGGAACCAGGAACCAAATTAGTCTGGAAAGTTTTTTTCAGTATAATTGCCTCCTAAAGGAGGTTTTGTTAAGAACAACTGAAATTGACAGTTTAAGATGGTGCTGGGATGTTGTATAGTAATTAAAATCAAACAAAGAAAAACAAAATAATAACTGAGAAATACTCCTTGATACAGCAAAACAAGTGAACTGGTCTAACAGAAGAAAAAAAGAGTATGTACTGAATAGGTTGTTGCTGCCAGTGAGTGTTTAAGGATCTGTGGAGGCAGGTGGGCTCTGCTGTTATGTCTAGTAGCATCAACTAAGGGATTCAGAAGTCCAAAGATCTGACTGACGCACTGTAAGAAATGGATCCTCCTGAGCACTTGATCATAGGAATGGCCAAGGCGAATTTCCTCCTTACTTTAGTTTTAGATCTAAGATCATCCCTAAATTATAAACATTTGGGTTTCCATTTATTGGCTTTTTTTGTATACTTGACAAATACTGGACAAAGTTTACACACAACTCTGTGCTAACAGCCACTCACCAGTCTAGATCCATTATGACATGAAGAGAAATGCAGGTCTGTATTTTGCTTTCCAGGAGGATCCTTGGGTGAACTAGAAGCAATAAGATTTCATAGCTGAAGATAAAAAAAAAATATTTTGTGGGTGGCCCAGCAGAACCAGCAGTTGTTGCCCTTAGAGACAAGCTGAAAAGACTGTTAGCCAAATCATATTTTTGAGTGAGAAATGGCTAGAAGAGACAGAAGGCAATAGCTCACTGTGTGATTCAGAAGTATATCCCAAATTACCACTTTTTGTCAAGCTATTTGCTTCTTGGTATCAGGATGTCACACTACAATACCTGCTAAGGGTGGCAGCAGCCTAAATACAACCTATGCCTTAGAAAACATGTCATATATCTGTAAAATGAGTTGTCTTGCTCTACACCACTAAGTTCACTCTCTTAAAATAACAACATCTTTAAGAAAATACTGCTGTCCAAGTAAGCATGAAAGCGAAGCGTTCAAGATCAGATGAAGTTACTAAAAATCAGCAGGCCTAATTCAAGCCGAGTGTTTTCTCTGTACTGGGTAACAGAGATGTGTTATGAAATAGCATTTCACAGGCTACAGAAGATGAAGAAGCTGCCCTTCGGTAATACATGGGCTTTTTGAGCATGTGATGTTCTATAATTCTGGTGTATAAAACCTGTGTCAGTGTGGGAAAATAAGACAAAGGAAATCTGGTTTGCTGACTTACCCTGTTGCATGCCTGGGAACCAATATGAAAGTGGACAGATTTTTACCTTCAAACAGGTCCTTTTTGTTAAGGTTTTAATACCAAACTGGAACAAACACCACCAACAACTAAAAAAAAAAAATCCAACAAAGAAAACCAACTCTTCACACTCTGTTCACGAAAAGAAAGCCTGAGCATTCCTGCAGGACAGAGAACAGGGCTGAGTTAGCCTACAGACACGCTCTCTCCCTCACCAAATGGTTTTGTATCTATACTTGGCAGTAACGGAGTTACTCACAAGACACCACCTAGTTCATCCTATACCTATCCAGTTTTGCTGCCTGACATCTTTGAAGGACAGCCCCAAATCTACTGGCAGAATCTCCAGTGCCAAAGCAACAGCCTTTGGCAGGTTGTACTCAGAGGATGCCTGAATGTCCATTGTATCCAGGGAATTATGTATGGCAATAAGCTGAAATGGGTGCAAATACCCAGTTCAATTCTAGAGGGACCTGAGTACAGTTGGACTGCCACCAGGTGGGCTGGTGCTATGCAGGGCTTCCCTTGTCCAGAGTCAGGAAGGTTTGATGGCACCAGTAAATGGCTTCTGGGCTCCACATGTATGGTTCTGAATAATTCTCTCTCAACCGTCAGTTATCCCAATCCACCAACAATGGCCATACAGTCAAGTCGCAGAAGTCATACAAAGACAAGCTAAGTGAAGTTAGAGAGAGATTTTTTTCTATTAAACCAGTGACATTTTCATCACCCAACCCAAATCTCTAGAGGACAGGTCATATGGAAGGAACATCTTCATGTAGGACTGGAAAGGCCGTAGTATCACAGAATAGCCTGAGTTGGAAAGGATGAAATATGATCATTGAATCCAACTTCTGGCTCCACTCAGGACCACCCAAAAATCAGATCGCATGTCAGAGAGCATTGTCCAAATGCTCTTTGAACTCCAGCAGGCTTGGGGCCGTGACCACGTCCCTGAGGAGCCTGTCCCAGTGCCTGACCACCCTCTGGGTGCAGAACCTTTCCCTAACCTCCAGCCTGACCCTGCCCTGTCCCAGCTCCATGCCATTCCCTCGGGTCCTGTTGCTGTCCCCAGAGAGCAGAGCTCAGCGCCTGCCCCTCCTCTCCCTGTGAGGGAGCTGCAGGCCACCATGAGGCCTCCCCTCGGCCTGCTCTGTGTGGGCTGAGCAAACCAAGGCACCTCAGCTGCTCCTCACACGTCTTGTCCTCCAGAGCCCTCACCATCTTTGTAGCCCTGTTCTTCCTGAGCAGTCCTATCTGGAAGGCACAGGACAGTTAGGACTTCTAAGTCAGCAGAAGTACTACTGCCTAGAAGAGAAGAAAAACTAACATCTAGGCCTTCGTGATCCTGCTAAGGTCAAGAAGCAGGTGCTTATTAGCTAGGAAACAAAATTCGGAATGCCAAAGAAACAAGATTTTCATGCACTAATGATGCTGGTGAGCCCTGAAAAGAAGTGTCAGGTCAGTCTGCAAAAAAAAAAAAAAAAAGCATTACAAAGGAAAGTATTAGCATTGGCGACTGTTTGGAAGAAATAGACTTTTAACTGCTCCAAGGAAATTATACTTGCTGTGCCACTAAGATAAGTAGATGGGTGAACAAACATCAGCTGCACTGTAGGTTGAGCATGTCTCCATGGCAACTCAGTCATCTTCTGAACTCGAAATGTGTTCTGCATGGTGATTCAAAATTCAGGGAGATGCTGCAGATTTTTCCCATGGGTGATGTGTGTGCCAGGTCCCACTGCAGAACAGAGGTCTGACCACCCATAAAATTTAGGACTTTCCTGGGACAATTTTTGGGGGAACAAACAAAGAAAGGAAGCAAGAATAGGTAGGAATAGATCTAGGGGAATACTTGGCTAGTCGTGTAGCCCCTTTATGTCTGGTCTTGGCAATTTAGGCAAAAATTTTGAGGATGTTGTAGCTCCAGTTGCAGCAATGGTTCTGCTGAATGTTCCACCAGGTAGGTGCAACATTAATACAATTACAAGTGGAAGCTGTTAACCATCTTTAGCAAGCTGGAAGAGGAAGAGTCAGTAGAAAGAAGCAGAGACTACAAAGTGTTGAGTGTCACATTCTTTAAAAATAACAGTTTAAAAAACACTGCGGCTCACGCCAGCATGCTGCGGTTAAGAAATAGTTTCTGAGTCCTTTAGACCTGTGCTCACATGCCAAATCAGACTTCAAGAACAAACGAACTTGGCATTCATTCATCCTAATGCGAACTGCAGTGCATTCCAACCTGTGCTGCCCTCCCAGTAAAAAACTGTCAGCCCCTGCTTGCGGGCAGCAGTAGTGGAAACGTGGTGCTCTAAGGGACATCAGCAGAGACGAGCTGTGTTTTGGGATGGATGAGAGGAACTCCTCATGCAGAGAAGCCTCAGGCGACTCACAACCCTTAGTTTGGCACTCTTTCAAAGGCTAAATCAATACCTTAATTTTAAGAACCCTTACTTACCACATATTTTGTGCTGTGACTCCTGCATGGAAATAAATGCACCTTTCTTTATACTGGCTTGTCTGAAATCCATCAGAGTAAATGGCTTTGACAGGATTTATTGCTTGAGCTGTACAGGGTGACATGCATCCCATCTGCTGAGCTTTACGTTCAGATGCCCTGAACTCACAGAGACGAACAGAAACTCGCACACGACCCATGCTGTGCAAACATAGGCACTGGCAGCTGACACTAAATTTCAGGGGAAGAATAGGCACATCTCCATCAGATAATTTGAGCTGGCCCATCGGAGTAATACAATGTTCCCTTCTGTTACATTTCTCAAATTGCATGAACCTGGGCTCTTCTCTGGTTCAGGGATTTAGCTTTACATTTTTTTATAACTAGTGCGAAAACTTCCCTACTTTTAAACAAAAAAGCATCTTTTGTTCTCAAAAGTGTCAGATTGATGGTTTGTGTCAAAAGGTTTATGAGCAAGAAAGAGGCTACCATCTTCTGTGAACCATTCCACCTGGGTACCTCTGTTTCAGGCTGTCAGAGGAGGGAGGCAGCTCAAGTCCTTCTGAAACGTCCAGCTCAGCTTCTCTGCAGAGCATGCCAGAAGGGCAAGCACCAGCAAGGGGGGTCTGCATGCCACGGAGTAACTTGACCTGCAGTCTGATTTCAAACAGAATGGTGCCTAACACTGTCCAGCTTCTGCTGATGCTTTGTTCAAAATTAAAGGGTGAAAAGTTCCATGTTTTCTTACCAAGGCTCAGAAGTTTCCCAGTGTTCAAAAATGAGTAGAGTGAGATCGCATGCAGAGTCTAATTAAGATTTTGAATCCTTTGAAGACAGTTAGAACAGATTTGATGCTGAGAGGCTCCTTGTGCAGTGGCATGCTTGGAGCCAGGACTGAGCAGCTGTGTGGGGGAAGGGACCAGAGCATTAAATAAAGCTACTTGTTGACTGCCTGTAAAATTGGCTTCTAAAGGGAGTGCCACAGAGCACCATCCATTATCGAGTGACAGAGTCGTGTTCAGCTTCTCTGTACAATATCATAATTAAACTGTGTGTGTGTTGCTGTTCAGGATGGTGGGTTGTGGTGATTCAGATTAATATTTACAAAAAACAATAGCTCTCTCATGGGCCACCTTAACTCTGGGCTGTTTTTTCTCTTTCCTTCCAGATGCTGGAGAGCTCTTCAGTCCCTTTGTTCATTGTCTTCGTCCTGCTTTTCATTTTGCTGCTCTCTGTGGTGTTCATCAGGAGAAACGGCACTGCTGCCCTTATCTGGAATGAAATAATCCGGGAGAAAATAACCAATTTCATCATGAACCAGAGCAAAGAACAGAGGATTTTAAATTTTGTGCTACAGAATGCAGTCCGAGGGGACCCCTGTAGCGTGATAGATGCTATAGATACGTACTGCTCCCAGAAAGAGTGGGCCATGAATGTGGGCAATGAGAAAGGTAATTGCAGCGGGGATCAGCACTTGAAAGATCCTTCAAGACTAGTAGATTATTGGACACTTTATTGTATTCACGTGGTCACTCCCGTCTGCTGGGAGGGAAAAAAAATGACATCCATAACACCCTTGTGGTCAGCAGAGTAGTTCTGTAAACAGTAATAAACGCTTGTGCAGATGTCTTTGAGGGGGAGGATCTAGTGAGTAATCCAGGAAGTCACAGGATCAAATCTAGTTTTGTGTGGTGCGTGCAAGTGTCTAAGCAGAGGGTGACAAGTTATGGGAAAGAATCTATGGTTATGTTGTGCCTTAGTTCCCATACAGAGTGGCCTTGAGGAATAATTCCTTACATCAAGGACTTTTAGATCCTTAATGGAAAGATACTGAATATGAAAAAAAAAAAAAAAAACACACCAAAAACAAAAGAACAAAAAAAGCAATCATAGGAAGTATTTTAAACTATATGAACTTTGTATCTACAAGTATAAATTACAAGTTACTGTTGAAGGGAAAGATCCTACCCATGTAATACACAAAAGCAGCTATCATGTCTTTTTGCTACTAGGCAAGTAAATCATCTTATTCTTGTCTACTAAAGGAAACTATGTTGACAAAACATTTTTTTTCTTAACTGCAGGGAAATGAGAGTCTGTTCAAAAAACTGTAATGGCAAAATGTTAACACATTCCCTTATGAATTAGACACAGAAGTACCTCTTACTGGGAAATTGCAGGGAAATTTAGCTTAGCCTGGGATTAATGCACCTAATGAAGTACAACTGCAAGCACTGTAATAAAAATGCTTCTCTGTCATGGGTACATTTTTTGAAACTAGCTTCTCTGCATACCAGTCAGGGGTAGTTAGGGCAACAGAACAGTAGGTAACAGTTGAGTAGGAAATCCTAAAACTCTAACCTTTGACCATTTTTAATAATTTCACTCTAATTTTTCTCTAACAAATGAACTTTCCTCAGAAGAGCCATCAAAGTTAATACATCTTTAGTTCTGAAGATTTCTAGAACTACATGATCTCAAGATGCAAGCATTATCTTCAGACTATGCATAAACAAACAACACCTAGGAAAATTCACATAGTGAAATGGGTGCATGTCCTGAGCAAGTCCATGGCTCCGAGTAAAATCCCTTCAGATACTTTTTAAGATTAGCTATCTAGTTTCTATGCACATAAGTAAAAGGAGACAAATCTGTAACAATTAAATTCCCTTTTTTTTCAGGACTAGATATAGTACATTGTCACTCACTTTTGAGAGTATTTTTTGTTAATAATTGAGTATTTTATGTCCCACAGTTCATCAGGTGAATTCAAATACTTTGCAACCTATAATTAGACTTGTCTTTTTCCCTTTAGACAACTATTTAGACTGAGACATTTTGTATCAGACTACTGCATGTAGCATTGCAACAAAATACCAGCACTTAGAAGTCAGGATTTATGTATTTCGCAAACATCTCCACTTTCTGCAATAAGTTATTGGAAAAACACATTGCATTTTTCCCTTGTAACACTATAAATATTTTAGTTAACTCAGGCACTTCTTCACTCATAAATATTTAAATTGTGAAACTAAGGAACATTTTTTTTTAGTTGAAAGTATGCCTTCTGAATCTTGGAATGTCCCTGATCAACTTAATCACAGACAAGCCAATTTGCAAAGGAAACAGTACGTAACTTGACATCAACCCTTATATTTTGAATGTCCCGAGCACCTGAGCACATAGACTTTGCAAGTTTCTCATCACTAATTTGCCCCTCTGCATGCAAACTAGTTTGATTTTAAGTTAACCTGTTTTCATTTTTTCAGGTTTAATTCTAGACAAGACAGTGGAAGAGATCAATCCATCAGTTGCACTGGAGCTGGGAACATACTGCGGCTACTCAGCAGTCAGGATTGCTCGGCTACTGAAAGCAGGCGCTCGTCTTCTCACTGTGGAGTTCAACCCAGAATTTGCTGCTATAGCTAAACAGATGATTGAGTTTGCTGGAGTACAAGATAAGGTAAATACCATTTTTCTCAGAAAGCAATACATGGAGAATGGGACTTTATGCACAGAAGCAACAGTAATAGGTTTAAATTTGTTATTCTACTTGTCAAGCAAGTGTAGCACTGCGTCTGGGAACAAGCAGAGTAACCTTCAGGCTAGATCGCAGGGAAAGCTAACATTGTCTGTACAGAAGACCAAAGTTGTCATCTCTTTTGCGTGGTGGAATTGAGCTAGATGTGTGAGCACCAGTCAGGGGCCCAGGTATGATGCAGACCCAGCTGGGGGTCAGGGTTAGGGTTAGTAGAGTCTTGGGCTTGTCAAGGCTTGTCAAGACTATTCACTGATTATTGCAATAGACACTATTTGCTGAGAGCTATTTTCAAAGCTCATGGTGACTCTAAGAATATGGACCTGAAAGGAGGCTCCTGAGTCATTTATTTCGTTTATTATAGTCACAGGACATCAGCACACCCAGTTCTTTCCATAAAATTAGCAACCACGTTGCAAAACTGGCAGAATTTACTGCCATTACTGAACTACTAGACAACACAACTTCACAGGCAATTCCTCCTGATAATCAGGAACCTTTCTATGATTTCTACTCCACATTTATTCATAGACATTTTGTTTTCCTTTACTTGTGCATCGACAGCTCTTATTAATTTAACTAGCTCTGTGCCTAATTAGTCTCTGACCTCTCACAGAAGCAGGACTTCACAACATTACCTCCCAAAAGCTAGAGTATTGTTTTTTTGTGTGTAAACTAAAACATTCAGATCTGTGAATACTGATTACTGAATACAAAAGAAAATTGAAGTATAATTTGTTACAGAATCTCACAGAGGAGAGTTGCGTTATGTGCAACAGACTTCAGATAAGATGTATTTGCCCAAATCTAGTAAGTCACAGTATACATATCTAAATTTTGTACAGTGCAAGGTGTCTCAACTCCCCAGACAGTTGGCTGAGCTGCAGGTATTTTCAGTCTATAATCTGTCTCAGCCCAGAGCAGACATCTACAGCAGGTCAGGTCTCTTGCCTGAGAAATGCCTCTCTACTGACTAGCCAACTCACTTCAACACAGATAAAACTTGAAGAAACAAATCCCACCATGAGATCTTCAAATGTGTTTCTTAACTTTTTGATGAGAACCTGAAGTAATAGTGACATCTAAAATTGCATTTCTCGCATCTGATTTAATCTCCTGATCAGCTGTGAGTCATAGACCAGACAGATTTCCTTTCTACTTTCTTCCTGTACTTACAGAATAGGGCACTTGCTTAACAAGTCAGCGTGTAGCAGCTTTTTGCACTTTAACAGTACCTACGCCATTAAACCTATAAAGGAGATGTAATAGACTCTGTCCTGCCTTGTCTACCAGCCATATCAATTTGACATATAGTAACTTCCAGCTGTATTCTAAAGTAACCTGTAGCTTTTTCTGCTTCCCTTTGGACTACTTATTTAAACTGAGGTACAACTACAAAAATAATAAAAGTTCTGTTTTCAACAGAAGATTCCCTTGTTTCCACTAAAAATCATTATCCAACAGAAACAAAAGAACACTTTTCTTTTTTTTTTAATAGTAATAGAGAAGAAAAATATTTTGGAACACGTGTGGATTGATTCCTCAAAAAAGAAAAGCTCACATGATCCAAATGTATCAGATTAACTAAGGCTATACTGAACTATAAAAGGATCACTGATGTCTTGCCACGATTTAAAATAAGCTAGGGGCATATGACTTTTCTCTATGGCTCACAATTCATCAGGTAGATTTGCTTTTCAGGTAACACTCATAGAAGGACCTTCAGAGGAAATTATCCCTCAGCTGAAGAAAAAATATGAAGTGGATACTCTGGATTTTGTCTTTGTGGACCACTGGAAAGATAGATACACACCAGACACCATCCTGCTTCAGGTCAGTTTGCACAATTTGCCTTAAAAGTAAAATAGTAAATACCTAGATGTCTGTGAGGCCTACATTCTAACAAGAGCCTCATCCTCTGTAAAATTAAGAATGGCAGCCAAAATAACAAACTTAAAAAAAAAAGAGGATTTGGGGACAGGATCCCAAACTTTTATCTGGGACAGCTTACCCACAGTACACAGCTCAGGACTTGGCAAATAGCCTTAAGCCATTTTGTTTACTGAACAAACAGGTCTGCAGTAGAAATCCCAGCTGCAGGAGAGCAGGGTCTGGGTGTTACACTCACTGGAATATCTGCATGGTCACTGAACTGGAAAACTTGACCCAAAACCATCCTAGTCCTGGGAGCAGGTGAGACTCAGGACCTGCATATCCCAGCTCTACCTATACCTCTCTGATTTCCTTTTACTTTTCAGTATCCCTTTTTCTGCCCGTGTTTGCTATGCAAGCGGAGCCTTTTGATGAAATCAAATTTTGGTAGCGCAGCTGGGTATCATCTTTCTGGGAGCCTTTACTCCACCTAATTAACTGGCTGTAAAGCAACCTTTAGAAGAGTGCACGCTGCCCCAGTCAAGCACTTGCTGGAGAAGTGCTGTCAAACTATCTCCAGCCCTAAATGTGGAAAAAAATGCGTTAATTTCTTCCCAACTCCCCTTAACAGTTACTGCTAGCATTACAAAACAAGTTGTCCGTAACAGCAGTAGGCAGTGATGGGGTAGCACTGGAAGTGAGTTAACTATATTCTAGAGTATTTCGGGAAGGGAAGATAATTTCCAGTGTTAACTGAGATTCACAGTATTTGTATCTATCAACACAGCACACAGATATTCTCCTGACTTTGATACTGCAGACTGATAAAACTTCTTAGAACTGCTTATTTGGATGGAAGTGCCATTATGCAATTATTTTCTTCACAAATAAATCCACTTTTTTTGGGGCTGCCTCTTACATTGAAAGCCCACCATCTACTTCCTGACCCCAGCTTGAGGCCTATAACAATATTTTCTCATCCAGGCTCTCCTGTTTTTTAACTTCACCTCTGTCCTGATAGCTGTTTCAAACTTGGGGTTCAAATTTCCAGTATTGAATTTACACAGAAGTAGCTGAAGAAAATGTTCCCTGCCCGTTATGTGTATCCAGAGAATGTTTTCTTTTATACTGGCTGTGTAAGGATGACTGAGCTCTTTCCATGGGAAGAGATATCTGCACTCTTATCAGAGCTTAACCTTCACAACACAACCAAAATAAACATGTAGCTTAGCTCCAAGTTTGTGGTTAGTCTGATGCAACTGTGACACAAAGTTGCTTTGCTTAAAATCTTACAAAATTCAGAGGAGAAAGATAACAAGAGTCCCCACGCTTTCTCAGACGTTAAAACTTGCAAGTTTGGTATGTATTTTGAATGGTCCAGACAGCATTCCTCTTCATGCATGTCTAGAAAAGCCTGACACAAACAGTGTCTGAAATCCTTGTGACCAGTGGGAAACACAGCATGTTGTCACTTCTAAGCTTCTGTAAGTTGCACAATAGAAACAGACCACTGGATATTTGCCAAAAAATCACTTCTGTGTGCTGACTGATGTTCAGTCACCAGAGGCGTGAGCAGTAAGCTGAACAGCTGAACAGCCTCAGCAGCACACTCATCAGCAGGACTTATCTGGTAGGAATAATGCTGGGAATGACAAAACCCACCATGTTCCAGCTACGACTGCTGCCTGCTACCACAGGGTAATAATGGGCCTGATAAACCTCAAAATTCCTGTTCTAAAAGAGCTGGTTAGCTCAGATAAGCAACTTCTAGTGGACAAAATTACCAGTAAAAATTAGGTTTGTAGGTTTGCTGAGGATAAACATTGAACTTGAAGTGGCTATTGCAAGATAATTATGCCTCGTGGAAATCTGTCAGTGATCTTCTCGTGCACAAACTCTGCTTCATGCCCAGCTCCTGAACAAAGCAGCAGAAAGTTATACAAGATAAAAGGAAAACAAGTTCAGAAAGTCTCATTTATTCACTTAGTGGTTCTGAGACAAGCCAAAGCAGACTGGTACATGCCAATCTCTTGGGTGACCTTAAGAGCTACTACAACATTTTAATGTATTAAAAAAAAAGTGGAAACAATATGAACAGCACGGTTGGAAACAATATGAGCAAACTGCACTCCTCCACTGCACTTGATTTGTTATTTCAGAACCTGAATGACCTAATACGTTATCAGCATCTCTGTGTTCCACCGACTGTGTTAACAGAGAAAGTCAGCATGTTAAACATGGCAACAAAGAACTGGATAGAGTTTTTCAGCTTTTCCCATGTCTATTCTTCCATTTCAAAGTACAATGGGTTTTGGGATGCAGGCACTTGAATATGAT